>NW_024881282.1:84522240-85043131 GCF_018691265.1 Tyto alba
TGTTGATATTACTGATGACAAAACTAGGTCTAATACTTCTCCTAATACACAGTCATCCAGCTGAGGCCTGCTTTGAGATGTCAATTGACCTGTGTTCAATCCAGTTAACCTGTGGTCTGCTGGTAATGAATAGCCGTAATCTTCCCTAGACTACCAAAGGATGCAAAGTAAAGAGCCTAGGAATACTTTTCCATTGTAACGTCATAAAGTAATAAAATGGGTATTTTTGAAAGAATTCCTGATTTTCATTAGTTACATTCCTATTAGTCAAATATTTTTCAGCTAAATGTTTTGTATCTTTTCTTTCTGTTGACAGATTGAGCATCCCATGGGTATGTAGGGCAGACCACCTGTCCTTTTTGAACACACATAACTTTAATATGACCATGTTATGGCAAATAAAATTTCCCTTTCAGTGAAGATTAACTCAGTCTTCACATTTAAAATGATTCAGTCCCAATAGATGTTTCTATCTATCTACATTTTCTATAAATTTGAAACAAATTTTATTATCCTTACATGATGTGAGCAAATCATCCTGCTGCATTTCAAGTGCAAAACTAAAATATTTATCACCCAGAACATAGAAAAACCTACTTCCCACCTCTGTCTTTCCTGTAGTGCTATTAACAATTTTATCTCCAGCTAGTAATGACCTATACCAAGAGTTCATATACAGAAAGTGGTATGAAACTGTTTTAAAAGAGCATGCAGCCCAGCATAGAGGATCAATGCCACTTTTTATCCCCACCCATACATGCTGAAAGTTTGCCAGCTCTTGCTGAAGCAAATTCCTACTTCCCAGCTCCCATCTGGCCTCTCTCCCCTGCTGTCAGAAGTGACAACCATTTTAGCGAATCCACCTGAACAGATATGTCTGTCATAGTTCAAACTCATGTCTAAGCAAAATAACTGTTGTGGAAAGCTGTCCTGATCTGGGTGGTAGGACAGCTTTTTGATACCCAGAGTGAAAAAAACAATACTTAAACATTAATATACTACAGATTCTTTAATTTCTGCTCCAGCTGCTGTAAAACCTGGCACAAGACTGGAGAAATAGTAGCTGCAACTTTATCAGCCACTGAATTTGGCAGAAAGGAGAGCTTTACCAAGATCAATGAAGTGTTGCAGATCATGATTTATTCTGGAGCTCTGCTTGGGGGAGGAGAAAAGGGCAGGTGCTCTCACTGCTCATGGATTTATTGAGAGCTATCATCTAAAGCTGAGAGAAAAAATTCAGTGTGTATGGATACTCTTTGAAAGACTGCCAAAGGCTTTAGAAATAAGAACATAAATTGAAGGTGAACAAAACTGCATTTGAAACTATCTCCAGCAAATATAATTAGGAAAATAACCTAGTGAATGAAAAATACATTGGATTTTTAGAAATTATGTCATTTTCAATAATACAAGAAAAGGGTTCCTAAAGGCAGGAATTCCCAAATTAAAGAGTGATTCAAGAACCACTTTCAAGTAAATAGGCTGTCCCAGAGCCAAAAACTATTACTGCCTTATCAGCAACAATACCAGTATCCGACAATAAATGTTCACAGTCCCCTGGGCTGCAGTACTTCTGCTTGCTAATGGCACACCTTCAGCTTCTTCCACTTGGTCTTAGTCCTGACAGCCACCCTCTACCCCCCACTATGCCTTTGGCTTCTCTATTATGACCTTACACATGTAATAACTTTTAATTTACCCCTATTTACCCTTTTTCTTTCAGACATTTTCTCTTGCTCTATCTCTATATATCTATATTTCCATATCACTGAGATGGTATAAGCTTTAGCCAAAGGTATCCTCTTTCCTCACTGTGGAATTATGACAATCTAATAAACTATGAATAAAATGAATAAATTAGTAAGTCTATTTTCCAATCAGTTTAATTCAGAATTTTTCTCATTTGGAAAACTATCTGTTTTAAAACACCGGTATGTATATGACTAACAGGGATGAACTCAGTTTGCTATATTGAATATATAAGTCATGACTGTTGATACTTAGACAACCCCTAACTTCCAGTCTAGTGACAAATTCATCTTTATTCAACATAATGAAGTCCAAAACAGACTCTGTTTGTATTCAACAAAGCTTCATTTATGTTTGAAATTACTTTAATTACTTTCCTTAAAAAACCCAAACAAATCATCATTGATATTTTGCTACTAGGTGCATGGATACAGTAGATGTGTTTCAGGAACTGAAGTTTTCCATCACACCTTGATTCACCTCCATGCATTACTGACTGGTACTTATAGCACAACACATCTTATTCTAAGGTTTGACTTGTGTCTCTTGTTTGAAACAGTTGAGGGGAGACACCTTTACAGCACTGTTAGTTACATCATTGATTGATATGTACTCTCAGTCTTGCTAACACAGCTGCAGGTGGTGGTTTTAATACACAGCACTGCCTCTCCTATGATCCTGTGATTCACGATCTTGTGAACTTGCACAGAGCTCCACAGCACCGAAACTCTGGGTGTCTGTGTCTCCTATTCCATCCATTAATTCCATAGATTATCTCAATTTCAAGTACTTTCTTTATAGCAAGTGCATTTTAAGCTTTACATAGACTCATTTTGCAGAGTCCTCTTTTTGAGCAACCTGGTGTGACTTCATGGTTGGCCAAGCTTTGAGCAGGAGGTTTGAGTAGAGATCTCCTGTGGTTCCTTCCAACCCCAATCAACCAATAATCCTAAAATCCTCCCCACTCACTCTTTTTTTTTTTTTTTTTTTTTTTTCCACTCCACCTTTTTTAGACTGGTTATGGGAAGAGATACTAAATCTCTTTATTCAAATCAGCAGTCTTTCAACAAGATAACTCTATCAGATTTTTCTATATAAATTCCCAGTTACCTTGATTTTAACCCATAGGACTAGCACTCACATGTAAGAAATAAGCAAACACACTTATTTCATCTTCATACTTATTTCAGATTGCTGCAGAGGCTCAATTTTAAGTTTGGATTGCCTGGGCCTTCACAATACCCTACTAAAAAAGCTAGTTTAAAGCTCTCCTGGCTACTCCAGCTACTACTTGGCTGGAATAATAGTATTGTGCTGTATAGTTCATCAGCTGAGGGTCAGGCTTTGCTAAGCACAGACAGACAGGTTTCAGCCAGCTCTGAGCACAGGTATGACCAGTTGTCTAGTGGGGAAGGGGGGTTCCAATGTCTGATATGTCTCAGACAGGTTGTGTCTTCCACAAACCTGGAAAACTGGCCGTTTTCCAACGTGTCAAAAGCACTGAAATTTCTCCTGTACTGTTGGTGTAGTCAGCCAGAGCCATCCCGATGTGCCCTGCCTTTCATTCTCCAGCTTGCCTTACAACTTAGAGCGAATGGGGGGAGGGGAGGGGGGGCAACATCTGCTCCTTCCTGGGCTCAAGAAACAAGAGGTAGTGATGAGATTATTTTTTTTTTTTTTTAAAAAAAGGGACATGTGTGGATTTTCTGAGGATTGTATAGGAGCTGAGACCCAGGGATCTGGGAGATGAGTAATTTAAGCCAGACTTTCCCCACCACCTCCCCACCTCACATGAAAGGAAAGAGGGTCAGAGCCAGACCATCTGGACAGCTCGGTGGGAGCAGAGGCCTGCAGAGAGGATTGGGCTGCCCACAATGCTTAGAAGAAAACAAAACAAAACAACTTGCTCTGCAGACCTTCCTCAAACATGCTTATCAACAATTATTGGCTGATTTTGTATCAATGAGCATTTACAATGATTAACCCTTATTTCCACTCTCCAAATGGGAAAGAAGATTAAAGAGGAAAAAGTATTATGAAGGAGAGAACACGATGGAGAAGATGGTATTATGAGGAGGATGACATTAAATTAAATCTGTGATAGTGTTTCAGAGCAATTATCACTGAGGATAAGAGAAATTTGTCACAGAATACACAGCACTGGTTAGAAAGTGCTATAAGGATTTGGAGTGTTCTACTGTTGTCACACTACCTTACTATATTCACAGAGGGTTTAGAAGCTAAATTTGATGTGGAAATTCATAGGAGAGGCAAGTGAACAAACAGGATAATATGTCACCAGAAAATGTAGATTTGTAGAGTTTGTGAATTTGTTTGAAAATCCCAAGACAATTTCTTCATTGATCAGATTTCTATTACTATACAAATCTTCTCTTGTGCAGATTACTGCAAAGCAGTCAAAATTAACATTTGTTCCTTTATTATTAGACTAGAAAATTTCCAACTTTTATAGCTTCTCCAATTATCACTTTCCATTAGACCCATTACCCAATCTTACTATTTTTTTCCAGTGACTATTTCAGCATTTTTTTCAGTTTTGAATCACCCAGCAATAAAACATACAATGGAGAGAAATTGGCAATTGTTGTATAGAGTTATGCTATTTATTCAGAAAAGTATGAGCCTGTCTCATACTAAATATACCCCAAAGAGGCAAAAATTGGCTTAAAATTTCTGTTAGTGTTACCGCACCTGTTACCACAAGAAACAGCATATTGCCCCCAATATTGTATTGCCTATGAAGACTGTTAAGAAAAGATTTATTCTAGTTGACACTGTTAACATAAAAACTGTTGGCTAAAACTACAAAGTACTCTGTTTCTAAAAGAACAAAGGACAGTTCCACAAGGCTTAATAAATTACAGTATTTCTGATATATACTTCCCATATTATTTTGTTTCAAGTATACGTGTAAGTAAAGGGCTGTTAGTTTCATCAAAATCATGATGTGTACTTAATGAGACAAGCTCTGTTAGTTTTACTTTTTGACATTCAGGATTTATAAAATGTATATGTATATTTTTTTGGAAATTGCAATGGAATGTGACAACATTCCTTCTTCTGGATTGCTGCAGAAAGTGGCTGTGTCCACTTATACTGCTGGAAAATTAAATAACCTATAAAAGTAGCTTTGGAATCTCTTGAAGTTCAAAAACTAATAGTAGGAAAACTGCTGTAAAAACAAAAAATAAATTTATTACCTCTGGAATGATCAGTACTAAAAGGATTTTAAGGTGATAGAAAATATAGGAGTTTTAAAACAAAGGGAATACAGAGGTCAGGAAAATCATCTTTAGATTAAATGAATGTCATAAGAATGTATTTATCAGATAAAACATTAGGGGTTTCATATATAACTAGATTTCCTTCCAACATACATGTTAATTTATGATGTAGAGTGGGTCCCTGCTGTTCAATATACCAAGAAATAAAAGTTCAGATATGTGTCATGATAGAGGCAAATATCTCTCTTCTCTAATTTGGCAGAATTATAGGAAATGTGGAAGAGATGTAGATAGAACATAAAAGCCTCAGTGTGAAGTTGGGCAATGATACAACTCCAAATCTTAATTAATTTATTAAATCCATAAAGATGATGCTCTCTTAACAAAAAGGCTATGTTACCCATCCTCTGCCTATTGCAGTGCTGTAGCAACTCAACAAACTTAATATATAGATTTATATACTTGTCTTTACATTCCATTTGTATAAACAAGTAGCTCAGAGGATTTAGCTAACCCCCATCTGGTTACTTTAAAAGCAGAAGTACAAAAATATCAAAGTAACAGAAATAAAAATCATTTTAACTGGTCTCCATCTGGCAATTTTGATAATAGAAATGCAAAATTACGAAACATGCCATCTATCCAGGGTTTGTACAAAAAGACAAATTGTTATTAAAAACATTTTTCAAATTCCTGTACAAGACAGGTTAGCTAAGAGTTTATCTGAGGTTTGGCCAACTTCAGTACTGCAGAAATTTAGGTCACAGTTTAGCATAGCACAGGAAATGTCCTTTTTCTCCTAAATGTTGGGGTTTACAGCAATACATAATTATTGCCTTGTAAACCAGCTTGCAAATAACAGCCCTAATAAACACTAGGGTGGACTTCTTCTGGGTTAGAGACAAAGGCTGAACAAGGAGATTTCTAAAATAACTCCTTCTGCAGCTGATGATGTGACATTAATTTAAAATTTTAAAACTCTTTTACATTCTCAGAAATGTTTTCTTTTGTCTAATATGTTTAGTAGCTGCAAGTGTTAAGTTTCCTCAGGAAGGGCCTGCTCAAATGCCCATCTGAAAGAAGAAAAGAGAAAAAACCCTCACTGACTACTTTTAGTTAAATTCTACAGATCAGACTTGCATATTCTATTAAGAATGGATGCCGAGGCCATTAGTATTGCAAAATTTAATGCAATGTATTTTTTAAGTTAGTTCAAAATCTTTCCACGGCAGGATTGCAATGATCATGGTTTGTATTTTTCTTCTTTCTTTTTTTTTTTTTTTGTTCTTCCCACTTCTCACTTTTGTTTTGTTTCACTTTGAATACTTCACAGTGTTAGTATTTTGAAAGCTGGCCTATTTTCCCTCACAAAGCAGCAGATTCAGTTTGTGGTATAAATGCTAAATCAGCACGTGTCAAACTTGTTAAACCTTTTTTATGCCAAGCCTTGAAGGACCTGATAAAATAAAGCTGTAAAGATATACATTTTAATAAAACATTATTCATGCACTGTTAGTCCACAAAATATTCACATGTACTATATAGAAATGAGAAGCAACATTTCTCTGGCCTAAAGCTAACTTTTTATGACTCCCTTGGTAATTTTTCCATTCTTTAATACTACTTTATTTATTTATTTTACAATAAGCTTTCAGAAAAAGGATGGCATTTTTCTTGACATGTTTGCATGTGCTTTTTTTTTTTTTTTTTTCCTGTGACCTTTTACATCATCTATCGAAAATTTAATAGGGATATGGAAATCAGACAGGGGTAGCTGCTGGAAACAATATGTGTTGATCAAAAAACCCAGAGACAGCAGCTCTGTTGAGAGTGGAACTGTGGTTTTGTGGTTTAGACACTGGCCTGGGAGTCACGAGATCTGGGTTTTTTTCCTTAATCTGCCTGACCCCCGCCGAGTGATACCAGCTCTCTGTTTGCTCAACAGGAATGATAATATTTACATTCTCCCATTCTTTTGTCTATTTAAATGATAAATGGCTTGAGTATCCTACTGTCTTTTATAGTGCTGGTACAGTGTATAGCATGGTGCAGATATTTCAGCTGATGCTATTAAATATTGCCGTAAGGTAAAAATATATGTTAGGGACTGAAGTGTGCTGCCCTAGTGTGTGACTCTGCCTTTCTGCAAGTCTGAGAAAGAAAGCTCTGAGACAAGCAGAACTTCAGTGCTGGTTTGTAGGAAAAGCCAAGCCTTTGTGTGCTTAAATACTGGAGCATGAGGTTTTATATTTTGCAATTTGCAAGCCCTTAAATGCATTGGATTGTCTCTGGTATTTCAATACTGGCTGCATCCTGTGAGTTTACTGAAGATATTCACTGGTAGGCACATTGTATTCAATGATAGATGTATAGCTATCTCTTGCCCTCATTCAGGAAATCTCTTTTTTTTTGGTCTGGTTTTTACCTATTTGGACTCTTTTTCATAGTTGTGGCTCACACCTGTCTGTAAGCCATCCATTCAGCTGTATCAGAGGACATGAAGAACACCATGATGTTCTGAAGGACATCAGCAGATTTCCAGGCTTTGTGAATGTATAAACTTACAAGACCTCCAGAGTAGGCCCCCTGGATATCTGGGACTGGTTCAGGGACTGGTTTTCCTACAAAGGGCCCCCTGCTAGAAGAGCAGCTACTGTCAGTAAATCAAGCCTCACTAGATCCAAACTTTTTTTCCACGCACACAGATATGTGGAAATCAGTAAAACTTCCACGGGTATTTGCTTCCTCTTGTGCCCTGATGGCTTATGGTTTGGGTCACCGCCTTTTTCTCTAAAAGGGACTTAGCCCCAGACGTGTCACAACCATGTGGATGTTTTTCAGAGGCTCTCAAGAATGAAAACTGATCAAAGGATTAACCATAGCTTTCCTTGAATTTGGCCATGCTGTTGCTGACTGAGTGACCAGCAATCAAGGTCAACATCTGGATTGGTAAGGAGTTCTTCAGGAACAAACAAAGTTTTATTTTGAGGCAGTAACAACCAGTTGCTGTATAAATATCAAGGACTGTAACTGGGTTAACTATAGAACCATAGAAAACCAAAAGGACTGCAGGAGATAATTATTTTTAATACAGCATGACAAAGTATCATTTTCTCTTACTATGCAAAAAATGAGGTGCATGGAGAAAGAGGCAGAACTGCTGTTGGAAATGTAGTTTAGCTCCTCCACTGTAGGCACTGGTAGCACAGAGCAACTTATTCTTTCTTTTTCTCCCCATGCCTGGGAGTATTTTTTCCTGTCTTGAAGGAGCCCCACTGTTCTCCCCTGCCTTCCACACCTGCTCTCTTCTTCGTATGCTGAGCTACAAAGTAAACCAATAAACATTCAAGGCACAAAAAATCACGTGGTTTGGCTCCCAATACTCAGAAGCTGATGAACTGAGAAGAAAGGGAAGATTTTTTCCTAACTGAGCCTTGAGTTCCTCCTTCAGCAGATGAACTGCTCAAATATGAAGGTTAAATCCATATTCCACCATACTTAAAGGTATTTCAGTCTGAGGATTTCAGTGGGATTCTTGCCAAAAGAGTGGGCATACAGGGAGTGTTGGCTGGTTGTGTAAAAGTAAGTAGAAAACTGTCCTAGGGTTTGGGAGGTGGGTTCTACTGCATTGGCATGCTGGGTGATTAATGCAAGCCACTTAGTATCTCCTTCCTCTCCCTTGCTGTGCCTTAGGTTCAGGAGGAACAATGACATTTTTCTCCTTTGTACTGATTTGAAAGCTACTGATGAAAACTGCTACTTAAGGATTAGTTAGTAACATAGAGAGGAAATTCTTGGGGGAAAAAAAAAAAAAGAACAGTAAATATGCTTTTTAGTCCAAATGTATACTACATGTTTTTAAGGCAGAAAAAAAAGCCTTTCGCACAAAAATGACATTTCCAGAAGAACTTTTCATTTTCAGAACACTTTTTTTTTCTACCAGAAGAACACAGATGGAAAATTTCTAGCAAGCTCTGAAAACAAATTAATTCCTTATTTTGCTAAACATAGTTTTATACTGTATTATTCACAAGTAAAGAGAAACTTAAAAAGGAAAGACTGGTTGATTTCTCATATCCCTGTAAGTGAAACTGTTATTACCTTTGCTACTGCTCAGAAAAATCTCAACAGGTCATAATGTTCCACTGTGTGTCTTAAACCTGAAGGAGCAAGGGAATTCACATTCATTTAAAGATACTGCAGTACTGCCTCCATAAATCCCCTCAATGGGACAAGATGTAGGCCTAGCTTGATGAGATAAAGATAGTATTTTATACCAAGTTTTCAAGCTTCATTCTAAATAGCCATTGATTTTGTGGGTATACATCAGATTTTTATGTTCTTCTGGATATTATTGTCTACAATTTCATCCTTCACTTTAAAAAAAGCATCAATTGACTGACAACACCCAGAATATACCCTACAACATCCATCCACTGTGTTTTAGGATCTTACTGTAATGCAATGAAGCACTTTTATTTCATATGAAGAATGATTTATACTGAAGTTAATGTCTTAAGTGTAACATATCCATGCTGGGTAATGTTATCATAGCATATATTTCTTCTCTAAGAGTTAACCTACTATCCAACTTGTTTTTGCAATGAATGTTTGCATAATGTAAAACAGCTACTTTGATACTAATAGAAATAAATGGCTGAAAGAACAGAAAAAAATGAGAGCTTTTGCTTACTATTTAAATTCTTTCAAATAGCAGTGCTGTGTGAAATTCTAATACACTCACTCTCTCTGCAACAGCCAGATATTAAAATGGTCCAAAGATTAGAAAATCACTTAAAAATGTAATTAATACAACAGCACAATTCTCTGTATTCTGTAAGAGATGATGCATTTAGTGTAGCAAATAGAAGATAGAATAGGATAGTCATCCACGTGTATTATATATCTAATCCACTAAAATATGTACATAGTTTTACTGTATTTGCCTTACAAACTTTGTATTTTCTGGCCTGGATATTAAAGAGTAATGTTTAATTTAATTTTACAGCTTCTTTGCTGTTGAGGGATTTTTTAGTTAATTTCTTCAGAAAATCCCTAGTTTTAAACCAACAGTAATAATATGTAATAATATGGCAATTAATATGTCAGAATATATCCTAAAAAAAATACTGTTATTTATGATTTATAGGATCACAAGTTGGAATAGATCAGAGGAGGTTGTCTAGTTGGACCTCCTACTCAATCAAGCTCAGGTTTATCTTTCTATGTGTCTTGGTTTTGGTGCCTAATCTTCACACTGATATTTGGTTAAACGTTCAAAACTAAGATGCTCTTGCTCTTGGCAGCCAGCTTCATCCTGAGTAAATCTGTGCATTGGTGCTTTGAACTGATGATGTGTTTCCTTAGGGATCTCAGTTTCAAAGCCATTATTATGTCTCTGACTACCTCATGGAAGTTTTGCCATGAGATCATGTTTTGCTTATTTCAGAAAAACTTTATTTTTAAGGAATTCAAAATTATGAGTGCTTCTAAAAGTTTGACAGTCGTTTGAAGTTATTTTGCATAAAGACCATGATGCCACCACAGTTAATACACCAAAAACTTAACGTCAGGGCAACAAATATTCTATGAGTGATCTATAGATATCTGAAACATGCTATATAAGCCTTGGATCTCTGCTTTTCAGTCTTTTTCATTGGTTTTCACATGTTCTTAACATTTTCCATATCTTTTTAACCTATAATCCAGTATCTCAGTCCAGTAAGGAAGAAAGGAATCAACATACCAAAAAAGTGGTTACTACAATTTTCCAAACTTTTGGGTGAGAGTATTGCTGAAGTCCAATAAAGACGCTGTTGCCACTAAATTTAAAAATCACACTGCAGACTTTTGTAATGTCAATAGAGATGAAAGCCTTTGCAAACTTTATTGAAAAGAAGTCTTCAAACCTTGAAGGTATTTATTCAGACCAGATAATCTTCCTAAAGTGAGCCTGGGCAGAGTGATGAACAATATGAAGTAGATAATTGTAAGATTAAGTCTGAGAACACACTCAAAAGCCTAATCCCTTTTCATCAGACGCTATGGAGACTTACAAGAATAATATTTAAGACAACTGACTAGTCAGAAAAAAGGAAGAAAATTAATAATGGAAAATAAACTAGAAAATAGATGGTGATTTGGAAACAACAAATAATTATATATGTAGAATTACTTTCTAATATGTACTACCTCAATGTTGTGACTGTGGTGACAAAGTGATGGGGTGTTAGTAAGGAGTACAACTGAAAAGAAATAGATACAGGTAGTCAAATGCTCTACATGGTGGAGTTACTACTGCATAGGGAAGCAGAGATAGATGTGGTACTCAGAGCAATGCAGTGGCCTCTGATCAGTAGGAGCAATACAGCTGAGAGGTAGACCATTGTGCTCACACCTCTGCACTGCTTCTGTTACCCAAAGCTATTAAAGCTCCGAGGAGCCTGATCTGACCTCATTGCTGATCCTGACATGATCAGGATCTTGGAGGGATGAGGTCCCTTCTAGCCTGAATTAACATATGAGCCTATGATTTTAGGATCCCAAGACAAAAACAGGTGGTACATTGCTGTTTGACACAAGGTTGCAACACACATAAATGAACTGAAAATCCACTTACAGTTGCACCTGAAGGGGGAACAGGAGAGAGAGAGTAAGGTAGACCAAGAATGGCTTTTTTTCCTCCTTCTTCATTTATGAGCTTTCAGGCTTTAATTATAATATGTTCAATGCAATGCTAATTCTGTGTGAGCTGCTGTACAATGGGTGAACAATACTTTCCATTAAGGTGTCGGGGTCAATGATATGGATAATTAGCTAGCACTGTGGTTCAATATATTAATTCTCTCTGAAGTAGTAGTAAAATGTATGTTGACTCTTGGTAACCTCAGTGTAGATGTTGCAACCTTGTAATGGATGTGGATGCAATAACTTGCTTGAGCTTGTCTACTTGAGATAAGGTGTTTTCTTAAGTGATGATGATGAATGCTGCTATTCTAAGGAGCCAGAGAGTGTCATTAAACTAGCTAATATTTTGCTGCCCTCCCATGTAGAGCAAGAACTGCTAAAGGGCAGCAGTGCTTTCAAATCCATATAGGCTGAAGCAGGGAATAAAGCAGAGAAAAAATAGGATGAAAAAAATAGATAAAGGGCCTAAGGTGAATTCAGGCCTAATACACAGTACATTGAGTTGTTTTGTTTGCTTGCTTTTTTCCCTTCCTCAGTAAAAGTAGTTCAATAGTTATGTTTTTTCAACAGCAGAACCCCCTTCAGCTCTCCCCACACTCCTCGGTCACAAACTGAGTTCATCGTCTATCAATAAAAGCATTTCAGATCTCTCTAGACCTGGAGACACCAGGCAGAGTTATTAGTTCTTCTCCAGCTTATTCTGAAGTGCCAGAGTTCAAAATGAAAACATACAGATTGCTGGTAGCCATGCCAGAGCCAGAGAACTGCACAGATCTATCCCTGAATCAGTCTCTGCATCTATATAAACACAAACAAGCACATCCAAAGATATCAAATTGAGAATAAATGCCTGTGTGCAAAGCAATTTTGCCTGTGAGAAGCCTTAAGAAACTAGAGGGCAAATTCTCTGCTGATGTAATTAGCACAGTGTTGTTAAACTCCATGGACCTGTACCAGTTTAGAAACACATTGGATTTGACCCCATTACTTTATTTAGTGACACTTACAGGAATTTCAAATTGTCAAGTCTATATTTCTATTCCAAAAAGTAACACCTTTAAATTCTGCTAGTAACTTTTTCTCCTCTAAATGTTGTTCAAGAAATTGTCTTTCCTTTATGATCAAACCTAAACCATTAAAGTATATGATTTTTTAGTTATCTGTGTATCAGTTTTTATCCCGAAGAACACCAACACAGTTTAGAGACTCTAAGGCACAATTATCCATGTTACAAAGACAACTGCATTGGGGGGAAATACAACAATCATTTTATATTGATAAGAAACAAATATATTTAGATGTGAAATACAAACAGTGAGGTTTCTCTCCTTGGCACTCCAGGCAGGTAGGAAGTTCTTGTTTCTTCATCTTAAAAATTCAAGAAAAAAACCTAGCAGTGTTGTGTTATGTTTAGTGAATTTAGAACAGATTTGCTCTTTGATGACATGGAAGACAACATTCCTTACAAGGAATCACTGGCATCTTAATGCACATAAGTTTTCTTTGGCTTGTCATCATGGTAAAGACTCCAGGTAACACTTCAGTTAATTCAAAAGAAATGGTAGACTCGTATCCAATGTTTTGCATTGCCCTGAGAAGTGGAATGTGTTGCCTTTGGGTAAAATCTACCTATATAAGCATGCTTCAAAAAGAGTTGCTAGTTGCAGAAAAGTAAATTAGAGTAGATTACATGTCTGCAAGAGAAGGATGGCCCAGCGTAGACTTTGATGGGTAATGATGGTGCACAGTTACTAACTGAGGAGAAGGAAAACCTTTACCAGAATATAGGCCTCTATTGTACAGAGATCTGAAGCAGTCTTATAGAGTTCAAAACATGTTGCCTATTTATGAGTGTTGCTCTATTGCTCTTCTGATGAATACACCCCTGTCTCCAAGCCAGACTACTCTAAAAGACAAATGACCTAAAAAATCTCCAGTTAGGGATATTCTAGGTATTGATTTTCCTCACTGATTTGAATGACACAAATTATATTGTGTGCTCATGTGATCTTGAATTGTAAGATGGAATATACTCTAGTACATATTTTTTTTTTGTTAGCTGTTTAATATTCACCACTCCAACCAATATAGTCATTCATTTCTTCTGTAATAAGGAAGTGATACAAATTTGGACCTCTGTATTTCTGCTAAAGAATGACCCAAATTCATATAATAATCCAGGTAAAAAAAAAAAAAAAAAAAAAAAACCAAACCAAAAAAACCCAAAACAAACCACAATAAAATATTTTGACTTTACTTAACAGTATTATGAGTCTTAGTGGAGACTATTTTGTTTCGTACTCAATTTCACCATCAGAGAGGACTGAACAAAGTCACCTAGATCTTCTGGTTTGCTAGCTAGTCTAGACAGCACTGTGAATAAGTATTTCAAGCTATCTTTGCTATCATTCGTCCCGTTTAATGCTGTCAAAAATTCCTCTGAGTAAACTTTAACCAGAGAAAATGTTCTGTCATCTGTCAATTTCCTTCTTATCCACTGTGCACATCATTAGTAAATGCATTCAGCTCCGAAACTCTGAATGGTGAACCTTTGTGCACCATTGTGTTAATGTTTTTGAGAAATAAAGGAAGAATATGTGGAAGGAACATCAAGGGGTCGTTTTTTTACCCCAGATAGGATCATCTTTCTCTGAACTATTCCTAACACATGTTTATCTAAACTGCCTTTAGGATCTCCAGTGATGGAGATTCACAATCTTCTCAGGCAATATATGTGCTTAATTGTTCTTACCATTAAAAAACATAAATATCACTTTCTGCAATTCAGAGCACACTATTTCTTGTCACATACAAAATGGATATGTGGAACAATTCAATCTTTTCCCCTCTTCAACAACCTTTTATGTTTTTGAAGACTATTAATCCTGTCCCTACTTGGTCTTTTCTCTTGAGGAAACAGTCTCAATTCTTTGATTTCTAATAGGTCAAGTTTCTACACCCCCTAATCACTCTGCTCTGACTTTAGCTGACCCCAATATTTCTTGAAATGCAAACTGTAGACAGAACACTGTGCTTCAGCTATGGCCTCATTCATACCAAACAGAGCAGAAAGATTATGTCATGTATCTTAGATTATTCTTGCTTGTACATCCCATAATAGAATTTGGCTTTGCTGCAAAAGTGTCACTTTGATGATAATATTAATTTCAGGGATCCTCTCTTATCTTATTATCCATCATAGTTCTTTTTCTGCAGAGCTGCTGATTAGCCAGTTGTTCCCTGAAGTCATCTTAGATGTTTCAGACTATTTCTACAAATTATCAAGCTCATTCTGGATTCTCACTCTCCCAAGTGGTTGGACCTCTTTTCAGTTACTTGGCATTTTCTGTCCTAATAAATATAGTTTATATTCCTCTGTATGTCTTGAGCACAAGTTTCCAGCCATTTCTCTGCCCATCTTACAGCAATTTAATCTATTCAATGTTTCCCTTCCTTACTATAAGAGTGTCAGGTGAAACATTGTCAGAAACCTCACTGAAGTCAAGAGATATAGCATCTACTGCTTTTGCCCTATCTACAAAGCCTGTTACTCTGTCACCGGAGGAAATTAAGTTAGTTTGACGAGATTTATTTCTGATTTATTTGGTCTGGCTGAGATGGAGTTAATTTTCCCTATATCAGTCCTCATAGTGCTGTGCTTTGTATTGGTAGCTAGGAAGATGTTGATAACACACCCCTGTTTTGGCTACTGCTGAGCAGTGCTCCCACAGCACCATGACTGGCTCTCCACAACATTCCCCCTCACCAGTGGGCTGGGGGTGGTCAAGGACTTGGGAGGGGGCAGAGCCAGGAGAGCTGACCCAAACTGACCAAAGAGATATTCCATACCATATGAGGTCCGTTCAGTAATAAAGCTAAGAGAAAGGAGGAGGAAGTGGGGTATTCGTTATTACATTTGTTTTCCAGAGCAACTGCTACTCGTACTGAAGCCCTACTTCCCGGGAAGTGTCTGGACATTGCTTGCTGATGAGACACAGAGAATAAATCTTTTGTTTTCCTTTACTTCTGCGTGTGGTCTTTGCTTTTGCTTTATTAATCTGCCTTCATCTTGACCCACGAGCTTTTTTCCATCTTATTTTTTCCCTCACTGCTGTCCTGCTGAGGAGAGGAGTAATAGAGTGGCTTGGTGGGCACTTGGCATCCAGTCAAGGTCAACCCACCACACTGACAAATCCATGTTGGCTGTCACTCATCTTTTTGTTATCTTCTAGGGGCTTACAAATTGTTTGCTTGGTTATTTGCTCCAGGATTTTTCTAGGAACTGAAGTTAAGTTGACAAATCTATCCTCCTTTCCTGCTTTTTTAAAGATAGGTTCAATAATTGCATTTTTCCAGTATTCTAGAAACCCCCCCATAAGCTTCCCAAGATAACCAGTGACAGCTCTGAGATTGTCCTGACAGCTCTTTTTCTCTGATAGTGCTCACCTTGAGGTGGATTTCCTGAGTCTCAGTGACTGAGAAAATATATAACTAATATAAGTACTTATCTTACTTAGTCTCAGATTTCCTCATTTGTTCATGCTGTTAATTGCTTTAGCCATTTCTTCACATCAATCTCTTCAGTGAAGGCAGAAGCAAAAGAGACAGTAGACTGTGGCACATTTGGACGTTTTTTTTTCCATAGATTTCCCATTCCATTTGGTAGCAGAACAAGTCTTTTCTTACTCTTCTTGAATTGCCTGACTTTCTAACAGTACGTTCTCATACTGGATTCTGTCTTTGACCTGGATATTTCTGACATAGCCCATGATTACTTTGTGTTGTTTTTTTTTTTTTTTTTCAATAACCTCCTATAAGGTCTCTGACAAAAGCTTTTGAAAAAACGGATGAGTTGTGTCACTTGTGTTTATAGTAATCTGGTGTGGTGATGTTAAAAACACTCATCTGCCACATTTAAATAGTTAAGGTATTTCATGCACTGATATATTTCCTTCTAATATCAAAAGGCATTTCTGATCATACAGATCTCCAAACATTTATTTATATTTACTTTTAATAAGCACCATAAAACCTGTTTCAACAAGCATCAATTTAATTGCATCATTGCATTTGATCAGATGAACAGTGTGTTCATAATAAAGCCTTCCCTATAAATAAACATAGGAAATAAAAATTAAACTTCCACGTTAAAATGCATGCAACTTAATGTCTCAATTCTTTCTTTACATGTTGTGAATTGAAGTTTTCTCTACAACGTGTACACTGAAATGTTGCTACGCATATTTACATACTCATATAAATTCCACTAATACATTGGCTAACTTGGGATTTGCCCCCCATTTCAGCCATCTGCATAACTACACTGATGTAGACTACCTGTACTCTAACAAAGTTGATGAGACAGCTGAAAACTGGAAGAAAAGATAAATGAAACAGAGATTATTTTTTCTTGTAAAGTGGACATTCTTATTAAATCTAAGTTTTCCATGAACATGTCAGTCCAAATTTCCAAATTTTAATTTATTGACATTTTTATCCCCAAAGCACCAAATATTTTTTTGCATTCTGATGCACTAAATTTTTATCAATTGCAAAAGCTAATATTAAAACATTTTGCATTTTCTGCTCTCTAAATTGCATGGATTGTGTAGGAAAAGCCCAACAACACAAATCTACAGTTTCCGATAGTTGTTAATGATGTGGAGTGAATACAAGAGTGAGATGCTGAACTAATCAGTGCTATTGGACATTGGTGAGTAGAAACCACTATATTAATGCCTAAACTGTGCAGTGATCCATGTCTCCTAATTCTGAGAGATAGTTATGTTAAATTGATTTGAAAATAAGTGGACAGAATCATTATGCTTACATTTATAGCTAAGCTGATGGAAATCAGATGGATTTTAGTTTTGCAATGCACCTCATAAATTGATGCTGAAGATCCCAATAGAGACTTCACTGCCTGCTTTCTGTCCACCCAATAAACTGTGATTATTGGATCCTGATGATATCTGCTCTGAGGCTATATTAAAATGAATTGAAAATAAACCTACAGAAAAAGCATGTTGAGGCAACTTGAATATGGAGGAAGCTGTAGAGCTTATCATCATTTACATGTGATCCAAGGAAGGACTGTCATGGAGCTATGGATATATGCTGATAAGCAAGGATTCTCAACATGCAAACTCAAACATACATCAGCATTGCCTTGGATTGCTCCTGAAAAATACATTATTTTTTTTTTTAAATCATTTTCAGAACAAAATAAAGGACTAAGATAGTTCATAACAAAAGCAAGGAACTGGAATACAGTAAGTCATAAAGGTGTGCCCTTGTGGTTAGCGCTCTGAGGCTGATTTATTTCTGAGACACTACAATATCCTGGCCCCACCAAGGAGCAGAGAAAGTGCTTGGTGGAAGCACTGGGAATATCTTGCTACAAACTTCTAGGCAATGGCTTAATGGTTTTATTAGGTGATTGTACCCAAATTCTTTGTCTAAGAAAAGGCCTATATGGTAAAAATAATAAGGAAAATAGGTGTAAATAATAAGAGATGCTTCATTGCAGTATATAAATATTCCTTAATTGTCAGTGGTTTTTACTTCTTGTATGAACTTCCAGTTCAGGCCAATGCAATATGCAGTATCAACTCTTTCTACTGAAGAAACAGTGATTTGATAAATTTAAGATATGAGGATCCAGATCCAGAGAAACACTAAGAAGCTTTCAATCCCTGAAATAACGAATACCCTCTTAACATTAATGTGACTTAGGAACTCAGTGCCCTTGGAAAAGTTGTGTCTTTAATAGGATTTTTTCTCTATATACAAATTTATTTTCCAAATCATAATTTTAAACATTTCCTCAATACATATGGACAGAAAGGTAGACTTCCTTGAATTTTAGAACTTGTAATTTAAGCTTTGATTTCTTTTACTATAAGCAATAATTAAAAATAAAGATCTTTTGTGCAAACAGTTTTTCTGTTTCCTCTAGGCAGTCAACAATCAAGCACCGCGATTGTCAAAGTAGGAAATAAATCAGTCTATAGATCTGATTGATAGAGATTTTCTTTAATAGAATTGGTTATTAAAACTATTTACAATTCCTGACTATATCTATTCCCTTCTTCTGGGACCCGTACTACTCATGCTTGGTGGAGCACATGTGTCTTTCTCCAAATTCCTGCAACTGCTTAGGCTTAGACCTGGAAATTCTTGGGTCCACGCAATGAGCAGTTTCTTGGCCTTGATATCTTACTCCTCCATATCTCCAGAAACTGTTGATATTCCTTTGGTACCATTCATGTATTATGCATAATGGTATTCTGCAATTTTGGTTCCTGTGGTGTCTGCAGTGATAGTGCTACATCATATATGTCAAATTGTTAGTCCAGCAAGGCAATTAATTTACAGCTCTATAGCTGTTGAATGACAACAGGGCTTTCCAGCTGTTTACATTGAGGAATCACTGAAGTAGGGTGTACCTCAGAAACTGCACTGGAATGAATCAACTGTTTTCCAGATTAGATGAAATGCTGAGCTAATCTGTTTTTAATCC
Source organism: Tyto alba (assembly GCF_018691265.1). NCBI lineage: Eukaryota > Metazoa > Chordata > Aves > Strigiformes > Tytonidae > Tyto > Tyto alba. Next base: position 84,541,444 of record NW_024881282.1, read on the forward strand.
AATAAAAATACATATTTTCAATAGGAGGACATGGAGAAACTCTTATTAGTTTAACCACATGCATCAGGCAGCATCTACCCCATTAACAGTTTGGTATAACAGACATAAAGTCACTGGAACAGAACATGTTTACAGGGTAAATATCTCCCACTTTGAAAATAAATATCTTGGCTTTAGCTCAGCATTTATTTAGCAGTGGGAAACTGCTGTCCTGTGACAATGTTCCATGTCACTGACATATCTCCTAATGATGTTGTAAGTGGGGACAAGTTAACCTCAGAAGGTTCAGAGGTCCAATTTTCATTAGGATAAGCATCTAGAAACTTTGAAAGCTTATGGGTTATTATCCCAACCTTGGTTGTTATTCTTGTTTTCTAATAAGAACTTGTCTCTCTTGGTCATAGCCTCCTAAAAAAATCTCACCCACATAATCCCTCTGTCCCTGTTTCCCACCAGAAGATGTGCCTGGTGTGGCTCTATGTGGTCCTGAGCTGGTTCTGGCTGCTGACGGTACTACATTTCCCTTAGTTTTTCAGAGCAGTAAATAAGATCACAAAAGGATTTCTCTAAAGAACCTTCAGTACGTGGCCACAGTGCAGCCGGTTCATGCAGCACACATGGCTGGTAACATTCACAGATGGCACAGGGCTGATGCCTTGGTTTCAGGCATTTAGCATAAACCAGTCATTTAGGTTCCCCTTCTAACCACCAGAAAGATTCAGCTGATGCTGGAAGGGACTCAAATTTATCTGACTTTGATGGAGTTTGTCTGGAAAGGTTTTGTCCTGATTCTCACATTTTCTTTTCAGTTAGATTCATCTATCCCTTGTGTTTTCCAGGGGACTCATCTCCTCTCCTGTGAGCCTATCAAAGCAGAAACACTTTTTTTTTGGGGTCACAGTCTGGGAAGATGACAGCCTTGAAACTATCTGCCAGTCTGATACTTTAGGTAGCAGATTTATCCTCCTTTCTCTAGGTAAAGCCTTAACCTTTGTTCTTTTGTCCGTCTTTGCAGGCTGCATATCTTCTTGCTTATGAGGAAATTTAAGAAGTTTTGTCCCAGCTGCTTTTCTCCCTGTCTTATTTAAAATCTTATTCTTTTAAACTGCCCATTTCAAGTCTCTGCATCCTTTTTGGCCGGATCCTGACTCATAGTTTACTCTCCATTATTTTTGTCACAAATTAGAAGTAATAAAATTTAAGCAAGAGTGGTGATTTAGAGTGTCTCAATTCTTAGGGTCCCAGCTTGTGAAATATGTTGCTGACTACTTCTCATCCTGTGCAGAAAATCTACCAATGAGTCTGAAATTGGCTAACCCAGCCAGGGTGAAGCATTAAAAATACACAGATCTCTTGGGAAAATTAGTCTGTATAACTTCTTATTATTGTTCACTTATTTCTTTTAAAAGTTTCTCTCTCACACAGAAATTTCACTCATAGGGATACATGTATTAATCAAAATAAACAGCTAGTGTATGGGGCACACCGACATAATAGATCTACTTAACTCCAATTAAACCAAGCAGTGGGCAATGTAACCTCTCTTTGCTGTTGCTGCAGCATTGCATACAAATTATGGGAGGCAGGTTTGCCACTGGCCGTTCAGTACAGTCTTTAGTGCTGGGCACTTAACACCAGTTTGGAGACTAGGATCCGTGGGCTTTACAGTTTGATAGAAAAAAACAAAAACCAAAAAACAAACAAACATATATATATTTTATATATATATATATATATATATATATATGAAAGGGGGTTAAAGCTTAATGTAGATATCCCTAAATAAAAGTGTGTACCTTGAAAGTCAAAGATGTGTTTAAAGCCAAGTGCTGCCTTCTAATCTTTGTGACGCATGCCTGTAAATTTATATCAATATTGCCTAGTCCTGTGATTTAATGTGTGTCATATGAAAACAGAAAAAACCTAATCTTTTATTAAATCTATGAATTCTCAGGTCCATCACACCTTGAAGAAAAGCATGAAAATGTGACTCTAGTGTGCCTGATAGACTCAAAAACAATGAAAAAGTAAATCTTATATTTTGTATTTACATCTTATGATTAATAAAATGAAGCCAAATGTTTACTATTATGTCTGTATATAATATATTTTTATAATATAATATATGTCCATAAGAACAAGACATTATTGGTCTAGTGAATGATCTGAGCATTGTCAAACACTGGGACCATACCACAGACTGATAACATCCTATTATTTTTTATTTAAATGGTTCCATTTCTATCACTCCACATCCACCTCTTGTGTTTACTGTGAAATGTGGTCTCTTTCAGTGATAAAGATTCATATACCTGTGGTTATTTTGTCATTTATATGCAGTTCTATCATCGCTTGTTTTAATCTTTTAGGCGGTGTTCTGTTTACTACACTGCAATGATTTTTGAATTAAGCTCAGCAAAAAGTGTTACTACATCAACTATATCTTTGAATATTTGAATATATTTGTTTGCTTAAATATTGGCTTAGTCAGACAGCACTGAGGATTTGTCTTTAAGTACAATGTTTGCAACTGACAGATGACTTTTCTCTTGGTGGATTCTAATTGCTTTTAACCCAGTGGGAAAATATTTGCTATTGTATATATTGATTTTTTTAAACTAGGAAACCAGTATTTTTAAAAATAAAACAAGAATTAATACTTCATAAATCAGTACTCAATCTGAAAACTCAGTTGGAAATAATGGAACTATAAATTTTAAATTATGCCTATAAGAAATAGACTCAGAATTGTTTGATGTGGTGTAACTCTTACCTGCAATACTTCAGATCTAGTGTTATACATGTAATGAAATTCTTAGTTGTAATGCCCTGCAGAACATATTGAGATAGTAATGAAAAAAATAAGAACAGTAACAATATTGAAAATATTGTTTTCAATATGGAAAGAATACTGAATAGTTTCTTGTGTCTTCAGGTTTATACTTGTCCCTTTGGTTCCATCTTGCCCTATGGGAAGCCAGAAGAACTTTTGTAATTTGAGTATGGTGATTTTGAAGAGTGTTTGAATATGATCGTTGCACAGGACAAATTATAGTGTAAAAGTAAGGTGATAAAGTGCTGGCAATGTCATGCAGCTCTTTAGTAAGAAGCCTTTGCTATTCCTCATGTTGATATCATAGTAGTTAGAATAACAATAATTGCTTTGATTTTTTAATAGACACACTATGTTTTGTGTAAGTACATATTAAAACATTAAAATGGTCCATAAAAACATTAAAAATGGTCCAACAGTAAAAAAATATACAAGACTTATTGCTCTTTACTTTCTAAAAATGTACAATATGCATTCAACCCCCAAATTTCAGAAACAAAGAAAACAGCTAAAGTTCCAAACAAAAATTTGCATCAAATAACAAGACGGATCACATTTAGATGCTATGAGAATCTGGAGAAAACAAACCCTGTTGTCTCTGCCTCAAAAACCAAGAGCTTGATTTTCCTATAAACATGAATCACATACATATTAGATTATTACATTGGAAACAGAGCCTCTTGGAATCATTTATCTTGGTCCTACAATTCCTTACTTAAGTGCTTCTCCTGAACCATTCTTTTTAAGCTAACCAGAGTCTGAAATGTCAAAGACTCCTTTTGATTTTTGAGAACTTTTATAGGGTACTAGGAAAGTATGAAAAAATTACTGAAATCTCACAGTCACTAGCAAATCTTCTGAGGTATATCACACAGACAAACTGTGTTCTTAATCCCTCTACAGTCTATATAAAATAAGGGAAAATATTTAGTTTTTGCTTTTTTTAAAAAATACTGTGGAAAACATGTCTGAGATTCCTACAGGTATTCAGATAAATGAAGTCTGTCATCTTTGTAGGTTTGATTGCCAGCTTGTAGCTTTTAACAAAGGGATATGGTACCTTTTATAGACCCTGAGTCTGAATAGAAATAAAAAGGGATTTAGTGACACTGGGACCCATAGCAACCAACACTGAACAGCATCCTGCTACATCAGTCAGCACATATGACACTTTAACCAGTTTTAGCCTAACTAATGATAGATGAAGAGACAGGCAGATGACAGTGCCATGCTCTTTCACTTTATCACAGGGGATACAAAGCAGCTGTCATGCATAGACAAACCTTCTGATTAATGTTACTGTTGCCTATTTGCATTTCAGTTCAACAGAAGTCAAATTGGTTTTACTGCATGAAAGTTATTCTGGTTGTATGTTCTGCTGAAGTGTATGTTCTTGAAACAGCAGTTATTTCATATCTAAAATAATTAAAGGTACAAAGACTTAAAGTGGAAATGTCCACTAAATGTATGGAAGCTGAACGTAACAGGAAAAAAATCACTTCTGTTTAAATTTATCACGACTGATCGTCTCTTGCAATTATTATATCTATGCAGTTTTTATAAAGATGCTTACATTTTCTTCAAAAGTTTTACCTTATCTTTTAAAACACTGAGCATCATTGAAATCAATGAGACTGAAGTTATTAACTTCCTGCAGGATTGGCTATAAGGGCTGAGAAATACTAAAGAAAAAATGCTGTTAGCTTCACAGTATTGTTGGCATTGTACAGAAGGTGTGTATAGCCTTATGTTCTCCTTGAAATGTGTTTTTCTTCTCTACCAGTAGGATTTTTAATCTTTATCTGAACCCTAGTGAGAGGCAAGACTCATCCTGGATCACAGAAGTACAAGTCATAATCAACTTTGATTTCTTGATCAGAACATTTTGCATTTGAGGGTGAATCATTACTGCATTACATCAACATCCAGAAGTGCTGTCCAAGGTAAGAAATCCCTCACGTCAGACACACATATTAAATTTGAGCCCTTTCATTGAAGTTTACAACTGATGTGCAAAAGACAGATCAGAGCTAGGAGAAAAATGTATGAATTCAATATTGGATGAATCCCACATTGTGCTGAAGGCAGATATTTGAATGAAAATTGTCTTCTTCAGTCCAACAAAGCCATCCCTTGTTCCTTATCTTAATGTCACTCAAGACAAACCTGGATGTTAGAAAACTATGCTGTACATAATTAAGATGTGTTGCACTTTCAGGGCCAATTAGATCCTCCCTGCAAATGCCCTGTGCAATGTTAAGGCAATCTAGGCTTCCTGAAACCCACAATCCTATTTTTCATATTTTCTTTCTTATATTTTAAAGCCAATCTATCCAAAGTCTACAGTATCAAACCAGCTTCACTTAAGGTATCATAAAAGAGATGTATGAATTACATTTTTGTTCCAGAACCAACAGGTCTGTTTTGATGTAAAGCTGACTTCATTAAATACTCTTATAAACTTATGGAAAACAGAGTTGCTAAATCTCCCATCCTGTTTATAAAATCTCAGTGCCAGAAACATTACCTTGAAAAAACCCTGCAACAGAAGCTTTTAGAATTTTTTTCCATTTCCAATCTAAATTTCAGAAACTGCAAGCTTCTACCTTTTGATATAGTTCATGAAAAGGTCTATAAAGGGAGTATCTAAAGAAGACTTCCAGCTTGACCAGAACAAAGGTATTGGGATTTAGAGAGAGCAATTGATAGGATTAGTACTTCTCTCTAGGTATCCATGTTAAGACAAAACAGAATATAGTAAAAATAGAGTAAGGTAGAAGATCCAGGGAATAACCTCTTAGGCCTAGCTATAAAATGTCTAACAGTTTTTCTGCTGTATGTTTTTCGATCCACATATTTTCTGAGCAAAAGGCTAGACATAATCAACAGACAGTTAAGTCATTTGTATCCTAAGCTATAACACATCACAGTGAAAGTGCAAATGGCATGCTTAAGGTACAAGAAGTGTCTGCAGGTAATAGATGGGCAAAATTAAATGAGTTTTGCTGACTGGAAGGTAAGATCTGTTAGAGTCTCAAGAGCTTCCTCAGGGAGCTGGTGGGAGCTCTGTAGCTTTGGTCATTTAAATCAAACTGAACATTTTAACAGAGAATATACTTCAGGGAGCCATTGGTGATATTTAAGACATCATTTGCAATACATCTAATGCACCAGGATTTTGTAAAGCCAATGTAAAGTAGTGTGTGAGAGAAACTAAGGGAAAAAACACCTGGAAACGAGCTTATACAGGTCCCAATTCAACAAAACACTGGAAAATCATGGCTCCCTCCTCCTTCACATAAATTTACAAGGCTGCCCTATGGCTATAATACTATTTTATCCCTTGGGGACCTGCCTGCATATCCTTGTGCTGTCCCAGACCTTGCCTGTGAAGGAATGAGGGGCCCTAATACAGCAGCAATGGATCTTGCATGTAATCCAGTGGAAATATGAAAAACAATTCACGTATTTAACTAAAAAAGCTGGTCATGAAGTAATATGGAAAGCTGTAGAACTCATAATTTATTTTGCATTTTCCTCCTCATTGTAGTAAAAGTATTTGCTGAAATGTGTTAATTGCCTTATACCTCTAGAGAGACTCTGATATTCCTTTGGGATGAAAGTGGACCCAATTTGTGAAGCTGACCAAGCTGGCTGACCCATGAAATTTCTGGACAGATCCCATTCAGAGTCCACAGGGTTTTTTTTTTTCACCAAAAGCTGAACTTCTGCTGCAAAGTTTTATTTTTTTCTCATACCAATAGTCCTTTCAAAAGAGTACAAGAAAAGTTCAAAAGCCTGGGAACCATGTCGTTGAGGTAAATATGTGTACAGTTTAATTTAATGTAAAAATAACCCAATTAAGCATATTTCACGTACTTAACTTCACATGTTAAAAATAGTTCTGCTGAAGTCAATGGCACGACTCACAGCAGCTTGTAACATTGATAACTTCTGTAAGAAAGGGACTGGTAATAGGATCTCTGTTTCCTTGGAGATCACATGCTTTGGAACCGTTCAACAAGTATCACAATCTTCTGACTGTAATACCTTAATCATTTCCATAAAAAACACTTAATGTATTAAGATATCACAAGAAGTATTAAGTCTTTTAGATAGCCAATAAATAACAAGGAATTAAAAACTCCTACCATTCTGGTTTCATGGGACTAAGGCTGAAGGAGAGAAAAATAGACCAAGAAGCTAGTATCAGATTTTGCACTTTTTCTGCTTGAAAACCTTTTAATTTCAGATTTCAAAATAGTGTAGCTTTTATAAATATAATCAGCAGAATATGCAGAAAATACTCTGTTCAAAAGAAGAAATAAAAATGCATGTAAAACTTTCCTTTGAGAAACATTTCATTATTACTCTGAAAACAAATTAATTTTATTAATGACAGATGAGAGGAAGCATACAATTTCTTGGTTTTCTTTGGGCACAATCATATAATTATATACCATAGAGAAATCTCCAGTGAACTCCTGTCCGAAGGAAACGTATTTTGGTTTTCCAGATTCACATCCCTGACAGAAGTTAGGTGACTCAGAGAGTCTAATCAATCATTTTAAGTTTTCTCACAGTTCCCATGGTTGTGGGATATGGGAATCCTAGTGGAGTTTAAGTGCTTTCAATTCATGAGAATACAGACTCAGATATAGCTACAAACCTAACAGCTGTCCAAGGACTGTCTGCAAAATTCAAAAGCCCTCCCTCAAAAAGCAACAGATGTAATTGGAGCCCAGTGTGAAAAGGGTGACTTATTCACCACCGCCTTTTGTCTGCAGTGTTTAGATTCAAAGGCATGACCAAGGAAGATGTCCCACTGAGGCCAGCTGTCTGGATTAGTGCCAAAAATTCACATTTGCTTATATTGCTTATGGGAGAAAGGGCTGATACAACCTGTTATACAAAATACATAGTATAAAGAGAGCTAGTAAGAATATAATTTATTTGCCTTGGAGGAAAAAAAAATCACAGTAAAAATTATTTAATAAGTATTAATAAATATTTTGTAAAGTGCTCTGTATTTTTCCAGATTATGACTGCAAAACTAAAAATGTATTGTCTGATTTTCTTCTCCACAACCCAAACCTGTAAATTTTACCAAATATGGTCATCCCACTGCATAGCCCATTGAAAAAAGCTTTTCATCAAAAGAGTTTCAAAAAGTTTTAACTGCTCTAAACTCACCAGGAATTGTTCTAAAATGCATGTCTTATAGCTGCAGAAAACTACAATAATGAACACTTGGATGCTGTAGTTCTTCTCAAGCACCCTCATATATCCTCAGTGAAATTAGAGGAACTTTGTATTCCATCATTTTTGCCTATATATGCCTACAAAACTTATTCTCTGATGCTGAAAAATGCTGTGGAAATCCAGTTAGAAATTGGTGTTAATTGCTGGACTTCTTTGGCAAGATGTCAGAAACACTCAGGCTCTAACTAAAGGTCAACTTGGTCTCCAGCACCTTGTGGACAGTGTCCAGAGATGAAGATGGGAGATGACACAATGCCAGACCATCCAGATGCTAGTGTTTAGAGTTTCAATGAGCCAGATATGATGTCTTGATATTTTATATATCTTCAAAAGTATGTTTTGTCTCTAACTGGATGGCTTTCAAGACACAATGGCAGATATCATAGAATCACCAAATGGCGCAGGGAAGGGACCTCTGGAGGTCACCTGGTGCAACTCTCCTCCTCAAGCAGGGCCACCTGGAGCCTGTTGCTTCCACCCTCTATATGCATCCTTTTTGTGTGTGATTTTGGCCAGGAGCTCCTTGTTCATATGCGCTGGCCTCCTGGTATTTTTGCCTAACCTCTTATTTGTTAGAACAGAACTCTCTTGAGCTTGGAGGAGGTGATCTTTAAATATGAACCAGTTTTCTTGGACCCTCCTTCCTTCCATGTCCTTATCTCACTTGACTCTTCTGAACAGATCTTTGAAGATGCCAAAGTCTGTTCTCCTGAGGTTCAGGATTTTGAGCTTGCTTTTTACCCTCCTTCCTGATCTCAGGATCCTGAACTTCACCATTTTATGGTCACTGCAGCCAAGGCTGCCTTTGACTTTCACATACCCATAAGCCCATTGGTATGTATGATATCCAGCATAGCACCTCTACTTATTGGCTTCTCTGTCACTTCGAGGAGGAAGTTATCATCAATGCACTCCAGGAACCTCCTGGGTTGCTTATGCCCGTTGTGTTATCCCTCCAACAGATAATCTTTCTGTTTATTTTTTCTCTAAACAAGGGCTGACTGTCAATTTCGAGAGTGTTTCCCTGCTAGGTATAATCTTTCTGTAGGAGATTTGTCAAAATGAGGGTCATAGCTCTTACAAAAGTATTTTGTCTCAGTTTGGTGAAGCAGTGCTCTGACAGTTTGGGAATGAACACAGTAGAACTAACACTAATTAGCAGGTATAAAAAGTAGTGCAATATGGATAACATAGGAAGGATGCTACTTTTGATGAGTTCATTATAGACAAGGTGATTTTGCCTTCATCCAAAGAACTGTAGATAATTTTCAGCTTGTGCAGGTAAACGGAGTGATTGGAAAGTTCAACATGAATACCCAGAAGCTTTCTCCTTTTTGAGCCATCTTAGAGAAGTGAACATTCTTCTAATCACACCCAGAGAAAAGCCAAAACAACTAAATACAACTCCAGCATGATTCTGGGAATAAAGTTATGCCAAGCTCACAAATAACCCCACTAGCAGCGAGCAGGGTATCTTAGTGGATCCCTAGACAAGCCCAGGTTACATTGCAGTGTGATTCAGATTCAATTAACTTGGCACTTCTAGTGCAACTCTTTAGTGGTGCATAAAAATTAATTAGGGGGGAAAAATTCTAATGATTTTCAGAAAGCATGTATTTCTTAGCAGTCCTGATTTCCAACCTGTTGGACTTGCACGTGGAAAACAAGACATTTAATCAAGCACTGTTATGTAAGTGCAGATCTTTGAGAGCACTCCTTATAGAGTATAAATTCTACAGGAAGAGCATTTTAAGCACTTGGAAACTGCAGAAGATGGATATAGACTCTTTCTAATTCCATATAGCTGCTAAAACAAGAATAAAAAGAAGTATCAGTAGAAGAAACATTAAGAGGTGAGAGGCAAGGTTTATAGGGAGAGGTAATATCTTTTATTAGAATAACTGGTAGTGTTGGAAAAAAACAATCTTTCCAGGACAAAAGCTCCTTAAAGCTTTTCTGTTTCTTTTCACTTCTATCAGTTTGTCTCAGAAAAGACATTACTTCTCCCTACAAGTCCCATCTCTCTTCTATGCTCAGATAATCACTTCAAAGGAGGTATTTCACTTAAGTGCTTCTAAATAACGAAAGCTGTGTTCTCTGCTTGCCCAGAGTGAGTAAGAGTTTACACTTAGAGTAGTCAGTACATTGAGGGTAGTCATTTGAATAGGACTAGAATCTGCCCTTTAAAGGGTAATGGGGAGAAAAGAATGATCAAAATTAATTTACATAAGATCATTTTTCAAGACTAGTTTATCTGCCTCCAGGTAAACAATAATTTTCACATACCTTCACTTGTTTTTTGAAAGTATGTTCTTCATGATAGAAGGCCATAAAAACTCACCCTGAGTATCTTTCACGCGGTGAAATTCAACACATTTTGTAGGGATTAATTAATCAAGTTCTAATGTCCCTAGCAGTCTTACAAGTGTTTTGCAACTGACACCATGGTAACAGAAGTGCTGAAGCCTGTATTTCAAGGAACGTTACACAAGAGCAACAGAGTACACTAGAGCATATTCTTCTACACATATTGCTGGATTCATTTTCCTAAATTGTAGGGAATATTAAATCAAGCTTCTCAAAAGAAATGGGAAAATTTTCGTGTCAGTATTTTTCATCCTTTTATTTTCTTTAAATTTCTAACTGGCTGTAACATTTCCTAAGGTGGGGTTACAGTATCAAGGCAGGCTGAAAAGCTACCAATTGTTGGTCACTGCATTTGGCATACTGCCTTTTCATATTTATCCAGCAGATGTCCACATCTGGGCTAGTCACCATAGGCCCTCTCTAGAATTAATGGTGAGGAACAGGATTTCTTAGGATGAAACTAAAATTATCCTATTTTAAGGATTTATTTTCAGAAGAGTTAGTGCCTAGGCAACATATTTTTCTTCTTTATCTATAAGAGTGGTAAAGTGTTGGGTGGCAAAATAGCTGTGACGCTTGCTGTAGATGCCTACACTGATCAAATGAAACCCATCTTCTACTGCCAAACTACATCAGCCCATCAAGAAATGGTTTCTTCTTTACAGCCCAATATCTTTTCATCTGCTCTGTCTGTGGTATTCAAATGTTTTATGCACACTAAGTTATCCTCTGAAAACCTCATGAAAGTTATCTTTTATTTATGCTCTCTGAACTGCTACTGATTATATTATGACAATGTCTTCAAGGTTTAAATGAGATCAGGGCCATCTCTGCTAGTCACTGTCCGAGCAGAGTGGCTGTATCAAGGGCAGAGATCCAGTATTTCTGAGCTCAGCATACATCCTCATTTCACACTCTGGTAAGATCCAAATATGTGTAAAATCCCCTTCTCCACATCTGCTGTCCTGGTTTCCATGGGAAGGAGTTTGGTGCATGGGTCAGACAGGACCCACAGCACAGCACAGCCAGGACCCCAAGATACGTGATTAAAGATCACAATGTTGGTCTGCCACAACATGGTTGTGCACAGCAACTCCAATGTGATTAGGAATTAGACTATGCCCAAGAGAGAAAATTAGCTAAAAGATTAGATTATGTCACCCTGCTGTTTGAAAGCAGGAAAAGATGAAGCACAAAGAGATTGTTCACCCTGCAAATTTGGTAGAAGAGTCTGAAACAGGAGTCATCTCTTAACCTGCAAGACATTCTTCTTTGAATGTACAGACATTTTATTGTTCAGTCTTAAACACCATGCCCACAACCATATAGCAGCTGTGAGACAAAGCTATAATGCAGGAATTATGACACAGAGCTTTAGCTGAGACTTGAGAGCTATAAAATCTGCAAACCTGTGGGAAAAAGATCTAAAACATATCAAATGCATTCAATTCCTGCATTTGCTTTGAGAACTGAAAGTTGGAACAGAAAACAATACTTCACTAAGTTTCTTAAAAAATAATGCAAAAAGCCTATTCCTTTAAAATCTATGCTGGTATATTAAAGTGTGGAGTTCAGAACTGTAGCATGATCTATTGTGCACAGACATGAATGACTCTTGATATTTGATTGTTTTATTACTTCCATCTGAGCTAACCTTCGTTACTTGGATTTTACAAATTTAAGGACTTGCCAGCATTCTTGCCAGTTAAATAAAGGGCACAGCTAAGGTCTCTGAACATCTGGTCCAAATACTTAATCATCTTGTTGCATGAAGGCTGGTATTTTTATCTTGTACCCTGATTGGGTCTGCATAATTTTTTTTCACAAATTGGTATTTAAACCTCAAAACCTTTAGCTAACTACATCTGTCATTGATATTTTATTGTTTAATTTCTTTTTATAGAGCCAAATTACATCTCTCCCACATACAGCCTGCACTTTACATGTCTAATTTGTCGACATGTTCTATAATGATAATTTCATTGATTTAGAAAGTGACATTATGAGCAACATATGTTCAGTTTAGCAGTAAACCTTGTTAAAGCAATAATGTCCCATTCTTTCTTCCACCCTCCCCAAATTCAAATATAACCCACATTAGGAGGCAGCTGAGTCATTTAACTGCTTTGATTCTTGTAAATATAGAAACCTGCTAGCTGTTTAGCTTTACACTTTGGCTGCATATATTTCCTACTTTGGGTTGCTAGGAAAGGACAGTGCTGAGATTAATTATGCTACAGTACTTTGACTAAAAGCATGATATGTGTTAATTTCCTTTGGAAAAGACACTAGGAAAGCAAAATTGCTCCCTTAAAAAAAAAAAAAAAAGAAAAAAATACAGGACATTCACATAAAAAGGATATAATTGAGGAACATCAATTTATAGACAATAATGAGAAGATGCCCTATTACTTTCTCCCAATTACCCTTAATATAATCATCAAGAAACAGACCTATTTTCATATTACTTGTGAAACAGCTGAGTAATAAAAAGGAATTATTTTTATAGACTCCAGAGCTAGTTGAATGTTTTGCCATCTGTATTGGTGTAGGGCCTTTCCCCAAAGTGTTTAAAAACTGACTGCATTTTGATTTGATAAAACAGAGTTTAGTGATTTCAGGATTAGTCTGAAGCTTTACACTGGAATTTCAGCTCGGTTTTCACAAAGACGTTTTACAAATACTTTACAAATCACTACAAAACCCACTGAAGCCTATAATGCAATTTACTAAAAAAAAAGACACAAATCTCTTCTGAAGAATGTAAAGAAAGGGAATAATAATAAAAGGAAGTTAAATCTTGTTTTGATTTTGAAAAAGGAATCCACATTAAAAATATATAGAGAAGACTATTGCAGTGTAGTGGACTGAGAAGAAGTCTGAGTCAGAAGAGTCATAAACAGAGGTGTCATCTCCATGTTGTGAACATGCTTGACCCCTGCAGACCACTTTTATGCACAGGTCAACTGTCAGAAATGGATGACTAAGGCTCCGATTCCTCTCCTGACCTTCCCACTCCTTTTGTCATAGGTACAAAAAAAAAGAGTCAAACAAAATATTTTCTCTGTTGGTTTTCTACGTACAATTTCCCTTCAAGGGATTTTGTAAAGGTCAATTTTGCAATATACTTTATAGGTGAAAATCTCTTTAGGTATTTATGATAATTTTTGCTGTGTGGCTATGTTTTCACTTTAAGTGGGTTAAGTGAAAAAGACAAGACTATGTTTCATTCACCACCTGGAGTAACATCATAAGTTTTCTTTTAAGATTTTCAGATCTTTTCACATTACATTTGAATGGACTAATAGCACATATAAGGGGGGAATATTTCTCCCATTACAATTTTTGAAACTTTATTCTTGCTAATAAATTGTCAAATACATCACATCATTACACTTTGAAGCTCTCTTTTTTCTTTCTATATTCTTTTCATTCACTGTCTTTCTGTTTTTCTTTCTCAAAAAATTAAATAAAAGGTTTCTGAAGAAATGTGTTTTGTGGGTTTATTTCCTCTAGAAGAAGAGTGCCAACTGTATATATGCTATACTTGTTTCTGTGAAGAGCAATCTACAAATTCTAGAATATATCACACATTTCTTTTCACATTTCCTCTAAAAAGAGATGCTTTGTCAGTCTAGAATGAAGATAAAATATTTCTCCACAATGACAAGAAGTGACTTTCATTTTATTAATATTAGGGGAGAAAAAGTGGTTTTACTCTATGTTAGCTAAAACAAAGCAAATACCTCAGAAGAGACAACGCAGCCAGTGATTTTCACACTGTACATGTCAGTCTGCTAACTTGCATGGAGATGGATGAACAGCCTTTCTCTTCATAAATTCATCTCAAATTAGTTGCCATATGTTAGTATATTTGGTTAAAAAATCTCTCTTTTTCCTTAGTAAAAGTGAGGCATTTGAGTGTAGAACAGTTTTATCTCAGTTTATTTAATTCAGGAAAGAATAACGAAATTGATTATTTGAAAGAAAAAACTGTTTCTACATATCTGCATTACTGTATGTTTTAAATATTAGCCCCCAATAAGCAGGGTTAAGTCTTTCACTGAGCCATGGTATGCTGCAGTATTAGCAACATGTTTACATTGGTAATGCTTGTAACTTTTTGGTGCCATAGCTCTTATTTATCAGTGTTCTTGGCATTTTTCTCAAACCCTACCATACAAGAAGTTGAACTCACATTGACTTCTTTATATTAACAGACATACTGTCCCATTAACACAGAACTGACAATTCTTTATTAATAAGGTGTTAGAATATAGATTTCTACCTGGTTAAAAACTGATGATTTAATTATTTAGATGTATCTGAAGGGTTAAATTTAAACATGAGGAAGTTGAATTTTTATTTGTTATCAAATATGATGTTGGATATAACAGACTGATGACACTGTGATTTAATGGACAACGTCCTACAGCAGTGCAGAAAACCAACCCTATGGGATCACAGTCAGCAAATTGCCTCAATTCCTTGATTTTGAATGATGTAGGGTGCCATTTAGTAATTCTTTGGGATTTGTGGGCATTCTTCTGCAGGACTCTGTTTAACAGGAGCTCTAGCAAGTCCCCCACCTAATCTCACATGCTGGATCCTATTGCTTGCATAAGACAAATGGAAAGTCCTTTCTTCTTGTTTCAGCTAGAAGAGCAATGTGAAATAACATTCTTTGAAAGCATGTTATTTTAAGAGCATGAAAGCATGTCATTTTTTGAAGACATTGTGTCAAGCACTGTAATCCGTCTGTGGTGCAAGAAACTCTCTTGGAAATCCCTGATTTGTACAGCAGACCAAACACTGCAGTGGGACACAGATTACCATTTGCTGTAGCAAAGCCTTTCACCCTGAGAAAACCGATTAAAAACTTAGCTTGATAATGAACAGGATGCATTTCCACCTGAAACCTGTCAATGAGTTCTGTGTAGAGTAAGTTGAATGCACGCAATATAAGTTTTAGCAGACAGTTTTTCCTACTTCAAAAATATCATAATTTGCAACCTAAATAGAAAAGCAAATGGATCTAGGCACAGAGTTGTTTTTCATAAAAAAATGTGATGTTAGTTCAGGCTTAGAGAAAGCAGTTTGGGAAAACAGTCCAGCATCCTGCTCTAAAAATGTGTGGACACTTCTGTTAAGTATGAGTAACTTTTTACAGCCATGAGGATCTGGAGAAATAATGAGGCAAGGCATGCAAAGAGAGACAACCTTTGTTTTGGACAACTGATATATTTCTGCTCACCTTGGGCTTTAACAACTCTCCATAGTAATCTTACAGGTGTAAACATATTGAATCTTCTCATATTTTGTCAAGTATAAGGACAGCTATATACATAAATGTTCACATTTAAATAAAACAGCTGAAGGCCTCCTGTAGTACAATCCTTTTTTCATTGAGCGTAAGTGTTACTGAACACTCAACTTTTTCCAGAATATTATTCTCTTATCTGCAGGAGATAATATCACTGCTTCTTCTTCGAGGGCAGTTTCAAAGTCACAAACCCCATCAGCAGTCAGTAGAACCCTTTGTTTAAACTCTTTCACAATACATAGAAAAAATATTTAATGGGCTTACTGTTTATTTGCTGAAGTTGTCTAAACAGAACATCTATTAATTACCCTTTGAAGAATATGGCTCCAAGTCTTTATCACAGATCTTCAAAGCATTCATATGATGGAGTGCTAGAGGGGGCTCTTGGGAGCCCCAGTTTAAGAAATCCTCCTCCACCTCAAGAGTAGGTGTGATTTTTTCTGTCTCTGATGGAGTCCACCCCCTCTTTGTCTACAGCTAAATCTTTTCCAGAGAAGACTTATCCTTCGGCTTCTGAAAAATATTTCTGAAGAGCAGATTTTTTTTTGCCTTTGGAATAGCTGCACCACAAAGAAGAATTTCACTTCCTACCTTATTTTCACAGTGCATAAGTGAATTAAGCAACTTGTTTTACTGACAGGAAATATAGTTGTAGTTGAAGTACATGGATTTCATCTGCTTGGCAAGTGGTGCATTTGTATCATAGGTCTACCTCAGCTATGAGATATTCTGTGCATACGTGTATGTGAAGCCCTTTAAAACTTTGGCAAGACACTGGCAATAAATCTGCGCCACCTTTCGCTGTTCAAAATTTTTCTGCGATAGAACTCTAATTTTAGTTCAAATATTCTTTCAGTTTTAAGAACTTTGCCAATATTTCATATGTTATATAATGGGAATACTAAAGGCTAATATCCTTATAAATAACTTTCATCCAAATGTCTTGTGGAAAATAAGTTGCACTGTCAGCAAAATGTGTATTGGTTGGAATTTTTAAAAGAGACTCAGCCTCCATGAAACATTTCAGAAAAACCTTGTTTTAATTAAAAAGAGTTACTAAGCAAACAGAAGTTTTTCCTTGAGATTTTAGCCAAAATACATGTGTAATGGTTAGCTCCAATCATCTAATCTGAATACTTTTAACTGGAAATCTGAAGTCAGAACTTGAACTTTGATTTACCAAGGCTTTCCAGCTGAATTAATTTGAGAACAGATCACATTTAGATAAGAGACTACTTGAGAAAAAAATGAATTAAAAAAAATTATGTAGAAGTTTGAGTATTTGACATTATTACTTTTATCCCTTACCCACTCCTGGGTAAGGTGTGAAGTACCCACCCCTGGCTGGTGTGAAGAAGTATAATACAAGACAATGATGTCTGAGTCCTTCTATTGCAGGACTGAGTCTTAAGTTTGTGTGTGGAATTTTTCCACATGACACTTGAAGCTAGAAATGGAGTTTTAACATCCAGCTGGCATTTCAGCATCAGGACTAGATTCAGGTCCTGCCTGTATAAAATTCAAACTCTTACAAAGTAGGTTTTTTTTAAATATCCATAAGGATCATTTGACACAAAGCATCTGCTTGCTATCCAGCAGTGCATAGCTCCAAAGGAAGACACAGAAATGGTTTTTGTTTTGTAAAGCCCTTTGGCCTCTTCATCCTCTGGTATTAATTGGAGCAGTTTCTCTACTGCTCTAACCTGTGTCTGGCTGCAATAGGACTCTTATGGTAGAAGCAGGCCTCCACTAATTTATCTGTACATCCAATTTCCATGTAATCTTTCATCCTCCTAAAATGGGAGAATTCCTTTCTCGGCCATCAAAAAACTCTGAAAGGCACCAGAAAGTTATCTGATAAGTGCACTTAAAAGGAGAAGAAAAATCATTGTGGGGTACTTGTTTAATTTCAAAACTTTGGCACAAAAACATTAATCAAAGTCTGAAAATAACAGTTCCAAGATATATTTATATGTATATATATGTAAATTTATGTGCAGTTTTTAAAATATCTATATATGTTTTTTCCCTAAACAGTTACTGAGTATTTGATGCTTGTATATAGACTACTTTTAACTTCCAAGTTATTTTGATGTAAATTAACACAGATAGATTATATTAACTACAAGTAAACACATAATTAATATTTTAATAGTAATGAACATTTGAGACTGGCCTAGGCCTGCCTCAGTCCTTTTGAATGGAAGCTTTATTATACAGCATTTCCAAGTGAAGCATGATAGTTTTCAAATTAAGTGATTTTTTTCCCGATTTTTCCCTTATGCTCTGTGAGATGCTACAAAACACTAAAAATTGACATCCAACAGGGGTGTCCTTAACATATTCGATTAATGTCCTAGCTATTCAACTATCCCAACTTCAACGATAACAGTAGCTTAATTCATTTGTTTGTCTTGAATTAATTGGTGTATTATGCGCATCTAAATTCAGTTTCTAGAAAAACAGTCCTTTTAAATGAAATGCTTTAGTTCCTTACATAGTCAGGACAGAAATAGCACTTTTGTATGCCTCTTCCTCATACAGCGAAAGGTTGTTTCACCCTGGTCTGTGGCTTTGTGCATTAAAGTGCGACATTCCCTGCAATTTCAGCTTCACCCCGCTCTGGGTGGAGCACGACTCTGCAGCAAGGACAGCTTTATTTCCCCAGTTGAAGAAGAAATAGTGATGAGTCTGCTGGTTTTTATGGGAGGGAAACTCTGTCAGCAGATGAACCACAGTCAAAGGAACCGCAGAAATCAACACTCAGATGAAAAGCAAGTTGGCTGTGTCAGCATCTTGACACACTGCTTTCAGTCTATAGGTACTTTGCTAATGGGCAGCGCAGAGTACAATGCATGCAGCAGTGGAATATGAGCAGAAACCACAGCATATATCCGCACCTACAGCACGCAGAGAAAAACCTCATGGTATTTGTCTCTTTTCAACTGTAATATCCCTCAGGGAGGAGTGGTCCATGAGGAAGCAGAAGGTCCCATTGTGAAGGGCGGGAATCTGCATATGGGTTGCAGATGAGTACCCCATTTGCACCCACTGAATATGTGTTCCTTCTGATATGGCTGCAAAGCTATCCCCCTGGAAGTTAATAATATTACACGTAGCCTTCAACTCCCATGAAGATTGATGTCAAATTTAGGAGAGAATCAGGCTGTGCAGAGAACATCTCCTGAGCTGGGCATGCCTTCCCTGAGCCACCTGGGTTGAATCCATGTGGAAGGGCTGAAGAAAGGGTGAGGACATCATGGATGCGACATGAGTGCCCTGCTCCTATCAGCTTTTGCTTAAATGCTACCCTATGCTTTTCCAACTTGTTTTTCTTCCATTTAATATCCATAGAAACACACAGTGAATTTGTTTGCTACAGATAAAGGTGTTAATTTATTAAACTGCTTGACTTCCTTAATTTTAGATTAAACTGAACAGATGACTTGAACATCGAGAGGGATTTATACTTTTAGGAGATGATAAGGAAACCCAGTGTTATTCCTTATAATACTGAAATTCCTGTGCATGTCAGGTCCTGCTGACCAAAATATGGATATACTTACATTTGCCACACATATTGTATATATC
Organism: Tyto alba; assembly: GCF_018691265.1. Taxonomy (NCBI): domain Eukaryota; kingdom Metazoa; phylum Chordata; class Aves; order Strigiformes; family Tytonidae; genus Tyto; species Tyto alba. Next base: position 84,560,820 of record NW_024881282.1, read on the forward strand.
TGCAGTTCTCTAAATCCTTGGATGTCTCTTGAATTCAACAGTCATTTTGCATTATAATTCATGTACATTATACTTCATATTTGCTGTGCAAACTGAACTCTCAAACCAACGTGAAGCTACTGCATACCAGGATACCAATGTTTTCTACATATCCCAGTAGATTATGCTGCAAAATATTCCAGTGTCTTCCAAATGAATAGGAAGAAGCACATGATAAATGATATATTTGCCTGCATATCCGTAAGGTAGAAAGACACCATGGCATGAATTTTATCTGTGGGTGCCCTACAACCCATAATGAAAATTGGTTATGTGCCTGCTGATAAGGGACAAAGACTTAAAAGTGATTTGCTAGACCAATTTATTCAGACGTCTGAGACACTATTTAGTCAAACTAGTCAGATTCATCCTTACACTCTTCTATCTTCCTAAATCTATCAGTCAGTCCTCTAATAATTCCTGCTGTTTTTAGGAAGAGCTTCCCAGCATTTTCCTGGAATCATGCAGCCCAGAAGGGAAAGCACTCTCCACACTGCAGTGTTTGCAGAGTGCGCCTGGTGCAATCCGGTATTGTTTATATATTCAATGTGAAGTTTAGCACGTAAACAGTCTGAAATACTGTGGCAAGACTATATGCAGATCACCCAGGATCCTGCAAATACTTAGACATGTGGAAGCTTTGAAGATTCACTTTGATCAGCACTTTAATACTAATGCTCATAAAAGAAATACTTCTAGCATCTGGATTAAGTAACTTCATGCATTGGAGGAGGGAGCGGTTACAGCTTTTACAGATTATGCTCTATGAAGATAATGGAGATATTAAGAAGTATTTATGGATTTTATTTTCATAGATAATAGATATTATTGAGTTATGACTTGGCAGGCACAGCCTGATTTTGGCATTTTTATTTTCTGTACAGCAATTTACATTTGCAGAGTGTCTAGGGTCTGAGACTGGGACCTTAATAAATCAGGAAAAAATCAATGAGAAATGAATGGAAGCCATAAAAAGTAATATAAGAACAAAATACATCATTAAGGATATAAAATCCTGTATAAGTAGCAAAAGATAACTTCAAAGCACTGCACAAACGTGTTTTGAAAGGCAGTGATTTGAAAGTTTGGCTACAATTTTTGGGAGTGATGTGCTTTTGATAAATTTCCTGACTACAATTTGATTATGTATCCCTCTCCTTCTGCCCCTCCATCATGTATGAAAAGATTGGGTTTTTCAACCCTCAAACTTAGTGGAGTCGTAACACCCAGAGTGGGACAGCAGTGTGTTATGCTATTTGTAACAGTCAGCTACACAGACCAGACTAGAGAGAATTTCTTTTCAGGGGTGTGAAGCCTGATGAGCATACACTTGAGAATATTTTAAGATAAGAATAAATAAATACAAAATATTTAATCACTCGTAAGATGTAAGGCAATGAATGCTTAACTAAATTTTACGTTTGTGCTTACATTTCTATATACAGCTTGCATACAATTTCAAAACCGTGCACGCCATGAGAACAATGTTGTTTAGGGTGTGATTTGCCATTTAACTAGAAATGCTGAAGGCTGCAAATGGGGACAGTCCATCTGTTCCCACCATGGCCAACCCAGACAGTGTGTTCCCACCACTGATCTGGCACTGTGTGAGCAAGCTCAGCGGGCAAATTTTAAACAAAACTAACCTTGAAAAGAGTTTTGCATTGAATCACCTCTCCATACAAGCTTCAGTCAAGGAAGACAGAGGGAATGCATGTGAAAGACTGGGCATGAGGAAGAGGACTGGTCCTTATTGGTGACAACCCTGCCTTAGTATTATATCAAGTCATTCCAGAAGTTATCAGTGGGCAAATACCTTGATTGCCTCTTAGCTCTGTAACACAGCAGTTGTAGTAAGATACAGAAAGTACAGTCATAGACATACTTTCCAGTGATATGCATGAACTGAGAGGGACACAATTTCCACTACTGTTAATTTCAAAATATGAGCCAAAGCATAGTTTTCATTTTGTCTCTGTTGTTAGATTCACAATCATGATATCCTGTTAAAAACTGAAAACAGTCCTTTTCTCTCCCATAGCTCAGCCACATAAATAAAAGAGAAAGTTAAGAAATTCGTCTCATCATTTTAACTGTTAAAATATTTGGTATTTCTTTTGAGGTAATTGCCTAGGCTTCCCCTGTAGACAGTGGAGAGAGATAAACAACTTCAGAAGAAAATAATTCCACTATATCAGACATGTATCCTAGCAAGGGATCAGCTGTCCCTGCAGAAAGCTTAGATTGCTCGTTTACTCCACATACTGACTTCTAGGTGGTTGAAGTTGTATTAAACACATCCTAACTGAGTGACTATACAGGGGAGTTAATGAAGGTGTATAAGCACAAAGTTCTGACAAATGCTCAAAGAAATACTGAAAGATTAAAGAGACAGGTTTAAAAAATACATTAAACCTTCAGTTATGGGAGTCTTAGGTGTTATGCATAGCAAAAGCTATGAGAAATGCCAGGAAGAAATTGATGTTTTATAAAGTTGATGGTGCATTTTAACAAGCTGCTATTATCTGTAAATCATCAACGTTGACAATGTTACTAAAAAATATTTTCAGATCTGTATTTGTTATTTTGCACTAAACAGTTGTGGGTTTTTTTAAACTATAAAAAATTAATTAAAAAATAACTTGTAAAGAATCAAAACCCGTGCTGTTTTGAGTAAGAAAGTTCAATCAATTGATAACTAAGGCAAAGGGAATTATAATGGAAATAGGATACTTAAATTTGGTCAAGCTTCTTATAAACTTCATATTTTGTACATCATTACCTGCTGACAGACAGAAACACCATTATCCTTTGTGGGCTGATTCAGAACAGGAATTGTCTTGTGCACTATATTTAAGCAAAGAAATATAATTATTTGGAGTATTTTTAGACTTAGAGCAGCAATAGCATACATGTTATCTTAACCAGATTTTTTTTTTTTCTAAGAAAACCCAGTATTTCGTCCCTACTATCAAGAGTTACTCATTTTAAGAATCACTAGACAGTCTGAATAAAATAAGACTGTTTAACTCACTGATATAGAAGACACCAGGGAAAGGAAACATCATGATACAAAATGTAGATTTTGGGAAAGTTTCAGCAGTTTCAATGGAATAAGAGGACTGTCATGAGAAGCATGACTGAGGATGAAAAAATGCTGTTCCTTGCATAGGAAGTAAATGTTCTGCCTGCAATTACAGAGAAGTAAAAAGATTTTTGGTATCCACACTAACATGCTTAGTTAGATGGAAAGTGATCAAAGGCATGACAATAACTGGATCAACTGCAGAGACTAACTAATGAATTGTGCTGTTATAGAAGCCAAAATATCCTTAGGGAAAAAAGTCAACGTTTAATTATAAATTAATATATCATGCTGGTTGGATGTGTTGGTGATTCACAGTTAAGATTCTGATGCTCAAACATCTCTTCTCATTTATACTCAACAGTATCCTACCACCCGCGGCCACTCAACCTCAGGAGTTATCTTCTCAGATGTTCCAGGCTTAGCAGGATATATAGGGTATATAGCTTGGTGAATATGTGTATGGCAGTCTTCTCTGTAAGACAAAGCACCAGAATGTAGAATGGCTGGATTTAGCAGATAGTCTCTTTCTCTGTGTCAAGCCTGAGGTAATGTCTATGTTATTAGGAGACAAGAGGCTGCAGAAAATGTCCTTAATAATGAAGAATGGAAAGTTGGCCACATGCGATTCTTAAAAATCTGTATCATTTAGTATGGAATACTATGTCTATATTAGATCCAGGTTCTTGGCTGATTTCCAAAAGGATAATTAGATTCCTACTACTGAGCCAGAAGTTGCCTTCACTTCCCATCCTAAATGGTGTGGCTTGAACAGCTCCCACAGTTTACTCTGGGTCAATGGATGAAAAAGATTCCTTAACTATATAACCCTTTTTGACACATGGATCTGTGAAGATGCCTCACACTTTCTTCACACTACCAAGTTTTAAGGCACCATTTGTTATCACAATGTCATATAGGCATGAAAGTCTTACCTGCATATGTCCCTGGATCTACCTACACATAAACACACATGAAGAGAATTATTTCTAATGCTCTGACACTGTGGCTCTGCAAAACAATGTTCATTGATAATAGTGACAGATATTTCTGTGAGTGTCGTACTTAGTAGGGCAAATGATTCAGAAAGAAATGCTGTGAAGACCTAAGTATCCCACTGTACATGGCAATCGTAGACCATCAAAGAAATGGCTTCCAGTTACTATGGCAGTGAGTCCAGACATATGTGCGCTAATATAACCATGGCCTGAGCAAAAACTGATTGAAATTAAACAAGTGAGTGATTTTTTAAGCTTAGCTCCAATGAGATTAGACAAAAAGCAAAATTAATAAAAGGAATATCTGGAGTGCTAAGACCTTCTTATCAGATATATCACTTAGAATACAGGAACAGCACTGAGATAAGTGGAAAGTGCCTTGTTTAGAAATTTGAATGAAAAATTGAGGAATAATAACTTTGTAAAAGCACATGGACCAGCTCACTTTGTTCCTGTTTCAAAGCTCAAAAAAGTATTGTGATGCTCACTCTATGAACAGAGGGCAAGACTTGCCCTGGGAAGGGTGATTCCCTGTGTTGCAACAGTCACTGATTTCCATAGAAGATATTTCTTCTTTGCTGTGTCTAGTTATTGCACCAAACATGGATCAGCAGAGCTGGCTCCATGTGGAGTCACCCGAAGAAACAGAGAGGGAAGCTCCCATCAGGGTCCTTAAGTGCTTTTGGCTTTGCTAGGTTCTTTTCTAGGCTTTTTCATAGATAGCTGCTACTTACTGCCTGTCACCTCCTAACGGTGCCTCAGGCTAGGCAGCCAGAAGAGGTGTGCTTATGTCAATGATTTTTTGGGGCTGTTTTTTGTTTTCAGAGCAAAGTACAAGAGCCCTATCCGTCTCTTATCATCACAGTCTCCTCCTGTAATCTGGGACAGACTGCTCTGGCCTGTGGTGCAGGAAGACACTGGAAGAGGAGTCTAACAGTCATGGAAGTGAAGCAGACCACCCAGCATGACTGAAATCAGTGGGTTGCTGAATTAAACTCTGATCTTTAAATTTCTCTCTCTAAAATAAGGATAATTTAAGTTCTACTGTTCACTGCTACTGGCTTTTCCTAACTATGCCATAAATGAATTTTCATGTGTCAGCATAGTACCTGATACCATATGTACATCCAGGTTTGCTGTATTACCAATTTTAGTGTTATGTTTATTGACTTAATAACCCAGTATTGTCTGAGGCAATGGAATGAATGAATGTTGTGTCATTTTCCAGATAGATTAAGTCTTAGTTTGTATTTTAATGTAACTAGTTCTAAAATGACAAGTAGCAATATGGAAAGTTTATTCAAAGATCTACCCTACATCTCCACTGGCCTTCAACAAAAGACAGATACAGAGGAGGGACAGCATTCTTCCTAAGATATCTGTCCAAATATTTAGGACACCTGTGGCAGTCCCATTGCATCTGATCATCTGCATTTTCCTACGTTGAAAGGTCATTGATAATTACAGAGCAGAGCCCTGTAATTTTTTCATTCAGGAATTAAATAACAATAATTGCTAAATATCACTTGGGAGAAAAAAGGGGTAGATTGAGTGCATGGAGCCCATACTCAAGAATCAGAGCGTATCTATTAAAGAAAATAATTCTGCAAAGTTATAAATGGATACAAAGATTTAAAGTTGTCCTGGTTTGGGCTGAAATAGAGTTAACATTCCTTTTCAGGGACTAGAAGAGTGCTGTGTTTTGGATTTAACTTTGGGTTTGGTATGGGAAGAATGATGATAGCACACTGATGTTTTCAGCTGCTACCGAGACTTCAAGGACTCTCCGACTCTCCATGTCCTGCCCGTGCACAAGGGCACAGGGAGCAGGGAGGGAGCACGGCCACAGCACCTGACCCTAACTGGCCAGTGAAATATTCCATATCATGGAACGTCATGCTCACTACATAAAGAAGGGGTGCTTGGGAAGGAGCTCTCTCTCGCTTCCGGGATTGCGATTGTGGGATCTTGGTATCTCGGGGTCGCTAGCCAGGGACGGGCTGGGGATTGGTTAGCGGGTGGTGAGCAGTTACGTTGTGCATTGCCTGTTTATATATTTTTTTTTTTTTTTTCCTATCATCATCATTGTTCTCATTTTATTGCCATTATTAAACTGTTCCTATCTCAGCCTGCGAGTCTCCCTTCACCCCTCTAATTCCCTCCCCCATTCCAAGGTGGGGAGGGGGAAGGGAGGGTGACCAGCTGCAGTGGTTGGATGTTGACCAGGCTCAAACCAAGACAAAAGTGAAAAATTAAATGCTAGGTCTGACACAAATCTGTTTCCATTGTAAGTGCAGAATAAAGAAAACTAAATGCTTATTAACCCATGAAAACTCTTACCTTCTGATAAAGACAATTTTTAGACCTGGGTTTAAGGGAGCACGTTTTTAACAACCCCAACATGAGTCCTTGAAGAGCTAGTGACTCAGTGGGAGTCAAAGGTACTTGAGTATCTGTAATCAACTGGGAAGTCCATCTTCAGACAATTTATAGATCTTATATGAATTCCTGAACTTCTCATATGTGCATTATCTTCATATTAGAGTCTCATTTTCTGTTTCATTCACAAGTTGCACTTTCACTCAAGTTTTATAGGTTGATTTTACACAGCATTTATAGCATGTAGGGTTTATTTCACACCAACATAGTTGAATCTCTTATCTGTATCTCTGTTTCTGTGATACCATTTTTTTTTTTTTTGACTTATGCAATTTTAACTTGCTTGTGTCCACTTGGAATGCCACCACAATTCATTCTGAAACCAAAACATAGTGCTATTCTATCCACTAAAAAAAAATTAGCTCTATCCCAGCTGAAACCAGGACAACTTTCAACCTCACTGATTACATGTATGCACCTTCTTGTGCCCTTCAGCTTTCACTGCCATACAAGCTTTAAAGCAAGTTCACATGAATACTGTTACCTCATTTTCCTCTGCAAAGGTCTCCTTTAGCATATTTACAAAAAACTTGTCATATGCTAACGCAGCTATTCAGCATGCTGACCAATGCATCCTTATTTCTTCATATTCCACTATCTAGCTGTTGACTATTTTTATTCTATATTGCACATTTTCTTGGGGGCATCAAGTGTCTTTTTTGTTCTATGTGATTTGCTTTCAACAGCAAGCAGCCTGCTTTGAATGTTCTATTTGTTTTCATTTTCTGTTGCCTTTACCTTTAAGTTCACATAAAATACACCAGAAAAGTAAATTATTAATTCTGTTTTAGAACCATCAGGGAGGACTCCTACATTTGTATCACTATCCACTCAAGCAGGACACCCATGAGTAAAAAGCTAGATATAATGCCGTGTAATCAGTCTGACCAGAATATCTACTTATAAAATGGGAAACAGTCCACTGGGCCACTGAATCCAATAGGCACCTACACCATATAATCCCTTTCAAAAACGCTCTAATGTCCCTTCTTAAAATCAACTAGATTCCCCATTTCCGTCATTGTTCTTACTGGAAGACTGTTTCAGAACCTTACTCACCAGAGGATTAGAAAACTTTATCTAATTTCCAGCCTGAATTTATTCATGGGTAATTTATAACTATTTGTTCTTGGACCAACAATGTTCTTTAGTTTAAGCAGTTCTTCTCCCTGGTGTTTACCCGCCTGATAAGTTTATAGAGAACAATCACATCCTGTCTTTGTCTATGTTTTGCAAGGATAAACAAGCCAAACTCTCTTTGTGTCTTTCTGCAAGGGAAACACTCTGCTTCTGTGCTCATCCTAGCAGCCTCTGCTTGTGTCTGTTCATGTTTGAAAGCACGTTCCTCATATAGGAGTGATCAGTGCTGCATTCTGTTTTCTTAGTGAGATCTTAACAGTATGGCAAATGGCAAGAATAACAGAAATACTTCTCACATCCTTTTCCACAGCTGCATTCAACCACTCCAGTAATCCTGTGATCCATCTATAACCTCTTTCCAATCCATTGTTCTTTCACTGTATTACACACTTTGTCTCTTTTTAGCTGTCCTTTATAGTTTCTGTATTAATTCCCACTTTTTCCAACAGGAGTAATGATTTTCCATATATTACCAGAGAAAATAGTTTAGTAAATTCCAAATTTCTCTTGACTAGACAGCTATCTTTCCACTGATAATACTGTATTTGTATATAATTTTTTATTTCCTTTTCCTTCAGAAATTATTATTATTTTCTATAAAATAAGTTCTAAAGTATTACATGATTTCAAATTTATATTTTTCCAAGGTCCATTTCTTAATCGTAGGATTAATTATAGCTATTTTCTACTTATATGGTACTTACCTGGCATAGCAAGTTTCTTATGTGTGATTGTACATGTTGGTACTATTAGAGTTGTGTGTTGGTAATTATAACCAAATGGGCCCTCAGTTGGGGATTTGTTTCGCACCTTTTAAACTACAACTAATAATTTCCAGATCATTATTTCCTTTAGTCATCATTTCTTTGCCCCTGTATTCAGCCTCCAGCCCTGGCTGGACAAAGGTTTGAGGAACCTGGCCCGATCTTGTGCTCTATTGTACCTTGAGTGGGAGGTTAGACTAGAAAACCTTTGAAGTCCCTACCTACCAGAATTGTTCTAGGATACTATCAAGGTAAGGTTAGACCCTGGATAGTGAAGAGAAGTTAGAAAAGGTTACTCCAATGACACAACTGAGATGGAGATGGTGACAAGGCCAGTGTTTGTATACTTCCCTATGTCTGGTATCAAAGCAAATCTCAAAGTCCTTGATAATTTTTACTAAGTAAGAGCTTTTATAAAGAATTTTGTCAGATTTGTTTGGCAATTGCTCAGGCTGGTCACAGTTGTTTAAATGTGGCACGTAATCTCAGCTCTTTTCTCTTTTTAACGTTTATAATGGATGGTGCTGAAATCATTTTAACAAATGTTCTAGCTGATTCAGAGACAGTATACCTGGCACAGTCAGGAGCAAGGAAAGACCCACAGATGCTAAAAAAAAAAAAAAGCAATAATCTATCTGCTTTTCATTTAGTTTATAACTCTGCATTACTAAATCAATACAAGAGGGATCTAATTTCTCCACTAACCTTGTCTAATGAAGATTGAAATTTAATAAACATGTAAGAAAGCTGCATCACCATGAACTAAGAGACTTCAAAATATGACATTTAGTTCATTATTTATTAACCTATCCCCCAGGAACATGACAGAGGGAATGCAGACTATCCATATTAGAAGTTGTTTCATCTTTAAGAGATAATGGAGACCCTATTTCCCTTGCACAAGATTTATATTCTAAAGAGGAAATGAGATCTAAGATGCAAAATTTATACCACTCATGATTTCTTTTTTCCCATGGAAGGTAGAAAGAACATTTCTTTACACACTGAATGTATTTAGCATCATGTGCTTTGAAAGTACAACATGTATATAAAAATCAAAATTTTCTGTCCAGGAAAAATAATAACAAATGCACATGTGGTGAAACAAATGCAATAGAGTAATGTCCCTCTGAACATTTAAAAACCATGCAAAATCCACGTTAAAAGGATTGAGACTGGACACCAAATTTTGCTAAAACAGCTATTTACCAAAACTGAGAGAATAACAGCTATAAAAGTCTTTTCAAGACAGCTAGAGAAATTACACATCAGATGCAGTATGGCTACTACTATTTCTCTTCATTGTATTTAATTTTCATTTCCTTGTTTAAAAGAATGCAAGACCCATACTGATGAGAATCACAGCTTATGGAAAGCAGAATAATTTCTACTCATTCTGGGATGACTCCCAGTTTAAGTAGTGTGACTGGGGTCAGAATCCTGAACCCCCAATTAACTTCCATATCTGTAATGTTCTTTTGCAAATTACTGACTCTGTCCTACAAACTAAGCCCAACTGGCAACCTTCATGCCTATTGGGAGTACCTCTGAAATCTGCAGAGTTTCAGCAAAGAGGAGAAAAGCGTCTGCTGACATACATTAGCCTGCAGATATTAATCCAGACTTAACATTTTTGGAAGTGATTTTGTGTGATTGGCTAAGTGGACATAGAATATCAAGCAAAATATATTTTGCATCATTAAAATACAACTTCTAAAACATGAACTTGAGACATTAGAAGTAAGTTCATATGTACATATGTGCTAGACTTCCTTCTTCTTACAGGGAACGATCTACAAAATAGAAAGTCATTCCAATAAACTGCTTTAATGCTATAGTCCATGAATGTACTTGACTTACTTTTTGTCATTGACAATGTAAGTGAGACAGCAAATTAAAGGTACAATTGTAAAAAAAAGTTACAATGGCAGGACATGAATTATTTTAATACCTTACCAACTGAGCCATTGGTACTTCACAATTCACGAACAAATTTTCTATTACTACAGAGTCATGCTTTTATTGACTGGTATAAAAACACCATTTGTATCTTTTTTCATCCTGCTGTGTTTCTATTTTATTGGAAGTGTCCTGTAACAGGTATAACATCAGATCAGATTACCAAGAAATCTATAAAATAGCTTCCTGCTACTACCTTTGGTGCAGATTGAAAGAATACATTATGATCCCACTGAGTAAATGATAAAAGCTGTTATTCACAGGCAAACATGATTTATCCTCACCTGTTCAAAAGTCTGAATGTACCCACTTTATTACTAAATTATGAATACATTTCACTTACATTGATTAGGAACACAGATACATTATTAAAGAGAGGCTATTAGGAAACATGTGTTCCAAATTTAAGTTCTGTGGTTTGTGACTCATGGTAGGACCACAAATATTTAATGCAAATGGGAGTGGACAGTTACAGATTCATAAATGTTCCATTGCAGCACCAGAAATACATGTTAAATTTTTCTATTATTGATTATAATTTGGTAAATGACATTATCTGGTTCAGCCTAAGTTTTCCCTCACTGCAGCTTGTACATTAAATACAGATATAATTGTAAAAGAAAATTGAATTTTAAAATATTATGATTTCTGTTTATTTAATACAGAGAAGGTTTGTTTGCTTTTTTTTTTTTTTTTTCATTTGCTACACCCTAAGATTATGAGACATGCTTTCTAAAAGGTATAGTTTTGCTATGTTCCAGTTCTATGCCCAGTTATATTAAGATTAGTTACCAGCTCCAGAACTAATTTCTCTATAATGTTGCTGAGTATTTGTTCATCATCTAAAATAATTACTAAAAAACATAAAAGATATGAACACAAATGGGGTCTAATGCTATTAGTACAATATAAGATGACTAAAATTGTGAAAAGTACTTATTTTTACACAAATTTTGTTCTTAATAGAATCAACAGGTCAAAATCTGAGAGGTCTGAAACCCTCACCATGGATACCTATTAGTCACAGCCAGACTTGGCATATTTTTCTGTCCCTCTACTCACCAAATAAAAAAGATAGTCTATTTACAATGAAACCATTGTGCAGAGAATTGGACTAAGCATTTGAATTACAGCTGTATGATACTGCTTTCAAAGATGCTAGAATTGAAGGGTTCATAGAAAGTGTCTGTATGTGTAGGTGCGTGTATGTGTGTGTACATTTATTTTTTTATATTAAAAACGGAAGCATATGGAAAAATGGTCTCCCTGTATGCTGAATAATTTATGTCTTTCATGTCTTCTCCTGGTTCTCTTCACACTAATGACTGGTTTAATGCTGATGTACATCAATTTACAGTGTAACAATGTAGCTTTGGATTGCTTTCAAGTCCAGATTGCTTTAAAAAGCAATAAGAATACATGGAGGCATAAGAGCTTTGCAACTAGCAGTAACAAGATTCATACCAGGGCTTGGACAAACTGTACATTATTAGTTGTGAATTCTCTCTGGTTTTATTGAACACATCTTTTTAATATTACATTGGTTTTGAAGGATAAAATGTGAAAAATATTTTTAGTATTTTCTTTTACATAAGAACTGCTCAGAAGCTGGCTGTTGTATTCACCTTAACTCATTGCCTCCTACCTGGTTTGTACCTGTATCATCAACATTTCTGTGTCCTTTCTTTTAAATGCCAACTATTAAAATTCTTGCTGGGTGCTTAATGTAGATAAAATTACAGTGTTTCTAATGCCCAATAATAAAACTTTACTAACATCTAAGGTACCTTTCTGTAATCCTTACAAAATTCACATGATGAACTCTGTTGGCCATGCCTTTCTTGCTTTTTGGTTGTGAAAGCTTCTAAATCCATTTGATAAGATCTCTGGAAGTTACATCTTAACTGTTTCATCAGAAATGCAACATAAAAATCTTCTGTGGTTCAACTAATAAAAGGCAGAAATATTATTCATCATTTAAAGGCTCATCTTTGTTATATAAAATCCTAACTAAGTTCATTTATATGGACTGAGATGTATTACATTTACAAAGATTTTATGGACTGTAGTAACTTAATTTATTGTGCCTTTGGTACTGTATGAAGAGAATGCTAAAAGTCATACTTAATTCTTGGAGCTAACCTTAATCTCTGAAAATGGCTGGAAATATAATCTTGTTCATTTCAGTGATTATAGGGTAAAGTATTTAGTTGATTGCTTTTAGGCTCATTTGATTCACCTGGCTTTCAGTAAAGAGGTCTGGCAAGGTGTCACTACTTATACAACAAAAGTGTAAAAGATGCATCTTACTTTCAGTTTGGTAATGTGAAAGCCACGTCAATCCTGCACAGGACTGCTATGAAACAGGTTCTTTAACACATACAAGTTTCTGCATCTTTACCAGAGTAACATTTTGACTCTATTTAACCTATATTTTCATCTCATTCAGAAAGAAGAATGTCAGATCACAAACCTGCTACTGAAAGGAAAAAAACTACACAGGCCTAGAGAAGTCACTGTGTGTGTTGGTTTAAAAAAGCTTCAATTCATTAAACACATCATGCAGCTAAAAAGAAGATTAAATCCCTCCCCTCTTTCTGCCATTGCCACTGCAGTTGTGTGATGCGCAATTCAGTTCATCACACCCCCTCCCCATCCCCTGAGAACCCAGGGTAATAGTCATTAAGGTCACTTGAGCTTTTGTGATGCTCTGCATACTATGCTCAGGAGGACTGATGGAAGGCACAGGGAATCTGAATTGTTTCATGTAAAGAAAGGTTAAGTGGAAGAGAAGACATAACTGTCTCCTCATAGTTGTGAACTGGCAATTCCTACCCAAGATCAATACTAAGCAGAGTGCTGAACTACAGTATTGCCTTGTTGTCATTCAGATATATGACAAGAAAATTACACTTTTTAAGTTGGGGCAGTGCAGAAGAAAATCAAGTTATCATTACAAGTCTCACATTTTTGTATTATCTTTGGACTTCTGTGGGAGAGCAAGAATGCTCTTTCAGTGGGCTGAAAGATATTTAGTGTGACCATTCTTTAAGTCATTATTTTCCCTCATGCTAGAGCAGTGACTGTTCTGTAACAATATTGTATAGCTTAAAAAGCAGTTAACATTTTCTCTCTCTTCTGTAATACCCTCTTGGTGAGGAAAATTCTCATCTCGGTTCTACCTAAAAGATTATGACACAGTTACAATGTTCCACATTCCACAAGGATGACAATAAGAAGTTCACCAACTTCAAAAGGAGTTTTTAGAGCCAAATATTCAGCCTATGCAAGTCTGGCATGACACACTTCAATGAAACATGGCAGTTTATATTAGCTGAGGATCTTGCCTTTTTCAAAAGTGAATCTTTTCAAGGTTATGTAACTGCATAAATCCAGTTGTGTTTATTACCAATGACAAAAATGAAGGATCTCTGCACTACTGTATCTAAAGATTTGAACAGAAAAGGGTGCCTAACCGCAGATTTGCATACTTGAAGAAGACAGAAATCAGAAGGAATGAAACATAAGTGGGAAAAAAGAAAAAAAGCATTACTGAAATGAAAACTTAAGTACGCTTTGCATATCATTGTATTTAAGTAGCAACAACATTTATGATTTTTATAATTTTTGCAAATTATCAGTGCTCCAAAGACATAGTTGAATCTTGACTATAATGTCAGTTAGTGCAAAGCTTTTTTCCATGCATAGGTATATAAAAAGTTGGGTGAATTGATAAGTTCCATGGATTCAAGAATACCTTGTGATTTTCAGTTCCAGATTTGAAGCAACCCGGGGTAAATATTGGGGCCAGCAATGTGTAGCAGCTTAATTAATGACCTGGGTAAGGGAACAGAATGCATTCTCAACAAGTTTGTAGGTGATACAAGACTGGGAAGAGTGATGAATACACCAGATGGCTGTGCTGCCATTCAGAGGAACGTCAGCATTCTGGAGAAATGGGTCAACATGGGCCTCATAAATGTAATGAAGGTAAATGCAAAATCCTGCACATAAGGAGGAAAAATTCCATATACCAGTACATGCTATTTTCCAAATGGTTGTAAAGCAGCTTGGCAAAGAAGCACCTGGAGGTCCTCTGGCATTCCACGTTGACCACAAACCAGTGGTGCACCCTCGTGGTAAACAAGGACAATGGCACCCTAGGCCGCATTAGGCAGAGTGCGTCCAGCAGATTGGGGGAGCTGATTCTTCCCCTCTGCTCAGCACTGGTGAGAAATTTCTAGATTGCTGTGCACAGTTCTGTGTTTCCCAGTACCAGACAGGCATGGACGTACTGGAGCAAGTCCAGCAAAGGGCAATGAAGATGCTTAAGGGATTGGAGCACCTGTTGAATGGGGAGAGGCTGAGACAGCAGGGGTTGTTTAGCCTGGAGAGTAGAAGGCTCAAGGGCATGTCATCAGTGTGTATGAATAACCAATGGGAGGAGCCAGACTCTTCTCAGTAGTGGCCAGTGATAGAACCAAAGACCAAAGGGCCACACTGAAATACAGAAAACTCTATTTAAACTCTTTTACTGTGAGGGTCTTCAAAAACTGGAAAAGGTTTCCCAGAGAGGTTGTGGAGTCTCCATCCTTGGAGAAAGTCAAAACATGTCTGGATATAATCTTGGGCAACCTACACTAGTTGACTCCACTTTGAGAAGGGGATTTGTACTAGATGACGTCCAGAGATCTCTTTCAACTTCAACTATCCAGTGATTATGTGATACAAAATATTGCACTGTGAGGAAGATTTAATTTTACTGTCTCCAGTTTATTTCCTTCTTGCTACTGTTTTATTATCTCAAAGATTTTCATATTGCAGAATGTCCAATGTAAAATCTGTGTGACTAATGTAAGGTTTCAAAACCCCAGATGCTGAAGTACAGCAACATTCCTCTTTAAAAGGGTAGAAAACACACACACCAGTACCAAGCAACTTCTCTGATAGACAATATCAATGAAAATTTTAAAGATGTTAATGAAGTTTAGGATGACAATATCAATTCATGTATAATTACAAACTGTAGAAAAGAAAAGAGTAGATACAAGTTTAATTTGTTAGAACATGTTTTGCAGCCATAGCAAATTTACTAGATGTATAGTCAAATTTGGTTGAAGTTAAATTAGGCATGCATCTTGATTCTTGGTTAAAATTCTTCAGCTACATCCTCCTAAACTGGTATAAGTAATAATAATAAAAAAGTCAGTACAAGCTGAAGCCTGCAGCTTATATCCCATTATAAATTACACTTCAGATTTTCTAAACTAATTGTTAAATTTAGACTTAGCAATTAGCACTGCACAACATTTACCAACAGAATTAACTGTATCACTTGCTATCAAGATGACATTTCAAGCTCAATTACATTTTCATATGTCCCAGACTGGTAGCTCTTATGCATTCTAAGAAAATAAAACCTAGAAATGTGCCAACTGCAAATTGTCATGACAAGATTCACAATAGGCAACAGTCTCTTTTTCTGTTTCTGTTTTGGGTAAAAATGTAATCTTATTGGATGTAAATGCAATCTTATCTGAACAGTGTGAAATTTTATCTCAGGTTGGTGGAAATAAAATGCAAATAGTTACTTTACGGAGTTCCACCATTTGAGAATTACATCTAACAACTTTACAGTTTCCAGGAGTCCTTATTAGCAAGTACATGAACATTGTCAAGAGATGATACCTAGTGTTGTTTTTTTAGTGTGATAGGGTATGAATCTAAGAACTTCAAAAGATATTTTCAACAAACAGCCAAACCTACAGAGAAACTCACAGCTGGATTTCATGTTGTCTTTACTTAGTAGAGCCAACCCTTAAGAAGTTTTTCTCGGCAACTGTATAAAGACTAAAATTCAAAGCCACTTACTCCTGATAACCCATTCAGAATCAGAGTTGAATTAACTGCAATAAGACGAGCCAGTCATACTTTGATGCAATTATATCTACTTGCTTAATAGGTTCACAATGGAAAAGAGTGTTCAACAGCTTCTGTTAAGGTGGAGATGCCAATACTCATCATACGTGTTCCACCACTCTCACCTGTACCTCTTTAAGCTGACTTTTGGAACAAAGTAAAACACAGAGGGAAGTATTTGGTGTCAGTCTGGAAAAAGAACAGAACTGTAGTTTAAACAAATAATGAGTATAAAATTCCATGTTTCTTTTGATAAACTAGAGGCATTTGAGATTATTATTTATTTTAACCACTTTTATAGTAAAGGACAATGAGTAATAAAGTTTGTCCTAGGATTATTTATGTTTCCCTTTCATCCTCTAGAATCCTTCTTTTTCTATTAGTTGTATTAGGATAGTCACAATGCATGTGGCTCTAAATCTAGCACTCTTCAATACCTCCACTTTCCTCAATTCCAGCTCCCTATTGAACAAGAGTTCTCTGCCTTGAAAGCTTCGACATTCTCTTCCAAATCCTCTGCTGACTTTAAAAACATATTCTCTCACAGTGAAAAGAAGCTGCATGACCTTATGGATAACATCTTTTCCCTTTCTCCTCATCTGTTTGTTCTTATACCTATGACCCAGTATTTTTCCAGGATATGAACCCTGAGAGCACATTTTCAGCAAGAGAGATGGGATGTAGGTTCCTAACATTCAATCACTTAAAATGTCAACTAAGTACCCAAATGCCATGTGTGCACTCCAAAGCATAATCACCATGTTCTGGTTCTAAGCACCAGCAAAACTGATGACACTTTACATATAATGTGTTATTTTCATATTAAAGGCTTATTCAGCAGAAATGCTCTGTGCAGTATGATCAAAATTTATTGCATTTTTTTTAATATATTGTATAACACAAGATTTTTCTCCTGTATTAAAGTAGTAAATGAATGATGCATGCAATACAACAAAAAAAAACTCATTTAGAGTTATTTTGAGCAGTCTTCTGAAATTTTATTGACTTACATCTGGTTCTGTTCAACCCTTGTTAATTTGACCAGATGAAGAAGCTAGGCATGACAACTTTTGGAATGTTCATCTGACCTAAATTCAGACACCTACAGTGTCAGTATCTAAACTCTAACTAATTTCATTGGGCTGACTTTTTGGATATAAGAAAAAATTTACATTGTTAGAATGAAATTAATATATAACAGGACATCACAGGAGATGAATCATGCTTTAAAACAACAATTTCTACTTTTTTTTGGGGGGGGGGAGCTATAAAGAGAATTGAGGATGATTGTTCCAAGAAGCCTATAATTAGTCTTACGAATTCCTCCAAAATTTTTTAAAATAACTACTTTACCTAAGAGGAATATGGGTTTAAAGAGGGTAAAAGAAGGCCTGTTAGGTTGTGGCTAGATAGCACTCACAAGTGTTTAGGGAGTAAAATGTAAATGGGAAGATTCAATTTTTGAATTTCATCAGAGGTCTACTATAAAGTACTTTTCTGAAACATAAGTAGTTACGCAAATTAGTGGTTTAATGTCAGAATTGTTACACAGTTAAGGAAGAGAAACAGTCTGTTTCAGCAGTTGATTTGGACCCAGGACTTTGATATAAAACCTAAACTTTGATGTGCAGGACCTTTCTCTGGAAGCCCTTTTCTATTGACTGTATGAGGAATATGTTGCCATAACTTGAAAATTGGCTCAAATTAAATGTCTAATCTGTTGACCTGAATCCAGCTTCTAAAGTGTATGGTGAAAATGTCTCACTGGTTTTACCATCAGTAGAGGCTGTTATTACGAAGGTCTTTCCATCTAGAAATCAAATATACATTCATAGCCTAATTTTAATAATTTTCTTGGAGTACAGATCATGCTTTGTCAAAGTCAGGTCAGGGTGTCTAGGAAAAGGCACCTGTGTCTCTCTGTATTGCACAATACTACAGTTACCTGCACATTCTAGGCTATTCATCCTATTAAATATTATTATTATTGATCCTGTAGCATTTGCACACTATAGGGATGCAAACCAGAACTTCAGTGGAAGCACTGCACAAAATCCAGAAGAGTGCAGCCCTGCCATATGGAAGATGTGATGGAGACAACTGCATGAATTAACAGTCTACTATAAATGTACGTGAAATCCAACAAGACTTGTTATAAAACCACTTACTTGCTCTTCGGCACAATACATATCAGGAATTTCAGCCTAACATCACAACTAGTCAATAAATGCTAATTGTATATTGTGATTTTGTCAGAATATTTTTAAGACTTCAAAACTGCAAGCAGTAAAGAATCTAACACATCTGTAGGGTAGTTATGATGGTTAATTACACTCTAAGTATCTTATTTCTACCTCTGAATTTGTCAAGCTTCATTTTCCATTACCTGGTTCTTGTTATATATTTTTCTGCTAAATTAAAGAGTCAATGATTATCAAAAATTCTTCCCTCTGCAAGTATTAGACCCTGATCAAGTCAGTTAACTTCTCCTTATTAAGTTAAATAGCTTGAGAGTCTCTCTCTTTAATTAATGTACAAGCTCATTCTATGCACTAAGCACCTGTTACAATAATTCAAATCAAGGAAAAAACCCTCAATAATGTGAACTTGCATAAAATCAAAATAAAGCACAGTAAGAATAGAAGGAATCTTTCCTGACAGCTCATCTCTTTTCTGAATAGGAGAAAGAGAAAATGTAGGACATACAATAGAAATCACAATGGTGTCAATAAATGACATGAGAAAGTTTACTGTGTACACAAACTGAGGAAAAGTAAGTCAAAGTTACACGCAGACAACATGGAAAAAACAAAATGGTTTTCTATTCAAGAATATTACCTTCTAACTTAGCACATGATTCTACACCAATGAGTAAAATATCCCTGAGAACTGTGCATATCTTAGCAATAAAATCACAGGAAACTGGTTTGCAAAGAGGAAAGTTACAACACAGAGAAATGTTAATAAAATATTTTGTTTCCAATATAATGTCTAATATACACATTTTAAAAAGCTGAAAATAGAGGAATGTTTCAATGAAACCCAAGTTTGACATGCCTTTAAGATCTTCTGATAGACAGATAGATGAAGCTTAGGTCCACAGACCTAAAATTAGTGCTCTAACAGTAGTGGAATAGAATGTATTCCTGAGTTCTTCAAGCTAGAACAGATAAGCAGGCAGGAATATGTAGCCACTGTTGTCCTGGTACCATTAGTCATATTTTTCATAGCTTCAGTTTACAGGACAATGATGTATTTTCTTAAAATCCTAAAATCAGTCCAGATAGATTGATAGTTTTTATTTATAACCAGTCAAACCTTGTTACTGCATGAAGATTTGAGTTACATGTTTTAATTTGAATTTTATAAGAGCTTATTCTCAATGTGTGTCCATTGTCACTGGAATTAATAAAGAAGGAGAGTGCCCTGGGTTACTAAGAGATACTGCGAATCAGAGACAAACAATTATATCTGAGGAGCACATCAGTACAGGGTGAGAACATCGACTGGAATCTCAGCAGGGCAACAGATGTCAAGTGCAGGTTTTCCGATGGCTGCATCTAGAGCCCACGGAAATCAGTGGGAGTTTTGGGGAAGTGCTGGTTTGGGGGTTTGGCTATGGGAAATGGCCATGCAAGAGCAAGAGAAAAAGCCAAACCCAAACATCTGTATTCATTTAATGTCTTATATCTAATAAACCACAATTTACAGCATAGTGAATTAGGACATAGCAAATGGCTCAAAATCTGTCAAAACTCTGAGCCAGTCAAATTTTGGTATTCAAGAGCAGCATAGCACTCCTTGATAAAGTTTTCCAATGGCTTAGTGTATGTTTGGATCAATAGCAAAAACACATTTTAACCTGGATAACATGCTGGCATTATGGTAATAACAAGCTTCTACAATCATCTGGGCAGCGATTTGGCTCATGGAAAGAGAAGGTTGGTATTGAGCAGCCTGAAATGGCTGACCTTGTTTTGACATGAATATTACAAGCCATCATCTAATTTGATTGTAGCTAAGTGCCAGGCCTTCCAACAAGCTGTTCTGAGGTTATTCATTTGGAGTCCAAAATGAATAACTTTGGTATGGCTAATTCCTACAGTTTCATGTATTTTCAAGCAACTAACATGATTTGTAGGAAATTTAAAACTGTACACAGTTGATCACACACACTGGACTTCCTCCATTATGTCAAGTAGACTGATTTGCCTAGAGAGAAAATGTTTGCAAGGAAGCTGCTGGTGGTCAGAAGACAGACTTGCAGGATTTCATTGGTTCATTCTGTTTCAGTATTTGATTTAAGCCTTTTTTTTTTACATCAAGCAATGATCACCAGAAATTGTAACATCTGGATTTAATTGTTAACAATGTTTTCAAGATTGTACATCTTTTTTTTCCATCCCTGAGACTCTTTGGTATTGTCCCTGGGTGAGAAGAGCAGCAACATTAACATGTAACATAACACTTGAAACTTCTGTTGGAAAACAATAGGAACCTGGATAAAGTACCTAGAAGCTCTTTCTAGACATTTTGTGACTGGAGAGAAAACATGACAAATCTTCTGTAGAAGATTATCCTTCTACAGAAAAACAAGAGTGTGTGTTTACAGAAACTTTGAAAAAAGATTGGAGGAAACCTGAGGCACAAGAGACTGGCTTAAAAAACTCATCAGTATTCACCATACTACACTGCATTTAACAATGCAAGCTAAATTGTATTCAGTTTAAACTTTATGAAGTTGCTTCTCTATTTTGAATCGGGATAGGATACACTACTTCCAGGGCCTGGTGTAAGAAGATGGTATTAATTCTTTAATTATATGAGAACATGATAGTAGGCTTCTCAAATAGCACTAGACATGAATGTATGGGCAAATTAATCAAACTCAAAGGGTCATATGGGCTTCAGATTTTGTCTTCAAATGTCAAAAATACAGAAGAAATTCCATTAGGTAAGTTCCCATCACAGACAGGAGACAGGCAATCAGTAGGGTTGATGCAATTTATGTGGGTGAAATTACTTTTTATATACTCATAATTGAATCAAAAGTGTATACATAAAATCAGAATCTTAATCTCACATTGAATCCTAATCAAAAGTTTGCCACAAACCAGACTGCATCATTTTCCTTCGTCTTTTCACTGCAGAGACTGGAATAATAATAATTATATAAAAAATTATCATGCACATTGTTAAATTTGGGAACAGGGGATGTGTCTACTGCATAAAATTGATTTGTAGTCTGTAGCAAACCACTGGATGGAAGCAGTTGTTGTCAAACAAGTTTAGTCTCGACACAGAACAAAGTTCATTTTTTCTGTTCAAAATACTGTCTGAATTGTGATGTTTCTGTTGTGGTTGTTATGCTAAACCTAAAGCACCCACACATTAGGCCTAGGTTTTCCAGTAATTTGATAGTGTTTTTCAGATTTGGGTCTGTCCTATGTCTTTGTCTTATGCCTATCATATGTCCATGACCCTCAGTTCACAAAGACTTGCAGTAATAAAAATTATTATTAGTTGTAGGCAGAGAAGAGGTTTACATCAAGAGATATTTTGGTCAGAAGCTGTGTTGAATTGGTGTCCAAAGTCTGGGTTTATGAAAAGAATAAAATTCCTATCTAATAAGCTATATTAACAACAAAAAGTAATATATCAAATAAACACCTCATTCATAGATCATGGCTGAACTATGCTAATGTAGGGCTGAGAAAATACTGTCTAGTCTGCTTAAAAATCTGGCCATGCTGCTGTGCACTTGCAAATATCTCAAGCAGGAAATGATGGAGAGCTCCGCTGATCTCAAATAACTCAATTGTTTTTCCTTTTCTAATCAAATATCTTCATAGTGAGGAACCAGAAAGGCATCATTCAACAGGCAGTGCTGTTGTGAAAGCATGAAATATGGCACTTCACTGTTAATGTAACATTAAAGATTAAAAATGTTTATAACCTGTTATTCTTCTGTTAATTGTTTTGTGTAGAGAAAAATAGAAGTTGCTGCCTTAATGCATAAAAAAATCACAATGTGCATTCATAGTTAAGAGCAAAGGGCTGGGGCTATGAAAATTATGTAAATGATGAATTTCAGTGAAAGAACTTTCAAACCCTTAGGGTCTTCAAACAGCATTAATTCAAGAAATTAGATACAAAATTTAACTTTTTCATGCTAATAATGATTTCATAAGGAAAAACTCGTTAGTAAAGGTGACAAATATGAAGTTCTATTGAACATTTAAATTCAGGAATCTTAGCATGTGCCCCTGGGATATATTTACACAGCCAATGACTCTCTGATGTTATTAAGTAATTTATTTGAGAAAGTCTCCATTCATGAGTTTACATAAGAACAATATCAGGTTTACAAAGGCTTGTGTTGTCAGTTTAGCAAATACCTAATTCACAATGACTTTTGCTTAAGATTTTCATTAAGTTGTTCAATATTGTTTGATCATTTAATGTCAGCTTCATAAGATCATAATTTCCCCTATATGAAAAGAGTAAATTAAAAAGAGAAATAAATTAAAAAGAGTGAACTAAACTTAAATTTAAATCAGCTTCACCGCATAAGAGAGAAGAGCAGTATCACCACTTGTGATTATACTTTGTTTGGGTACAATCTATCTTGGCAACTTGAGGTTTTTCTGTAGTACATTTCTATGCCAGCAACACCAAAAATAGTCTGTAATGTTGCATATGGTTCACTTGTTTGGGGCTGATCTGTTATGTGACAGTATCAATTTCTGGAAGTGTTAGTTAAAGGGCTCACAATTAGATAGGCACAAAAATGAAAACTCCTCAGGTCTCTTGATTTCTATGCCTGTTTGTGCTGTAGTCTACAGCCTCCAGACAGTGTAGCAGGCAACGTGCAAATATAACTAAAGATGACAATTCCTGCATCAAGGACCAAAGTGAGTATGACAGAGAGAAGTAGCACAAGATCTCTTGATGTCGAAAATAGAGCTGGTCGAAACTGTCAACAGAATATTTGTTTTACTGAAAATGCTGATTCATCAATACAGAACTATTTTTCAAGAAATATACTGATTTTGCTCAACTTTCTAATGAAATACAGGCAAGTCTTGAAATCTTCATTGTCTCCTGGCTAGATCATTCACCATCATTCCTCAGAGATCTCCCTGGTCCCAAACTCCATCACAGGACTATGCTGGAGGAGGTTTGATTCAATAAGTGTTTGAAATCCCAGATGGTTTCTGTTACAGCCTGCCTCTGGCACTTTTTTCCACCACAGGATGGTTCTTACTCTCCCATCATCATGTTTCCGGTACTCACATGTCTCTCCACCCTTGTCTTTCCTACCCGTTCAGGCTAAAACGGCAACATATCACCCTTTCTGTTTCCATGGGAGGGATCAAATCTGTTCTCCAAGGCTTGTCTCTATCGTTTCCCATATACTTCATTGTATGTGTCCTAAAACATCCGAAACATAAAAGGACAGTCTGCCTATGTGTTAAATATTTTGCTCTGTGGCAGCATGAAACCCTGGCCTACACATAACCTTAGGCCAAGTATTCAAATTAAAGCCAGTATTATAGCAACTACTGAATTGTGTCACATTTGAGTAGAGTATGAGCTGCCTGGAGGGACTGATTCAGACATGAGAAAGCAAAAGTCTTTTTCCTGGCAACATCTCCCATGAGAAATGAAAATATGACTTACAAATAAAACATGCGTAATTAGGCAATGACTATCTTGACCAAAACCTATCTTTACACAAACCTATATGACTTTTTAATCTTTCACTTTTGTTCTTTACTGATTACATATATATCAATCGTAAACAGGAACAGGCATGCAAGAAGAGATTCAGTCATATTTACTAACACATGCAACACTCAATTGTAACAGCATTTGTGCAATGGTTCTCTGACAGAGTGATTCTCTGATGTTTTGAGGACTTCTGAAAGGTGGAAGAACTCTAATTTGTATAAAAATAAGCTCCATTAGTAAACAGAATAGTCACAGGATAGGAGTGGGTGCTATCCTGTGAGAAATCACAAGGCCAAAAAGGTAATAACCTTGGAAAGAACTTTCCTATAAGGTAGGAACTCTTAAAAGGAAGTCACAAGGTCCTTATTAGGAAACTGAGAATAGAGTAGATAAGAAATCATACAAAATCAGGTAAGGCTTAGTAAAAGAAATGATGGTGTTATTCAACAATACCCAAAACTTGACAGATGTTACAAACTCAATCTCATGCCCTATGCTGAGGTACTAGAGGTTCATATTCTGGGTTTGACTCCACCTCCCAGCATAATCTTGCACATCTTGTACTGCTCTGGCAGTGTACATACAGAGGACCATTGCAAAAGGGAAGCTGATGTAGTAGAGAAAGGAATAAGCAGCAAAATCAAAGTGGGCATAACTCCAGACATGCAACATAGCATAGTAGCAGAAACTTGGAAGTACAACAGTTGATGATTGGAGAAGGATACAAAAAGACAGAGAAAGAGATTTCAGACATTGAAACTATTAAGTTGTTTTACTGGATCAGTATTGAGGTGCAATTTTGTTGAGTAAGGGAGAGGAGGCAGTTATAGATGATTTCCAGGTACAGACATGAAAGATAAGAGGGATTTGGCAGTATAATCTTCAAAATAAAGTGAATAAGGGGAAGTGTCTGGAAGTAAAACATTTTAGTATAGGTAGTGCTTAGAAAGAGGTTATCATTCACCAGGAAAAATTGCCATCCACATTAGTTGCCTAAGTGCTGAAAAGTAAAAGCAGAAAGCAGTAAACAGAGATGTAATGGTTAATATTTTTGTAATAAGAGCCATCCACATATTTAGGGCGATTATTTTTATTTCTCCAGAAATACCACTAAGTTTTTCCTATTAAAATGTTAGATAAAACTGAAGTTTGCAGCACAAACAGAAGTGGGATTGGTTTCATACAATTTGTGAGAGCACAGGGGAACGTTTTATTCTGCGTACTGTCACAGCATGTGACAGACCCATCAGGGATTGCAGAAAGAGATAAAGACTCGATTCCCTGCCCTTCTTGAAGACTAAATATTGGCTCTTTATGGTACTGGTGGTATTTGTTAACTTTCTACTGATGTTTTTGAAACTTAGCATTGATTTAAAATGAAGTATTTTTGATGGCTTTTAAACTTGATTAGGATACTATGCTTGTGGGGGAACATGCTTACTCATAAGTGATCATATCCTTATGCTATTCCAACTGGACTGTGAACAGCTGTTCCTTAGACTCGAGATGATACGATTGATTTAAGTGGAGGACACTGAGGCATAGTGTCTGACACATCTCTGTCCAAAACAACTCTTCTACACAGGTGCCTCATTGTAAGGAAGAACCTGACTACCCAAACCCAAGACTGGCTACATGAAGGAGGACTATGTTTCCATCTTTCATTGTTTCATGGAAGAGAAGAAGAACCTGTAAAGATGCCGAGAGGACTGAATCCTCCATGTGGAACTGCTGAAAGTTTTTTTACAGTGCTGTTTTGTCATATGATAATGTGATACTGACAGACCACAAGACAAAGAGGAAGCAACACAATTCCTGCTTAATGAGATAAAGCCACAGAAAGAGGAAAATGGAGCAATTTGGCTGTAAACTTTGGATTGGGTCCATAGGTAGCCTGGAGGACAGTATCTTTAACCATTCATGGTGCCTGGGTCTGCTTCTGAAGTCCTATATGACTTCTTGGTGTCATTTTTTCCCCAAATCATATGAGAAACTTCTCCACCCTGGTCCTCATGTTCCCAGAGAAAATTAAGTATTTCCTACATCTTTCATAGTTGTGGGTTGTTGAAGAAGTGCATCTTGACTCCTTATAACCTTGTCTAGTTCCATTTTAAAACACTGTGTGCCATCTACTTGCTTCAACAACCTTCCAGCTGAAGGCAGTTGGTGAAGAAATAGTATTATAAATTAACATTTCACAGCAGTAAATTTTACTGTTTGATACAAAATACAATCATAAAATATACAGTCAGAGAATTATGTCAAACTCTGATTTCTTAAAAGTTGCACATACATGTTTGTCTACTGTTTGAAAGCAGTCTTGAAAATTGCCCAGGAAGTATTATTGATAAAGAAAGCTTAAGAAAATTTATTTATATTTATTAAAGGTGAGACAAACAGGACTTATGTAAAATTTCTCTAGCTTCAGGTAGAACAAAAACCATTGGACACACAGAACAGAGTTATGCAACTACATGTTATCTTTCCTAACTAAATTGACAATTGCTTAACTGCTGAATAAAAAACTGAACAGTCAGTATAATATATCTGTACTAAAGAACTTGAAGTTTTATTTTGATTATACTGTACAGATTTTGAAAGTCCTAAAACTGATATTTTTTACCTTGACCCCTAGACTTTGTCAAAATTTAGCCTTTCAAGATTGTTTCCATTGGAGGGGGCAAGTCATTAATATGGGCCAGGGATATTTTTAATACTAACTTGATTCTTTCTTTAGAACTATGTACACATATGCTCATTTCCAGAACATAAAAGGATAAGAGTAATAGGCTTTACTTTTTTTTTTTTTTTTTTTTTTCCAGCAGTCTACCACTCCAGCTTTTTACTCAAAAAAATTCCTTGTTTATGCTTCTTAGAAACAAATCTTCTTTATATGCAGCAAACAGACAGTATGGGAAAAAATATCCCTCAGACCACCTGACTCTGATACAGTTTTTCCAACAGCCCAATAAAAATTGCTACTTTGGTGTAAGACTTGAAACAGAATCAAACTCATCAAGTAACATCCTGCAGCCTGTCATTTAGTCATTTGGAAACCCAGTGTAAAAGGAACCATGTTTATCCATTGGATGAAGCTACCAAACATTTTCCTGCAATATTCATCCTGAATGATATTAGACCACTTTCCCTTAGTGGACTGATTGATCGATCTCTCTCTCTCTCTCTCTCTCTCTCTCTCTCTCTCTAATCTATCTATCTATCTAACTACACATGCACAGATATATATATATACACACACACACCCCCACACCTACAAAGGGTGCTTGGGTTTCCATGCAAAGTAGGAAAGAACAGGGAGTTACAGTGGCATGTGTTTACAGAAATGTGATGCTGGCTAGGTGGTTATAGTATGTTATTTAAGGAAATTAACTATGATTTATAGCAGCAAATAAATAAGACAAAGCTTATTTAACGTATCTCGGCATTAAGTATCTCCTGCATTAATTATCTCCAAAGTCTGTTCCATTTGTTATCTAACAAGGTATGCTCCATTATTATTTTTATCCAGTTCATTGCTTGATTCTATCTGTCCTTTCAAAATTAACTTGTCTAATCAGAAACCAGTTTCATTGGTAGTTCATTTCACATAAAAAGGAGGAATTCTTGTTTACTGAGAAAGTAATTGGATTATAATTTTGAAAAGAAAGAAATATGAATTGTAATAAATTATTTCTTAAAAAATACATGGAAGCGTGAAAACCAGCAAACCCAAACCAAATTAAAAACTCTAATGAATGAAAAGGATATAAATAGAATATGAAACTGGAAAGAATAATTTATCATTGTAACTTACCTACTCCTTGGTATTCTGTTGAAAAGAGCTGAATATGTAAGGAAAGAAGAAAAGATTTATGTATTTACTAAATGATGATCAAGTAAATATTTATATTAACTGTCATTTTTCTTCTAGTTTTTTAGCACTTGTAAAAAGTAATTAAACCTTTATTGTAGAAAGTAAAAGTATAATTTAACCACAAGTTGGAAGTTCACAATTCTGTTTGAGTTATTGATTAAATTCTATTGATAAAGATTGCATGATCACAAGGAGACTATATTATGGTTGCACACATTGTCTTGTTGCACATCACTGTGTATATTTAAATGGAAGAGAGAGAATGCAGAAATTTTATGAAAAGCTCTGGGCAATATACTTTGGATGTTTATGCATCTGATCTATCCCATATATTTTACTAGTTCCCAACACTACAGTTCAAATCAAACTGTAGGAAGATTTTTTCATTTTTTAATTAATTAACTAATAGTTTATTGATAATCCTGGGGTTTTTCTAGCTAAAACAAGGAAAACAACAAGTATGAAACATGTGAAATAACTGATAGAAACTATGAAAATTGCCTAAAAGAAAATAAATCACATAGAAAAGAATGTGCAAAACTAGCATAAATAAGATTGTAGAAATTGGAAACAAGATCTGATAACTACATTATAATCTTACATTATAAAAGAATTACAGTCTTGTATAGAGTATAAAAATATAATAATTAATATGAAATTCTGAAGTCTTAGGGGAAACTTGACTCTTACCTGTTCAGCTGATTAATACCTTGAGTTCTTTTTATTTGTAGACCTAAAAAAGAAAAATATGAAATTAAATTAAATACACTATATATGAGAGAAATGGTTATAAATTTACACTGATTTAGTCTGATTTTATTTATCTGAAAATCATTCAGGTTTTCCTTGTTATTAAATTACATTTATGATAACAGTTCAGGCTTTGATCCTGAAATTACACATTTGGGGACTGAAGTATTAATAATTTGTGATTAAAAGGATCCAGTTCTTACCTATGTATCCAACCTTTATAGAATCATCATCATATCATAGAATCGTAGAATGGTTTGAGCTAGAAGGAACCTTAAAGATCATCTAGTTCCAACCCCCCTGCCCCGGGCAGCCCAGGGGGCTCCCAGCCCCGTCCAACCTGGCCTGGAACCCTTCCAGGGAGGGGGCAGCCACAGCTGCTCTGGGCAACCTAGGCCAGAGCCTCACCGCCCTCACTGTGAAGAACTTCTTCCTTATATCTAAGCTAAATCTACCCTCTTTCAGTTTAGAAACATTACCCTTTTTCCTATCACTACACTCCCTCACAGAGTACCTCTGCAGCTTTCTTCTGAGTCCACTTTAAGCACTGGAAGGCAGCTATAAGGACTCCCTGGAGCCTTCTCTTCTTCAGGCTGAACAAGCTCAAGTCTCTCAGCCTGCCCTCACAGGGGAGCTGCTCCAGCTCCCTGACCATCTTTGTGTCTTCCTCTGGTTCCACTCGATCAGGTCTGTGTCTTTCTTATACTAGGGCCCCAAAGCTGGACACAGCACTGCAGGTGGGGTCTCACAGGAGCAAAGCAGACGGGGAGTATCCCCTTCCTCAAGCTGCTGGCCACACTTCTCTCGACGCAGCCTAGGACACGATTGGCTTTCTAGGCTGAGAGCGTGCACTGCTGGCTCACAGTCAGTTTTCCATCCACTCATGCCCCCAGATCTTTCTCTGCAGGGCTGCTCTGAGTCCACTCATCACCCAGCCTGTGTTTGTGCTTGGGATTACTCCAACCCACGGGCAGGACCTTGCACTTGGCCTTGTTGAACTTCATGAGGTTTTCACAGGCCCAGCTCTCCAGCCCGTCCAGGTCCCTCTGGATGGCATCCCCTCCCTCCAGCATGTCACCCACCACACAGCATGGTATCGTCAGTGAACTTGCTGAGGGTGCATTCAATCCCCCTGTCCGTGTCACCGACAAAGATGTTAAACAGCACCAGTCCCAACACCAACCCCTGAGGAACACCACTTGTCACCGCTCTCCACCTGGACATCGAGCTGTTGACCACAACACTTCGAGTGCAACCATCCAGCCAATTCCTTACCTACTGAGTGGTCCATCCATCAAATCCATAGTGCAGTTTATTCAGTGAATATACTCAAATTTAGTGCAGGGAGATTGATAAAAGTAATCACCAAACACCATACTGGCTTAGAATAAAGATGAAAGCAAAATGTACCTGACTCAGCAAAGACAGGAGTTAAATGCTAGGTTATTCACAGAAGTGTGTCAGTAAGAGGAATTTCATGCATGACAGATGTTAGAATGGGCATTAAAATGATCAGGACAAAAATCATTAACAGCTCCATAAAGTACATTGCTAAAGCATATATGTAGTGTCACATGCAAATTCTCTACAACTTCAAAAGGTCTATTTCCATGTGCAAAATCAGGCTTATATTTGAACAAGATAAAAACATTAATCAGTTTCTTAATACTCACTCAGTGTGTCTATTCTAAATTTAGAAAGCAAAAGTTTAACATGCTACCAATTCCATGAGTCTCAAAAAGCTGTTATAAAATGACTGGACAGAATTTTATTTCTTTCAGTCACTAATGTGTATGTTAACTACTGAGGGCCCTAGCTATACCCCATGTACTAATCAGGCCTTGCCCATCCAAGCTGCATGGAAATAAAATTATTGATGTACTGAGAGGTATTACTATCCCTATGCTGTCTGGGTCAGTGTCTCATTGCAGAAAAAGACATTATCATACTTGATAAATGTGATTTTGACTAAACCTGAGCAAATGATTACTTAGAAGGATTATTACCTCCATAAAATAGGGAATTAATAGTATTTGGGTAGGAATGACACATAAAATCACTGTTGTGCAGTCAATACAAAATATTTAAAACAGATTTTTTTTTTTTTTGTTACCCTAAATAAAAAGTAGTGTTGCACCCACTCTTCAGCTTCATATCATATAAGAAAGAAGTTTGACAGTGATGTAAAATCTCTCAGTCTGCCCCGGTCATAAGCTCTAGGATTCTGATTCAGGACACTTGAGAGAGCATAATCCACTTGAATATGCAGTCTGTAGAAATCTTCAGCTAAATGTTGGTGATAGGAAGCTTCAAAAAGTAGACAAGGTAAACTGTAACCAGTCTCACAGATGTTTAGAGTTTTATTGTTTGTGCTATAGTGATTCAACCTGAAAATGCTAAAGACAAGGGTGGAATTACCAAGTACATTATTACTGAATAGGTAATATTAACCTTAAAATTATTGGCACATGTTTTGTAGACTGGAGGTTGTGTTGTTTTGTTTTTGTTTTTTTTTTTTTTTGTTTTTTTTTTTTTTTTTGTGTCTGAGTACTCCTTGTTGTCACTGGAAAGGCTCAAAAAATGAAATAAAATTTGTTCACATTAAAGTTATCAAGCAGCTTTTACCTTTTGATTTTAGTAGTATTATTTGTGTCTAAGATCATGAGCTTGTAACAATTTAATCTTGTGAAGCTAACTCTCTACCAGCATTTCATCTTCTATCCCTACTGTTGGAGTTCCATTCAGTTTTGCTTCAGAGACCACTTACATACAGTGCACCTGCCCATCACAGCTGGTATTTAGGTAAAAGAGAAGTATGTGTTAAGAATGAAGGGAATTCCTACTCATCTCACATAAGCTACTAAGATGGGATGGTAAGCTGCTTTTAGTGTGGTGCCTTTGAGTCCTTTCCTTCTTTATTAATTAAGCAATCAATGAACCAAAAGTTCTTTTTCCTCTCCTACTGGCTGCTCACTTTACGTATATCCATTTCTGACCTTTGTCATTTTCCTCCTCTCTGTCTGCTGTGTCCTGTCACCTAATGCAAGATCTGTCCTCTTCATTTCCCTCCAACCAGACTGTCAAATGGGCCTTTCAATACCAACAGAATATAAGTTAAACCAAGCTGTATAACCTCTCCCCAAAAAAGAACTGTGAACTGACTCCTTTAGTGGAGTTCAAGTCTTTGACAGGCTCACATCAGAAATCAGATGAGAGCATAATTTACATTATTTAAAATTTTTAAATTAAATATTTTTATTTATTTTTAAGCTTGGACAATACGAAGCTCTGAAGTTTCTTTGAAGAGCTTTACTACAAATTGACCTGCCTGCCTACTGCATTAAAAAAATTGATTTTCTTTTCCTCAGTGAAGACTTTTCTTTGAGAAGAATTAATTAAATTTGTACTCACATTGTGAGCATTCTGCATGTGATTCTGAAGTTTTAAAACCTTTAAAAACAATAATAAAATTATTTTAATTTATCTTAACTTTGTAGAGCATGTGTATTTGTAATTCTCAATTAACATGACATAAGGAAGTGTTACAGATCTGGGACTAAGTCCTCCAAGTCATCTGACTTCCAAGTTTATATGTTTTGGGCTTCCCAGTCTGCTTGTGATGGGAAAATTCCTGGTTTTGGATCAGCCTTCATAGTTTAGACAGACAGAGTCAGGCTTTTGCTCAGAATTTGAGGTCACCAATCTGTGAAGAAAAAGCATCAAGTTATCATAAAATATGTATTGTCCAATAACAAATCAGGAGCTTTAAACATATACAGCTTGGGGCTGTAACCTATCTCCTTATAGCCTCTACCTCATCAGTGAGTTTTGTAGTATTTTCTTTCCCACATCTCCTTCCTCAACAATTTATTCTTGCTCCAGGTAAGATTTAAGAGATTCTTTGGGAGTACTAAAAACTACAGGCAGTCCAGGGACATAACTGGTTAGCTATTCTGGGCCACAGATATTCCAATATAACCCTTTTGTGTTGGCACCTTATTTATTAGTGATTGAAATCCTTTTCCTTTCAAAGGAGTTCCTTCATGTAAGATGCATTATAACATCACCATAGTGATGGTTACTCCAACCAAGATGTTCTAGTTACTTTTTTTGTCTATCAGAGTTCACTGTTTGCAAATATTGGATGCAGTTTAGTCACTAAATTACATAATTCTTAAAACCCCAGAGAAAAGAGGGGACCTCTGGAAGTCATCTTGTCCAGTGCTCACATGTTGTTGCTGACTGTAAATGAAGGTTCTTTGATAAACTTCTCCTGAATTTGACTCTAAGTGCATTTTTCACCTCTTTTAAATGCAAATTCAAACGTGTTAAACTATCTCGATGGTGATTTAAGACTATTTGCCTTGTTTTGCAAATGGGATAATCGTGGAGTATGCAGAAGGTCAGATAACATGGGTCAGCTGGCAAGAAGTATGTCAGCTGAGAGTAGTTGTTAAAGCACTGGCTGTCTTCTAAGCATGTCCATAGCAAGCACCTAGGGAGTTTTGAATGTGAATTCTTGGGCTATACACAAACAACTTCATAGTTCTAATAATTCATAGCTGTTAAAGGTTAAAAGACTAGAACTATGGTGATACAGTCCTTTATACTTTATTTATCTAACTGAATTTGGCTAATTAACAATTTAAACACCTTGAAAGCAATATAAAATCTATTGTGCTGTTTGGCATTGTGCTTCCACTGGAAATGGCTTATATATCCTCTACTCTATATTAAATTAGGTATATTTTGGACACAATTGCTGTAAACAATTACAGTGATTTTTTGAGAACTCCGTTTTATAGACTAACACTCCAGTAAATTTTCTGTGCTTGCACACAACTGAAAATATGTGAAAACCAGAAAATTAAGTAAGATTAAAGTGCTTTTATTACTGATTTTAAACTGTGTTTCTCTGTGCATAACATAAATTGCTACCCAGATACAAAAGTGAGAGATGGAAATTTGCAAGTCTATTTCACATTCGAAGCATACACCTTGGAGTCACAAAACCAGATTGTTTTGCCCATAACTAGAAGGCTGAAGAGCAAAATCTCATTAAGACTGGTATATGGAAGTAGGTTTACAAGCCATGCATATCCATGAATAGGTTACTTTAAATGTCTGCGAAATAGGTGGCTATTCAAATATGTGGCTGACAGTCTTGGATTCAGAAATACAAATTAAGATGAACTCAAAACTTGATAATCAAGAAATAAATCTTTCTGGAAAATGATGTTATGAAAAAATGAATCTACATTCTAGAATGACTGCTTTTTAAAAACTGTTCTGATCTTCCCATGACTAGACAACATGTGTTTATCTGAGGCATTCTGGTGGATTTGGATCTAATGCATGTGTTCTCACATGGCACCTCTGAAAATCTGATTTGCATGAAGTGTTGTTCCATAAGGTGTTTAAAATATTTGTCAACAGGAGAAATATTACTGTTGAAGGAATATTCAAAAGGCTTAGACTTTCATGCAGTGTATTCTGTAAAATCAGACTTACATGCTCATAAAAATAATGCATGACTTTCCAGTGTTTATTTGCAATAGCAACTAGTTAGTACCATTTACTAATTTTGTTTGGTTATGTATCTATAACAGTATGCTTATATATTGTCTGCCCCTATCGGTTTCTGAACCTTCTCAATGCTGTACAACTGCATACATGCAGAGATGGGGGCAGAAAATAGAAATTGCTCTTCACATTTTCTGTCAGCCCTTAGGTTTGTCCTTAAACCTAGGAAGAAAGAAACTCAAGACTAGTTTCTAATGCCTTTGGTTTTATATTTTGGACTGGTACCTCATAGGTGTCTATTTGATAATTCATCTGAAAGATAAAGAATTGCCTTATTGAATAAAACTCTAGGCAGTTAATTGTTGGCCTGAATCCTACGATAAGACCACATTGGCATTGACTGGATACTGAAAACAGCATAGACGTAAGAAGTAATTTATATATTTTTTAATTCAAGGTTAGAGCACTAATACAAAAGTCAACACAGGGTACTGCTATGAAAATATGAAGCAATAAAAATATCCTTTTTTTACACTGAATCAGTTGCTAATGCGTAGCACACAGACAAAATCCAGAAGAACAAAAGATGCAAAATCATTGTAAATTAAGCCTATTTTTCGTTAACTTTGTCACGTATGAACTCAGGTAGGTTTGAACTTTACAGTCACTGCAGTGTGTTCAAAAAATAATAATGCAAAAAATTTCCATGACTTCAGTAGAGTCCCTTTTGTATTAGTAAGTGAGCTCTCCAGTGGCCAAAATAATATCTGTAAATTCCCATGAATTTTAACCCAAAACGTGGCAGCCTGGCATGATTAAAAGCTTTAAATTATCAAAGAGCAACATGATTAAAGCAGGACTGTAGTCTTGAGTGGCACCTCACTGGTTTCATTTGCCAGTATTGTTATTTTCCAAGGTAATATTTGATTTACAAGAAAAATGCTTTTAAGTCACACAGTAAGTCCTACAATGTATCCACAAGTATAAAATCCTCAAATTGCCTTCATTTGTCAAATGCAAAAGCCCTACCTGAGACTATTCAGTGGCAGAGTAGGAATCTAATGATGGCAGTAAGAAGGAGAGAGGTTAGATTTATAGAGGTTTTAGAGGCTGTACCTCTTGTCTCTCCTCCTTTGTCCCCCTCCTGACACCCTTAAATTCAGTACTTTGACCACAGTAATGCAGTTAAGCTTCAGTATATGGCACAGATGTCTCATAAGTCCAGTCACCATGATTTCATTGAAACCTCTTTCGTGTTAATAATTTGAATTGATTTTAAATTCCAAATTATTAGTGCAGACGATGAAATACTGAGCTTTAGTGTTAACCTAGCTTTGCCCTTATGCTACACACTTTCCCTCCCAAACTGTCATGGTTTTTCCCTTGCTTACACTAGAGTTGCCTCCTTTTTTTTTTTTTTTTTTTGCTGCATATAGTTAAGGTTCAGACACAGAGAATGAAGACATTTTGGACAGAAATAATAATGAATGCATCCTGGATTAGGAATAAATGTGAAAAACACTTTACAAATAGGTGATTACTCAAAGTAATACCTTCTACTTTTGCTTACCTAACATAAATTCAAATTATCAAGTATTATCAGTGAAAAAATCTTAGGTGGTCATACATAGATTATGATAATGAAGCTATCATAATGCATGTCAAACTACCATTTAAGTCAGTGATGTAGAGTAACTATGGACTGCTAGGTGCAAAGATATGATTGTCCTAGATAAGCTAAGTATTGTTTTTAATAGTTAACTTCATTTTGTAAAAACATAGTTCAAGTACAGTTGAGGTTCTGTCTACCATTTGTTTTAAGAATCTGGATCAGATCCTTAAATCAGAGCCAAATGTGAATAAAAGCAGTAAATTCTTGGGCAATAAATCCTTAGTGATCTGAGTTATGCAAAGATGGGACCTTCTGGAACATCTTCATAACATTCTTTTTCCTTCCTTCTCCTCATGCACAACATATTGCAGTAATCAATTAACATGATGGAATATTCCTGCACTGAGACCTTCTTGTAAGTCCCATATGGTCAGAATTTGATTTTAATAGCTCAAATTTTTTTTTTTTTTTTTTTTTTTTTTAGAAACTGAACTCATCCTGCGCACTAGTGATGATGGAAAAATAAACTTAAGCTTTCAGAGGGGATGAGTGGTTTTAAGCCTGTTGGTATTTATTTTAAATATTTTGGAGAAGTCTGGTACTTAGAGAGGACTGAAAATCATTTACATGCATTTAAACCACCAAAACTGGATAAGCAGATATGGAGGTGCCCAGTTTCATCACTTGCGTTTAAAAACAGGTGCCCATTTCATCACACCTTTTATTTGCTTTTGTAACTCAAAAGGCTTTGTAACAAAGCAGGCACTTCTGTCTTATAACCTGTGTAATACCAAGTAGACTTTGATTCATACAGCGAAAGGACACTAGCTGAACTTTTGTGTCTTTCTGCTTTTAGTTGTTCTCTAGTGGGGTTCCAAAGTGCTGAAAAAAGTCACAATTGAAAGTTTGAGTCCTTTCATAGTGCTTGTAAAATCTGAAGCAACCAAGGAATCCCTGAAGGTACACAACTCTGCAACCAGTAACACCAAAGCTCCCTGACCAAACTCCATGAAAGTTCTTCTTGCCCATCTTCCTTTGGAAGAGTCGTGGGACCTGAATTTTATATACTTAGTGCACATTAGTCTTGTAATAAAATCATTACAAACAGATTCAAAACCTTCCATTTTCCTTTTTTTTTTTCTTTCTAAAAAAAAAAAAAAAAAAAAAAAAAAGCATGCTGTCAAGTTAACCTTCCAAATTTCTTATTTTTTTCCTATATCTGACAAGAAAATATGATACAATCCTTTCTAAATAGGCATGGAGAGGTGGAGAAATTACTTGGTCCATGTTTATTCCAGCAGAGGGTGGCAGTACACTACCACACTACCACAGTAAAGGAAAAGTTGTATTGTAATGTTTGTGACTTGTGTCTTCAAGGGAAGAATACACCATGTAGATGTATATGTTTTGGGAGTGAGATGGGAATTGGACGGGTAAAGTAATCCCCAAATCTCTTCAGTGACCTTGCTCAATCCACTCAATCTCCATCTCTCTCTCATCTGGAAGGTTTTTCTTCTATAATTGCCATCAGCTGATGACTACAAACCATTATACTACACCTGAGGATAATCAACTATGAGAAGGAATACTAAGATATCTGAAAATAGAAATCTCTACTGATTAACTAATAATACCAGAACCATTAACTTCATCAATAACAGCAGCATATTCACCAACAGTGTTATATGGGTTAAACTCTAGAGGAGGAAAGGAGCCAGGCTGTGACAAGATACATTATATTTGCATTTTCATGGCACTATGAACATGCCAAATGTCTCCTCCCTTTCCTTAGTCTGGTTCTGCTAATTTGGTAACAGAATATTCTTCAAAATTTGAAGTTTCTTGTCGACTCTTCAGTACAGTATGTATTTCTCTGATACCTTCTGAGACTTCCCTTGTTCCTACTCTGTTTTTTTTCTGGACTTTATTTCTTCCTTCCTTTTTTTTTTTTTTTTTTTTTTTTTTTTTTTTAAGTGGAAAGCAGTTAGTAAATTGTACATAGGTCAGCAAAAAAGGCAGGATGAGGCAGGATGTATTTTTTTTCCTTTTGTAAATCTTTTGTAATCTTCTGGTTGACAGAAAAAGTAGCAGTTGGTACAGCCTATTTTAAATTACTGCAGTGAAAGCATTTTAACACATTGTCAAACTTTAGACCTTTGTGATCCAAGACTATATATTTTTTGGATGTGAAGAAATATTTCAGTGAACGAAGAAAGTAATGCATAATAGGAAGACTACTCATTCATTATGCAAATAATGAAAAATTATTTGTATATAGAGCATGATTTCTTTAATGCACTTTTATTTTCCCTCAAGAATTTAAACCAAAGGATTATGCAGGTCAAGAAGAACTTGAAGAACAAAAACCATTCATGATCAAGCTCTCAATATAGACTTACATTAGTAAAAACATTTGAATAATATTTTTATAATAGTAATCTAAGTAGCTTATGTTAACTTCTCTAGTAACCAAAGCCAAGCATAATTTTCATGCATTCTTTCAGAAGGCATTCATTATTTAAAATACATAAAATATGGGAGCAGGATTCTGGAACATTTTTCTATTGTGAGGAAATAAATTGGAAATGATGCCAGGAATTTTAGGTGAGGAATGACATGTCCCTTCTCAAAAATAAGAGACTTTTTCAAAGAATTAAGTGTATTAAATATTTTCATTCAAAATTTTGTCAGTAATAATTCCTTACTACTACCTTAGTAGATTTCAAAATATTTGAAATCCTTAACAGTATTCTGTCTGTCATAAGGTGATCTATACTGAGATCCTTGAATTGAGGCATCTAACTCACCATGGAATTGGTAGGTGCTGAGTACTTAACTATATTTGAGAAAGAAGAACTTGTGCCCCTCTAATTGTCAGGCAATTGTCACAGCCAAGAATTGGGTTCATTTCTTCCACAGGACTTTACATTAATCAGTGTCCTCTTGAAAATTCTTTGAAAAGTCTCTGGAAACCCTCGACAGTACTGAACCCTAAAATGTCCAGAAGGTACTACTACTTGCAATGAGGATATTGTATGTAATAGTGGACAGGACATAGATAATAGGCTTGAAACATCAGTGCTTCCAGACAGTCAATTATCAATGAGTCAATTTTCTTTTGTAATCTGATCTCCAGTTATCCATCAAGCAAGCTTTCCAAAATCTGAGAATTTTTCAGATGTGTTTTCTCACCTAAAAATAGCTTCCTCTATAACTTCTTGTAACATATATTCCCCAACTATTCCTACAGGAGGTGACATGCTTTTCATCAGGTTTTTAACTGGCAATTAGCTAGCATAAAGTGATGAAATATGACAAAAAGAAATCCAGGGTGATTAGAAGTTCCAAAGTATTGTTTGGTTATCATTAGGTTTATTTTATGTATCAGTTTAGAGGGAATACGTTTCCCACAGCTAGGGAAATAGTTGTCCTTAAAAGTCCCACTCACTTTTTGGCTGGTGTTGTAGGGACTATGAGCTAAAATGCAATAATCATCGAGCTTTCTGCTAGCAAAGACAGCTGGTTTTCCCCATGGGAGTGGAAAGCTACCATAGATACATAAGCCATACTCCATGCTCCTTCATCTCTCAGCTGTGTGTATGAGGCTGCAGCAAGCTCTGGTAGATGAGGAACATTCTTGGGGTTCATTGGGGGAAATGTCTTCTGGTTATTGGCATCCTTCAAGCATCTGACAGAATAAGGGCCAAACCTTTAAAGATATTTAGGCAAGCATATTAGGCTAGAAACATATTTGGTCTCCATAGTATTTTCACCCCATAGTACTAATAGGTTTTATAAGACTAATCCACCATTCATAATAAATCACTGGGTGAATTTCCTGGAGGATGATCTGCAGATGGTCTGACTGCTTCCCATCAAGAGATATCTCCTGGGAAGACAAATAGCACAGGTTGCCTCTACAAGTGTAACATGTCCATCGACAGATGAGCACATCTTATACACTTTTCTGCTTCCCTGTTTTGGGGAATAGTCACAGAGAGGAGCAGAAGGTATCATCTACAGGAGAAGTTTTGCAGGACACATGTGGAACAGAGGGGATAACACTTGCAAGTAGTGGGAGGATATTTTTATATCTACATGTGGTGTAAGAAAGGTACAGGGGTCTCTGTGGAGGGAACAAGGTGTTCAGTGTTGATATGCTGGATTCCTGAATGGCCCAACTATACTTTTGGATCCTTCCTGGATAATAGAAAACCTTATATTAAAATGTTATTCAAGAATAAACTGGACTATAAGAGAAAAAGGAATTGTTAGAACATTTGTTTTAATGAAATAAAATAACTCGGAAAGATGGAGAGTTTCTTGAGTAGGACCAGCTTCTCTCAGACTAGAATAGATTTAAAATCTGTTTCACTGATATAACTTTGGAAATCCGTGATTGAAAACTCTAGCCTTGAGAAGTTACAATACATCATAAGAAAAAGGTGAGTCAAGATGTAATGTTTCAATTATAGGGTTCTCAAGAGTACACAGGTGGTGTAATAAGTAAGGTCATGGTCCTTCCATCAGCAGTACCCCTGCTATTTCTGCAGTTGTTATGAATGGGAAACAATAATACTTATGATTGTGAAAAGACCAAAGTTCAGAGCAGATCGATCTAAAGTTCTGAAAGGTGAATAGATAAAGATCTGTTATGTAACGAGTATCTATAATATTTATACTGTCTGGTCTATCTCTGTGTTGGTCACCCAGACCATGGGGATGATCAGTATATGCAATAGTGGGTAGTAATGACATTTAAAATACCCTCCCCCCTGCCCCCCTCATCCCACCAAGGACATTATTATTTCAAACAAGTGGCTTTTAAATCCAGATTTTTTTTTTTTTTTTTTTTTTTTTTTTTTTCATTCTAGACTGACTTATCAACAAATTGGATAGGTTCCCAGTAGGGCCACCCACCAAACTTAGAGATTATGACCTGAACTGGGAGTCTGTGGAACTGATTCTTTTCCCAGCTTTGTCATCATCTAGCTATACTCTGTGCTCTTTAGGCTATTCCCCTCATATTTCCACATCTGTATTCCATTTCCCCAGCTTTTTTGTCCCCACTTTGCTTTGTCTATTTAGACTAAGGTCCTACATATTGCACTAGCTGTCATGTTTTTCTGCTGTTGTGGCTTTGGTCTGAGCATTAGTGTTCAGATCTCTGACAGGATATTTCCATTAGGATTGTAAATTCAAGTGCTTTGATTTTTTCAGCTCGTACGCATCTATTACTAATGATATGCTGACCTACACAATGTAGTAACCAATGAGATACGTATTAGTGAAGTGATGGAGTTTTTACTGGGACAAAACTTATTCAGGAGCGGAACAGTTGTGCTCCAATGAATTAGGAATGTGACTTTCAAGGACCCTAAAATAAAAGGAGCTCCTAGAGAAAACATCTGCATGATTGGAAAGGTAGGAACAAATTGAGAAAGTAAGTGCTAAGGAATCTTCAATTTTTATTCCTATCTCAGTCTCCTTTATTTCCTAAGCACCATGGAAATTCCAAA
The DNA here is from genome assembly GCF_018691265.1 of Tyto alba. Taxonomy (NCBI): domain Eukaryota; kingdom Metazoa; phylum Chordata; class Aves; order Strigiformes; family Tytonidae; genus Tyto; species Tyto alba. The sequence goes on from NW_024881282.1 coordinate 84,602,175, forward strand.
AAGATAATTACTGATAACAGGGCACTAACAAAACTGGCATTACAGGAACACAAGTTCACTTCAGACATAAGCAACTCAACAAGGAACTCTGCACTGGTGGTTTAATCAATGAGTCTGCAGCTACCTTGACTAAAGGATGTTTCATTCAAAGCAGGACAGAGTCATAGTGTCAATGACCATAGACACTATAGATCACCATGGTGATCTATTTTATCTTCTTTCTCTGAACTCTTTCTGCATCTGTTAACCCTAACACTGAACTTGCAAATTCTTTGAAGTGCAGTGTTAGAGTTCCAGTACTTTCTTGATGGTATGTTCATCGTAAGCTTATGGAATGTAACTATTCTGTTGCTTTAATGGAAATGACACATGGAGACACTGCTCACAGAGGTTTGCAGTAGGGCATGCAACAACTCCAAGGAAAAACCCACACTGTCATTTCCATTCTTTCATATCTAAAACTGCAAATACAATACAAATAGGAATTTCAAACTCCATGAACTTAATCTATTCCTAGCAAATGTAATTGGCTAATTATTTTTAGGATATTTTCAATGTATTCAGATACATTTATCAGTCAGGTTACTCATTGGAAACACACACCTCATATGGATTACTACTAAAAAGGCCTTAGCTTTTTAATTTCCTGATCTTATGCCTTAAAATTTCTAACCTTAATGTTGTATTAATGCAATTTTTTTTACATTTTAATATTTTATCTTAATTCAAAAAGCAGTGAAATAAGTCACTGTGATTTATACAGTAAGCTAATAGTATTGTCAGATCCATTCAGTGTCCTCTTCCTCTAAGGCTCTTCTCTAGTGAGTTATCAAATGAGAGGGTACTGTTAATCACCTATTTAAAGCTAGCAATGTATTCTGAGAGTCAGTTGCTATTATATCATAATTCAGAACAAAGAAAAAAACAATAATATTTTGTAATCATTAATCTTCTATATCACCAAATCTAAAAGATTCTTATTTCTGCAGGAAGCTAGACATGGCTAATACAACTATTTGGCACTATCAGCTTTTGTAGCTACTCTTCCTCTGCCTTGCATGCTGCAGAAGGGAAGCAAGCTTTTTTGTTCTATGAAAAATACCCATCAAAACTCAGAGAAAGCTGATAGAGATGGTGTTGTCCACCTTTATCTACCTGTCATTAAGATTTTTGAAAAGAGACAAAAATGTTGAATTTTCTTTGACATATTCTAAATCATTACTGATTTGTTGACACTCACATGGTTGCTTTGGTGGCAATAGAGGAAAATTTTCAAAGTGCTTGTCAGACAAGAAGAAGATGTATTTGTGAGTGGAAGAGACAAAGGGGAAAATATATTTACAGAATTTACAGGAAGTTGCTTTCATTTTTTTCCCCCTGGTGTGTGTGTGTGTTTTTTTTTTTTTATTATTAAAGAAATCCACATGCATTAAAGAAATGTATGAGGCAAATACAAGCAATCTACTCATAAAATTCAATTTTTATATTTCTGTTCCAGGGATGGCTTCATCATCATAAGAGTGCTAATTCCATCTGGTTGACAGCTACGGAAATAACCTATGTATTTAAACAGTGAACACAGAGGGAGAAACACATTCACACAATGAAGTCTGTTTTCTATTTGAATCTAAAATCTAAGCACTGTCCTTTTAAAGGAGACCTTGTTGTCTTGATAAAGAAAACTAATGAGGTGGCCTTTCTAGGGCTAGTCACATAATAGCCATGGTGACAAGGACCTCTATCAAGAAATAAAACAGAAGATAAATGAGATTTTTCTAATATCCATTTCACCCATTGTTCACAAGTGTCATGCGATACAGCATCTATTTATCATGAGATGGTAGATACTGGGCACTATTTTGTAAAGAAAAGTTAAATTGCAGCATTGTGTTATTAACAACCCATAAACACTGTTTACTCCTTCCTGTTCTTTTTGTAACTGTGTAAAACCAAGGGTTGGTGGGGTTTTTTTAGATTATGTTTTGTTTTGTTTTTTTTTGTTGTTTGATTTGGGGTTTGTTTTTTTTTGTTGTTTTTGTTTTGTTTTGGTTTGTTTTTTTAGTATTAATGGACCTAAAGGACATTCCTTATGATTTTACTGGATGTCCACACAGCATCTAACAGTAAAATGACAGTACATGTTTCAGTCAGCTAACCTGAAAACTAGTCCCACCCACTCCAAGATGAAGAGTACTGTACTTAGACTTCCCTTCCTCAGCTCTCCAGCTTCCTTTATTTTACATGATATTGTTAATACAAAGTCTCAAACCCTGACACAGCTTTCACCTTTCCTCTATGTTCCAGCCACACCATAGAAGGCAGGTCATGATCCTTCAGGGACATTTTGAGGTTTGTGGTGTGTGACCAATCTCTTTGAAAATGTCCCTTCTAGGTTCTTTTTTTTTGGTTTGGAAATATCTGGTTTTCCCAGGTGTGCCTGGACCTAATTTATAATGAAGGAGTTCAGAATAAGGATTATTTGTTATGATGAGCTGTGAAAGCAGAGAACTGAACTCAGTTGCTCTAGATGTGTCTTCCAGACCACTGTTCCCATGGTATTAGTTTCCTGTGGTGTTCAGAACTTGCAAGTCTTTGTTTCCCCTTTTTTCTTGTATGATATGATAAAGTCATGTAGTTCCCAGGGGAGACAGTTGAATTCAATTTGATTTTTCCCCACACTGAAATATTTTATTTCACAGAAACACAGGATCAAAGGATGGCCAAAGTTGGAAAGGACCTTTGGAGATTGTCTAGTCCAACCTTAATGTGCAAAGAAGGATCACCTACAGTAGACTGGTTGCCCAGGGTCATGTCCAGTTGGGTTTTGAATATATCGAAGGATGGAGACAACAAAACTTGTCTGGACAGTCTTATGTTTAAGCAGAATTTCCTGTATTTCAGTTTGTTATCATTGCTTCTTGTCCTGTCACTGGACACCACTGAGAAGAATCTGGCCCCCTTTTCTTTACTGCCCACCAGCAGGTATTTATACACACTGATAAGATCTCTTTGAGCCTCCTCTTCTCCAGGCTGAACAGTCCCAGCTCTCTCAATCTCTCCTCATACGAGAGATGTTCTAGTCTCTTAATCATCTTCATAGTGTGTTGTTGGATACATTTCAGCATGTTCACCTCTGTCTTGTTCTGGAGAGCCCACAGCTGGACAGTGCCTAATGCAGCCCAGGAAGCTACTGGTGTCATTTCTTGACATCCAGTCTTGGACAGTAGAAACAGATTACCTTGTGTACCTAGACTTTGACTACTGTGGGAGCTGGGACAGAAAGCCTTTTATGGATTAGGTGCATTAGGTGAACAGGAAATGTTTTTCAGAATTTAATTCTTCTAGTAAGAACATTCATAAAATGTTTTGTGAGCACAGATGATCCAACCTGAAGTTCCTGGCCCAGATCTAGTGTCACAGTGTTTATATAGCCTCCAAGACCTAAGCATTCAAAGAAAAATCTAGACTTCCATGCAAAGCAAGTATATGATATTTAGTCTATTCCACTTCAGCTATATCAACAGCCTGAAACAGTGAATCAGAATCCTGAGCACCACAATCCTTACTTAATCTGTGGAAACTAAGGAGCTATATTAATACATCAGTATCAATGATAGTATTAAGACATTGATCATTTTGGTGAAAGGAATGGGGCTTGACAGTAGTAATGAAACCCACTAAGTAGAAAAGGGAGAGTAGCACCAGGGAATGAAATGTTGAGGAAAAGAAATGCAGAAACAAGGGAAGTAGAGAGAAAGTGATGGTAAAAAGAGTAACCAAGAGGAAAGGAACTGCCTGCTATGTAACATGGTAACAGCAGTTAAATGTGCAACTACTACATTATGCCAGATCTGTCCCTTGGTCTCTGTGCAGAGTGTGACAATGAAAAGAAGCTGTTGTGCAGAACAGGGAGGATTTATGCCCCAGTCCATGGACCCAGTTCTAAATTTTGATTCATCCTTCTCGTCTCTATGGGCATGCTTTTTCCCAGGGACTTTCCTAAACCCCTGGCACCTTGCAACAAGTACTGAATTTCCTTCTGCTGCACCTTCCATTCAAATAAATGGCTGGAAAAACTGTGTAAGACTTTGATTACTGTTTCATAGGATGAAAGGATCTGTATAATTTACAATCTGTGCAGCTTTACTGCTCTATGGTCACCTCTGGCGTGTCAGGCAGGGCAGCAAACTATCAGCAAACAGTTTTCTGCATAACATGAGAGGAAGGGAAAAATTCTAGCCATGGATGTTGACACAAATCCATTCTCTCATGAAAACTCCCACTAAATCTTTAATGTCCAAAGAGAACACCTGAAAAAGTCTATGCTTAAGGCACTGACTTGCAAATTGGATCCCTGATTTACCTACAAATTTCCTTTGTGACCAAAGGAAATGCTCTTGACTTGTGTGTGTCTGTTTCTCTAGAATTAGGATAAAGCTTTCTGTTTCCTGTATTAAGCTGCAATCTCTTGGCAGTTAAGGGTAGAAAATATTTTGACCAAATAAAACACTGATAAAGATAATGGTAATAGCAGTCTCTCATGGATTTTTTTTCATCTGCAGATATTAATGAAGTCTGCAAAGTATAATTATTTCAATTTATAGAAGCAGAAACTGAGGCACAGGAATTGGAATTTGCATGTCTTAGGTCATGACAGGAACATCAGTTTGATCTCCCAAATCCTATATTTCTGTGATTTACTTACTATGTCCTACAATGATGCCTTTCTGGGAGACATGCAGTAATAGTAATGATAATGAACTCACAGGTATCTCCTTTGAAAGGTGTCATCGCATATCTGCCTGCATGCAACTCAATTTATACACCTTGGAAGGATGAAGGGCTGAGTCAATATAGCATTAATGTAATATTCTGATGGCTGTTAACTTCAAAAACACTTTATCCCACTTTTCATGAGAAACAAGACTTTGAAAGGAGAGCAGTCATGATACAGATAAGTGACACCTTTTAAATTATGATCAAAGTTGAAATGTGCTTTAAAGTTACCAAGAGACCTATATATTGGTTTATAGACTGTACTTACTAGATCCATTGCTTCATACAGGATGTTTCTAACCTGCATACTTGTGTGATAGGTTAGGAGAAGAGGAATTGTCTCTTTTCTCTTGTGACATGAAATGAAACAAAGGACAATGATGCAGTTCAGATGCTATAATGAATGGAAGAGAGTTCCTAGTACTCATCTAGACTTACAGCAGATCACAAGCTCTTCAGTGGGTGTGAGATTCCCAAGTAGCTTCTGGATCTGGGCCTCTGAAGTATCTGTGCCTTTGCTAAGGGCACATTTAATTTATTTTCATGGATTTCATGTCAAAAATTAAATAATAATATTTATTTTCCTACTTAATGGGCTTACTGTGAGGTCAAATACCACAGTAGTGGTTTTGTAGGCACTCAAATTATATGCTACTGGAGACGATGAAATGTAAAAGTTGGTATAAAATGTCTTTTCTCTGAGTTGGGATCAGTTTCACCTTAGATCATTTCTTTTAGATACTTGTCTAATCTGTTGAGGACTCTACCTCCTTCCTTCTCAATTTATTTCAGAGCTTTACTGTCTTCACTGTTAAAAACTGCTTCTAATGTCTAAACTGAATCTTTTTGTCATAGCGTAAGGCTGTGATACCTTGTTCTGTCCTGTGCACCAGCTTCTGCTTCTAATAGCCTTTCATATCTTTAACACTTATTGTACCCCTTCAGAATTCTCAGCTTTATTTAACCTAAACCTTAATAAATTTAGATGTTACTAGCACTATCCTTTGGGATCTTTCCAGAAGATCTAACACCAGCCAAAGAACTTCAACTGAGATTTTTATGGGTATTTTATTGTCTTTCATAGTGGTTTCTGTCCCTCTGGGATTTGTGTCATCTGCAGTTTTAGTGAACACAGTCTTTACTCCCTTGTTGAGTTTTTAATGGAGACTCTCCATGCAATCTAAAGCTGTATTGAAATCCCTGGAAACTCTGCTTGATATCTCCCTCTAATTTGATAACAATATACTGTTGATGAATTATTCAAATGGTTTTGCACCTTCCCTCTCCTAATTTTCCTTGTGAGAACATCACATAAGGCAATGTCAAAAACTGTACTAGAAACTCAAATGATCTGCTTTGAACTACTTCCCCTTTGTCCCCAAACTTTCCCATTCCAGTGGGTGGCATCTAGATTGTTTTGACACAATTTCTGCTTGGTGAATTTACACTGACATTTGTAAGTACCTAGATGACTATGTTTGTATTAAATAGTTCATAGATAATAATGATGCGTGAAACGTTGTAGGTGTTGTCTTCAATAGCTGGGTCTTGGTGCTCTTTAAGACTCTTCAGAAGGAGAAACAGAAAAATGAAGGGTGAGGTCAGAGCACTGCAGAGTGACAGTTAAAAACTGGATTTATCATTTGGCCTGTCATGAGTAGGGAAAAGAATCATGGAAAGCACATCTGGGGCTGCTTTAGGAGAGGAAATTATGAGCTGCTTAGTTTTTCTGAATAACATTTGAAAGATAGTGACCAAGAAAGAAATGTTAAAAGAAAGGCTGTGATTACCAATGATGCAATAAGTCTGAAAAGCTAGAGCTGGTGGCTACATGAAGTAGGTGGACCTTCAGTTACTGTTTGATATCTGAATCAAAATTCCACAGGAGCAAGAACCATTCCATGTGCAGTGTATATTTCTTTGAACTTGCCTCCTCTAACAAATATATCACATACATAATATTTCTGTACATGCACACTGCAAAACTTTCGACTGCATAGACTTTTAATTCAGAGGCATGGCTGAATACAAAAATTACAGAAAAAATTAGTAATATTACTGCATATAGGTCTGGAAGGATCTCAAATATTGTGTTAGATGTGGTGTAACAGATATAGGGAACAGGAACGCTGTTTACATTTCTTTTCCAAATAAAACTTCTCTGGAAAAAAATTCAAAACAAGAATTTTTTGCAAGATTATCTAAGTCAGCTTAAAAGGCTTTGCCATAATTAAAAGTGCAGCATATAATGAATTGAAAATTATATTAGCCATTAAAAACAAATCAAGATATTTAGGTATTATATTTTGTTACCCAGTGAGACTTTCATAAATTTTATACCAGTCACCAAGAGACAATACAAAGAAAGTAATATTTGCTTCTAGACAATACATTTTTTAGTGGTTTATGACTAATTATAAACTAAGAAAGGTGCTGTATGTAACGCTGTTGAAGTATATTTATCACAACAATGTCAGAAGAAGCAATTTCTGGAAACCTAGTTTGTTATTTGGTATGTCTTGAGTTGTAAAGTGGACTAGCTAACCATTTCAGACCACTTTTAGTTTGCACAGACTTCTGCTGAACACAGAAGAAATGTCATTACAATTTGCATGTGCAATATGGCCTGAAGAGGTCTCTTGGCAGGGCAAATGAGCTCCAGGAGACCACAGTGGGGCTGTTATGGCGTTCAAATGATCCATTTTAAAGCTACCTCTTGTATATCTATACTGTACTGTAGTCTCTAAGAGCATTGTGCAGTTTCCTCTGTGATCACAAGGTAGACAGGAGTTAACGGCCTTCCAGAGCGCACTGTTGGTGATATAAACCACTGTACATTGATATTTCAAGGCAAAGAAACACTTCTAGAAGGCTGCCTGGAGAATATTTACTGTTATCTGCATGCAATACTTGTCTCTATAGGTGACTTACTGGGATTTGAGTTTAGGATGATCAGAACTGAGAATGTGAACTGCACCGACAGGAGGTAACAAGACAAAGCTCCGTGTGCGCTGTAGCACATCCTCGCTTTTGCCTCTCTACTATAGAGCTTAGTGCAGGATTTATTTACATGCACTCAGTAGATTAAACAAATATGCATAGGAGTGGAAAAAAAATGAAAACAGCATTCAGATGGAATTTTGTTTGAGATCATCATGCCAGATATATTCAGAGACATTTTGCAAGATGCCTATTAGAGTGCAATAAGAGAGAAAGAGATCTTTCTGCAGAGAGTTTGAGATTGAGTGTCTTTTCAGAACTGACTATTAAGAGAAAATAATGTCATGTTAAAGAGGTAAACAAACAACACTGCTAACTTGCATGGTTTTATATCAGGCCTTGCAATATTTGATTTTTTCCTAGCTTACTGACTCATGTGACTTGAAAAGAATATCTATTTTAATTTCTTTATGGTTGTGGGAAAAAACTTTTCCCACCTCAAGGAACTTTAAAGCGCTAATGTCTCAAGAACTGGGCAGGGAGTAAAAAGCCTGAAGACAAAAAGACTATTAAAATAACTTTTTGGAGGGAACTCATGATATTTTATTACTTGGAGTCAGAAACACGGGGAGGTATTGTGTGCTTTTTCAGAACTAAGGAACAATTTCTTTCTGTACTGACCTGAGTGGTTTTTTAAGCTGCTCTTTCTGAAGCTGCTAATAAAGCATTATTCCCCAAACCCAGGTTAACATGTTTTAAACCTCTACTGTAATTAAAGTCGTGGCATTCAATTTCTCTGAAAAATTCACATAAGTATGTTTTGAAAGAGTTAGGTTGAAACCACAGTGCCGGTGTTCGGGTTGGCAGTGCAGTGGCTGAGGTGCAACTCGTCTCTGGTGTGAAAGGGTCTGAAGTCTCCCAAGATCAATAGAGTTAGTGAGCCGCTGTGGTCACAGGGAGAGCCTAACAACCTGAAATCTGCTATGCATGGGTACATGGATGTTGTGAGGATTTAATTAACACTTGGAAAGCATTCTGAGGTCCTCAGATGACAAGGTTTACAGAACTCCAAATGACTGTTATTATATTCCCTCTGTGTTTGTGGTGGCAGATAGCCAACGAGAAGAAACGTTCAACCAAAACCAGGCATTTTTCCCAAAACCTTTGTTATTTCTAGGCTACTGTTGGAAAAAAAGGTGGATCTGTATCCAATTTAGTGAGTGCAAATTACAAGTGGCTTTGTTGGGATTCCTCTGTACTTTTGAGAATGATATATGTAGCCAACAGCAAGCTGTCTTGCTGTCTGAGTATATACTTATTACCCAGCTAAATCAGAGAACTGGTTGCAAACTCTAATATTTGAGTAAAACCCATCTATCTGTGACACTTCTTTGATAAAGAATACCATAAACAAATAATTTCCCTCCATCTGCAACTTTGCTATTTTTGAAAACAGTGTTCATCTTGTCAGACCTCAGCATATATGTTGAAAATAAACCCCAAACAAAATAAAACCCTCTCAGAACAACGCACTGTATTTCACACTTGATTCTTCAAGAGAAGCTGAGCTATAAGTCACAGTTCTTAAGTTATGGACCTTAAGGCTTGATATGAATGTGCTCAGATATTGATGTGATGTCAATAGCATTAGAACATGTCTATAATAGATTCTTCTATTCTAGATGCATCGTCATGTATATATGCACAAATAATATACACAAAGACTTTTACGACAAAGGAAGTATTTAACCCAGAACATATTTCTGGCTCATTTGCTCAGGAAAATTTTGTTGTGAAGGACAGATAAAACCCACTGCTAATATTCCAGTAAAGTACACTACAGATAGTAGCAAAATGACCAGGTTCAGCATGGTTGGGTTTTGTGCATCCTGACAGATCAGTAACCTAGTTTATCTCTATCAGTTTCATCTATGTTCCAAAGTGATTTTGGCTCCTACAGCCACACTGATGGATTCACCACATTGCAGACATGAAACAAAGAGTAGGGACTTTATACTGGTACTGTTCACTGGCCAAGAGCAAATATTTTTGGGTAGCATTAGCCTGTAGCGTCTCACATAGTCACATGTGAGCTGGGTTTACATTGCCTTGGGCTTTATGGCACTGCAGCCTTTAGCATGCACTAACAGTGCAAATAGTTACACATTTCCTTTATTTCCTGAGCTCTGAACATGCAGTAGGTGTCGGCCTCAATGGCTGTCCATGTGGGGTTTCTGCACCCCAGAATGCTCAGCCAGCCACAGCTTGAAGTGGCCAGAGCTGTCGGAGGAATATCGATGCAAAAATGTTGACATTAAGAGTAGTGTTGTGGTGTCCCCTAGTCAGCTAAGGAAAGGGAAGGGGATGGGGAGGGGAAGGAAAGGGAAAGGAAGGGAAATGGAGGAGGAGAGGAAGGGGAGCATCAGGGAAAGGAAGGGGAAGGGGAGGAGAGGAGGCTGGGAGTCCTATTTTATTGGCTGGTTTCTGGGATTTTAGTGGACAGATGTTTTAGATAGCCAGAGCTAGTGATAAAACTGAACTCATGGATGGGCACAACTGCATTTACTAACCAGGGGGTTTAATAGGTAGCAGTTATTTGCAGTTCTACCTTTTTGCAGAGATTCAGGAGAAAGAGTTCGTGCATAAATATATGTTATCAGTACATGTATGTGGAAAGCATTAAATCCTTCTTTCCACCAAACTTCCTTTCATAATTTATCCAGCTTAAGTGATATGGATGTGAATCATATGTTTCTATTGTGTTTTTATGCTAAAAACATTTCTACAGTATAAACACATACAATTATATTGCGGATGACTGATTCGTCTCTTTTTCCAAATTGATCTATACCACTGCCATGCAAGGCTATTAACATAACCAAACTCTGGATCTGATTTTATTGCAGAACTCAAAGCTGCTTTAAAAAAGTAGATACAGAAATGCTAATATATGCAGCAGAAGGTATTTTAAATAAATATCTGTCAGATAGTTAAATCTGTGTCTCCTCAGTGTTAATTATGGAGCAATCAGAAGAGGACAGGGAAAAGAATATTTATTGCAGGTTGAAAAGCCAGTTATTAGGTCTGTATCACAGTAAACCATGTGGACTTACCTTTAGAAACTGTATTTCTGATGATGGATGGAGTTCTTTATAAATATTATTCAACCCATATTTGAATTAGAGACAGTGATAACTAGCAGGGAACAATTCAAAAGCAGTTAAAAGCAATGAACAGAAAAAATATAGGTCTAGGGCAAAGAATATAACCATTTTCCCAGCTATAAGAGAAAAATAAAGTCTATCAGAGTCAGTGAAAACTCAACAAGATGAAAGTTATACTTTCTTACAGCCCAAATGCATGAAGAATTTAGACAGCTAGTTCCCTCTGATTTCCATGGGACTTATGACTGCAATGACTTGTATGGATCCTGGCCTGAACACTTTGCTAGATCTGAGATTATAAATATATTGGTTAAAACTGAAATTTTCATCTGTACTTAGGGGATTTTGGCGTCTAATTCCCATTGACCCTTAAAGGAGGTCGAGCATTATATTATCAGATCTCTGAAATCCCTGCTATGAGGTGCTAAATTATGCGTGGGTATAATTGCAAAAGGAATGGTTAAGTGTACATATCTGTTCTTCCATGATATTCTTGTATGTGTATTTCAATGAACCCAAAGGAACTAATGTGAAAATACTATATGTTAAACACCACTTGTCTATGATCTCCTTGTAGTTTATTAACAGTGGGCCCTTATAATGCAAAAAAAATCCAGTTGACAACAGAACATAAAGAGGTCAGTCATCAAAGATGGGTCTGAAGCAGATAAATCTCATTTTAGATCTATTGCACATCATCTCTACATGAACATCTGCCATGCAGACATCTGGGTGACCAGAAATGGGTTTGGGAACTTAGCAAAGTGACAAAGCGGTGATTATGTAGTGCTTGTGATGAACAAAACCAATAAAAATTTTCAGCTGGTCATATAGAACTAAAAAGTTACTTAACAGAAGGAAGTTGAGAAGTGCAAAAAAAGGTTCAGCTTATTACTGGCCCCAAAAGTCCTACATGCTGCCCAGTTCTACTTGTATAAGCTTATTACAGATTGTCCTGAACTTACAAGGAAATCTGTGGATTAGATCCAGTGAGACATAAAAATAAACATTTCTGGCAGAAATTGCAAGAAAAGAGTAAAGACTTTGGGGTTACGGGTTTCATTTTTGGAGGCTTTGTGGTTTGTAAGAAATCAAATATTAAAAATGAAGTCATTATAATTGCAGCCATCCAAGTCTAGTCCTCATCATAGTGAAAAATGCCATGTTCTTACATGGTTGGAATGACCACTGATATTAACAGGAAATGAAGTGCTGTCTTTGCATGCCATTTCTCAGTAGCAAATAAGAAATGGTTACAGTGACAAATGTACTCTCCCTCTCCTGCACATACATGTTTTCAAGATCAAAGGCATGCAGTGAAAAAGATCTCTTTTTGGTTTCCCATTTACATTACAGAAAAGTGTAATTCTTGAGTATTCTGTGGAATAAGAGTCACAAAATTCAGAAGTAATGTATCCAAAACCATGAATATAATGCATAGTGATTTCACAGTGCACCCACACTCCAAGATGCAGTCTACTGATGCTGACAGAAAATACTACACATAAAGAAATGGACTGGACTGTAGGGTGCCTGATAGCAGCAACATTTGATGATTTTGATCTTTCTGAGCACAACTTATCCCAGCTAAGAGCTTTTTACATTGGTAATGACAGTGTCTCTGTATTTTCTGCATAATTCTCTCTTTCCCAAGGTAGAGTTTGCACTAAAAAGACATATGGGCTACTATCCAGGTTTAATATTCTTTTTATGTGATTTTTCTCCATCATATACATCACAAGCCACTGTTGTCATGAGCCAGTGTTGAAGTTGTTTGTTGATGGACTTGTTTAGAACCCAAGGACTAGGAAAGATCATTGTTTTCTGAACGTTTTTTTAATATGTTTTTCCAAGTGTCCATTAGATCACTGGCACTAAGATGCTTCTGTTGAAAAGCTAATTCACTCTTTTGGACAGAAAAGCAGCTAGCAAGGCAGGAACTGCTAAGAAAGTGCCTAGCTGCTTTCATTTTAAAGGGCATCTCATTTAACTTGCAATTCTTATATGATTAGTTGAGTCTTTGGTATTATTTTTGTCCCATAAATATAATACTTCTCTGTGAGGTAAGGGAGGGGGAATTATACATCTTCAAGGATGTCTAAGTAAATATTATCTTGTCACCTAAGCCTTGAGAAGCAGAACCCTATCGATGATCTGAAAGAGGGTTCCTTTTTAAGATGTTGCTGTGGTATCACTAGACTAAAACAGAAGGTGTTTCACTAAATATAGCAACTCAGATTTAGGCCATGAAATATTGGGAAAGCAAATGTGAAAGTGTCTACTCTTCCACTTAGCTACTATTTCAGCTAAATGTAAATCACTGGAACTTAAGTGAGAGAGAAGTTAAACCCTGGTTTTTATTTGTTGAGGTACCACAGTCTGTCACAAAGCAGCAGCAGACTTGAGTCCCACATAGGGGCAGAAGCTAGTATACAAGGAGAAAATGGGAATAAAGTCTGTAAGGAAATTAAGTCTTACATAAACATATCTTGCCCATTGCTTGAAATAAGCTCGTGGATTTTAAAGGCATAGATAACCATTATGATTAACTAGTTCGACCTCTGTCTAGTCTGTGTTTCTGCATAACACAAACCATACTTTATCCAGGGATTTCTGCCTCAAGCCAGCTATATGTTGTTAAACTAAGATGTATGTTTTATAAGCATATATGATCTCGATTTAAGGACTACAATGACACTTAGTAATTTGCCCCAGCAAGATGGCTCATTATACAGTTAAAAAATAAATGAGTTTCCTTTTAATTCTAGTTTGAACTTTTTTGATTTCAGCATGCAATTATTAGACCTTATCCTCCCTCCGTCTGCTAGATTAAAGGCCCCTCCAGACTCAGTATAAGTAGTTGTGCAAATAGAGACTGTGATTTAAGTTACTTTTAAATCTGTTCATTTGAGCAGCTAAGCAGAGAATTCCTTTAAAGTTGCTGCCAGAATTGAACTAGTTTCTTTAGTGTTGTGGATCTAAGCAATTTTTCTGACACATTTTTCAGACAAAATACTGTTTTAGGGGACAGGATACTGCCTAATTTATCAAACTTCTCAGACAGTCAGATTAGTCCCACAGCTTTCAACAGAAGCGTCACGGCCACAGCCAACCAAAAGAAGAATACCTGGATTGTCTTATCCCCCTTCTAACACTTTTAATGAAAGAGAGAAATATATATTTAGAAATGTGGACCTTGTCTAGAGAGGATTAGATGAGAAGTAGCTTGTGTCATGCAAACCAAAGTTCAATCAGGTTTTGATATAAGATTGATTATGTTGCAGAGTGAGGCACTTACATGTGCACTAGTTACCAGATCCTTCATGACAATTAATGGAGATCTAGTTACAAAATCTGTTATGTAAGGTGTGATTCATCTGGTGAACATGCGAGTATTTCTTGTAGGATTTACTCTATGATTGTCTAGACTTCCAATAACTGTATCAAGAGAGTCTTAATCCATCTGCCCACATGTTTGTATCTGGAGATGCCGCAGGTGCTTTTTTCTGCTCTTCAGTTACCAGTCCACATGGGCATTGGTCTCTTGTAAGTCCTGTATCACAGCCACCAGTATGTGTGAATGCCTAAGATAGATACACTTGAGCAGAGCAGGTTGCAGAAGATGCATATGTATGGGCAACTGATAGTCATGAGAGCTCAGCTACCCAGATCACAAATACGCTACTATATATTGACATCTAAATTTCAGCATCTTAACCTCAAGCCTACTGAATGTGAGTTGCCTAACCTTAAATCAGCACTCTAGGGAACCAATATAATCCTTTACCCCATCACCCTTTTGCTGGAGTCACTTGGAGTGGAATATATGTCACCTAAATAGAGCTGCCTCAAATAGACATTTAGTGTTCATTATGTGTTGTGGATTATCCTGTCTGGTCTATAGTTGATAGTTTACAAGATCTTAGGCTTGCTGTCGGCCCTGCATCATATCTGCCTCCCCATGTGCATGTCTTGGATACCAGAGGGCATCTCAAATGACCCTGGATATCTATTTTAAGCAACAGAATCCTACCTTATGTATCTAAAAACTGAGTTGTTGAAGTCTGATCCAGACAACAGAAGCTCTCTCTGAAGTTACTAGAGAGAAATAGACACCTTCAGAGGATAACTCATTTGATGTAGTAAAATTGACTATTTTGGAGAAAATTAATAACCACTAAGAAATAATCAATTCTTTCTGTAGACTATGCAGGGATCACGTGTAGTTCAGATTTAGGGAAGCAATTTTTAGATGCCTAAAGTTAAGGTACATGAACTCTGTCCCAAGTGACCTTCACTTGTGCGTTTTGAGATGAAATGATGTGCTTTACTTGAAAGAAGCCCTAAGAGGTTTATAGAAGGCTTTTGTCCTTTCCTGAAAGAGGTGATCATGATATTAAAGCACAAACAGAAGAAATTAATACAATCTATATTTGACATACATTAAAAACTAACTGAAAATTAATTTACAAGACAAAGCATGTTATAATAGGTTGTCAATATATTCAATTTAAAATGTACCACATATGATCAAAGAAAGCCACCCCAGGGATTATACTGTCTGAATTCCTCAATAAAAAGGCAACCTTTAGATGTATTAAATATTACATTTGGAAAAAAAAAAGTAAGAATGAAAATCTATAGCTAAGAGAAACACAAGCCCAGAGGGAGAATTCAAGATCTGTTTATGTGTAATTGGGTTTTGTTTTGTGAAGATCTTGACAGCTAGAGGAGCTGCCTTACTTGCATGAGACTGTTAATCACATTCATGGATCTACATGCTGTTAACTGTATACTAAATTCCTGAAAATTTACACCCTTTACTCTGGTTTTACCTCATTTACACCACACACTGCCCTATAGAAGATGCTCATCACATAGCAGGGATTGAAATTTTAGCATCTCAGTATCTTAATGACTAATCCTGAATGATGAAACTGTGAGACCAAGGACTGTTGCACACCCCAAAATAATTTAAGTTGAGACAGTCTGTAATTCATACTGTAAATCAATGAAACAACTGACATATTTTATAATTTGGCATTGTCACATGTGTATGCCAGATTAATAAAAATCAGTACAGTCAGATGAAATGTTGCATTAGCATGTTATTTAGTATAGTTTCATAATCAGTAGTTTACAAGTTAAGTTATGGCACATTTGTAAAGCTGCAGCTTAAACAGAAAATTAACAACACTCTGAAATATTGGTATATTACTCTCTTTCTGACTTCAGCAACAAAAAAATAAGAAAACATCAATGAGATCTGGATTGGATAACAGGGAGTTTCATCATTTCAGAGTGTCTCCTAGCTTCAGTTTTGGACTCTTCCCTTTCAAATTCCAAGCTGTTTGCATCTCTGCTGTCCTTTCTTATTAGCATTTCCTTGTTCTGCCTAAAAGATTTTGCTTTCTCATTACTTCCCATTCTGATATTTCATTCCTTAGAATACCCCAAACCTGAATAATTAGGGTGTTCTGTGGAGTAGGTTTGAACTCCCTCAGGCTGAGGATGTTTAACCACATTCTCACCTTCAAAATTTCTACCCAAGGCTCATCTTTAAAAACAGCTATTCCGAATCATTAAATTAAGAACTGTCATCAGACAAAACCAAAAAATAACAGATGACGGAATATAAGATTTGGGAGACTCGTGATGGATATTTACTGGGAGGATTTCAATGTCAAATGTTAGCACTGTCTTAGTAAAGTTTTGAGAATGTAAACCTGGGGAGAAAAGGAAGTGAAGAGAAGAAAACAAGTCCATCATAGTTTGTCCCTGATGTGTATGTTTAATAGGGAGAGATTGTTGCCTCTTAAAATGCAGAGTTCAGTCCTACTTTGAATGATCAATTTTGAGGTTTTGGAGGGTTATGAGTGAGAATATCTTGAAGATGAAGCACTGTATGCCCATAAGTGGAAATCATGGGCCAGAAATCAGAGTTGATGAGGAAAGACAACTGAAAGTGGGTAGCCAAGAGATTTCCACCTTGCCTTGGGAGTTTTTGTTCCTGTATTTTGTTCTTACAGTAATGTAAATGGAGGAATGGAAGGCATTCTCATCCAAAGTACTTCATGTCCTAATATTATGCAAAGCTGTGCAGCACTCACACTATTGCAGTCCTGTCCACTTTCAGCCTTGAGGCTTCTCTGGGCACATCAGCAGAGTGTTCGTGATTGACTAGATTGACTAAACCAGAAACTACAGCAAGAGATGTTTTCCAGCTCTGCACAGCAAGCATTTCTGAGCATATTTGGGCAATTAAAGTCAGGTACCAAGTAAGGAGATGCCTAACAAATATGGGTATCTTTACTGGTAGACTTCCCTGGAAATAAGGTTGACTGGATCAGTGAGTGGGATTTAGGTTTTTGAAGACTTAGTCCCAATTTAGGTGGAATGGGGATTTAAACGTTCCATTTCACACTGTCTACTTAGACAATAAGCTCCTCACAACAAGAGTGATCTTCAGATCTGAAGACATCTGTCAATATTTAACAAGTAAATAGGAAACTCTTGATTAAATCAGGAGTGTAAGAATAAATCCAAGATTCCACACTAGATGAGAAGGAGACTTATAAAATGCTGGGTGTGTACTCTGCCACACATCATCTGCTCAGCTTCAGGAAAGTCACTTTTCTTTCTTATTCCTCATCTTCTATGTATAGACTGAAGGAAAAATTTCATTCTTGCAAGTGTTTTGTGTATAATATATGTATTATTCTTTAGAAATACCAACACACTAGAGAGAAGCAGCTAATATAAAACCCTGGATGAAAAGCTTTTATGCTAAACAGAACTTCAGATTAGCCTCCATGCCTAAATTTCCAAGTGTAAAAAATGGAGATAATACTGCTTGCTTATAGTCTACAAGGGATTTTGAGGTCTGTAGAGGATGCCAGTTTATGTAAGTATGATATATGTAATGTAAACAGAGCCTACATAAGACTTTATGAAACACTTGTACTTACACATGGTGGGTAGACAGTGTCTTAATTTCCTTTTCTGAATTTCACACCAAACTGTATAATTTGTGCCAGTGCAGATTAAAATATTGTTTTCCTGAAATCCATTAAACACTAATTAAAAACTGGAAAAGACTTACATCAGACAATCCTTTAATGCAATCAATTTATAAAATAAATCTAAAAGCTGTCATAATGATCAAGGTTGGCAGCAATCCATTAGCTATTTCTGATTTCATACCATACGGTGTATTTGCTTTTTATCTCTGTTTTAAGAAGTGGACACTAACATTAACCTGATTGCAGACAAGCTAGACAAAGTCTGAAGAACAATCCTGTCAACTGCTTAGCCCAAGGTATTGATTTCATAGATAAAAGCTAACATTAAAAAAAAACCCAACACCTCAATTTTTTGGAATTGAAGGGAGCATGAAAATAGTATAATGAAGAAAGAAATCAGAGCAACGAGACTGCTTACTATAAAATAAAAGCAAAACTTTCTACCTGAAATAGTACAGTAGGAGGTAAAACATCTATGGTTTTGATCTTTTGTCAGTTGTACAGAGAATGGTGTGATGCAAATATCTAATGAAGATATAAATTGTGCACATTAGTTGTTAAGATCTTTAATTCAGCACACAGTTAACATTAATGATGTTTATATGTAGGATATTTCTCCAAGTGATTATGTCATATTTGTATTGTTGGTAAGGTTTAAAAAAAAAAAAACAAAACAAATACAAATGCTTAGGACAATGAGAAAAACCAGGACAGATACCTTTGATGTGTGAAGAATCCTGCAAAAATTGTAGGATAGTGTTAGAGAATACTGCTCCTATGGTCCTGTCTCCCCAGAAAGGTATCTCTAGAAGAAAACTAATCCCATCTCAGTATAAGAGTTTAAATGAGTTATTTTGTTGAGATGCTTATTGCTGTCCATTGAATACAACAGGAGCCTTGCAGTAACGAACTGTAAGTTTTAAAATACCTTGTTAACACCTGAAAGTCTAACTCAGCCCATGCTCTGTTGTGTTAGATATTTTATAAAGACATATGGGACACTGAGCATGTCCTTGCTTTACCAGATAACTTGGAGGATGAAGCCAGAGTAACCTGGGAGATATCCAATTTGGAAACTGAAAGCTGTCTTGTAGAGTTGGTTGAGAATCTTCCAATAAGTTTTCCTCAAAAAGCATTGAATTCTTGAAACTCATAGCACTTTTGGTAAGGAGCTCTCACAAAAGAAGTAAAAGCAGATGTCACTCCAAAACTGTTAATAATTTGGTGGTTAGGGAGTGAACCTGAGATGTAGAAACTGAGGTTCAGATTCCTGATCTGAATTATGTATAGGAGGAATTTGATTTTAGCACCCTTCTGGAATGCCCTATTACTGTCCTATGAGGTCTGTCTCTATCTCTACAAAAATCTTTACAGTCTTAGTTTAATTCTTGTTTGTAACACATAAATTACTGGAATCTCATAATCTCTATTCCATCAGCACAGCTCCTGCTTGTTGTAGCCATAATTTATCAGACAGCCAACAAGAAAAAAAAAATTCTGCTGCATCTAGATAAGAAATATGTACTGGGACTGATCCAAAAGCCACTTAAAAGCATGAAACATTTTACAGGATTTTACTGTCCACATATAAATCTCACCTATATGCATACAGTGCTTATAGATATACAATATTTAAGCTACACCGATGTTTCCCAAGTATTGAGATATATATCACTCTAATGGAATGATTCAAAATAAAAGTAATGTCTTTTTTATGTTTAAATATATCTGCACACTTAAAATACCATACCAACAAGCAGAGATGGCATGTTTATGCACACCTATTTATGAAGAGTAGATGCCATTTGTTTATGCCAATGAAAGACAGGGAGAAGTACATATATGAACAAGTATATAAATTCATTAAATTGCTTTTTATGTGCACATCCTAAAACGTAAATTTGCAATTTGCCAATCCATCTTCTTCCAGACTCTCTCCAATATTGCAGCTGCAGTGAGATATCCAGAAATCATTATCCAGGCTTCAATCAGTAGCTTACACACCGGGGTAACTTGCTTTATCTTAATAGTAAGATAGTGACTGGCAAGAGCAATAACACTGAGATAAGACTGGATTCATATTGCTCCTGTCAACATTCTTGGCACACCACTCGTTTTTTATTCTTGAATAGAGACCCAATCAATCCTAACTCACAAAATTACTAGTGGCAATGCCTGGAATGTTGTAGAAGCTTTAATGATATATCAGTTTTAGAGACATTTGGCTCTCATAACTTTTTATAGAACAGTTTGCAAAAGGGTAAGCTTATTTAATTCAGACAGAGAAACATATTTCATGAGGTATTCTCACATCACTGAAGACATGCATGAGAAACAGTTTGTCACTGTCAGCTTTGCTTAGTCTGTTGCAGGGGTAACACATTTGCCCTTGTGTGTGATACTGCCCTGAGGTAGGATCCAGGGGGAGAGTGAATTATTTGTTAATAACATTTAAAGGCAAGTCTAAATAGATGAGAACATTTGGTCCATAGTCCTTCCAGTGCCCAAATCTTTAATGATATAAAACATCTCCAGTCAAAGTAGACAATTCTCCAGCCTCACAGCATGTCAGTGCCCTGACCCAAATCCACAGCAAGTCCCCAGCCCTGGTATGTTCCTTGCACCAGGCTCTATGGCTGTTGGCTCTGGATGTCCAAGGATTATATTTGCACTCTTAGAGAGGTCATGCAGTAAAGCTACCCTATGGGTGCTGGCTGTGAACTTTAGGAAATTACATTGCTTTTTGGCTTGCTCTCTCAGTAGCAGCTGGGTATGTATTGCAGCTAAGCCGTTAGTGAACATGTAACATGCCACCCATTAAGGGTGTTGGAGGTTGATTTGGCCAAATGCAAGGAAAAAAATAGTTACACTTGTTAAATAAATGAATCGAATGATAGTGAAGATAATCCCTAAAATACAGCATCAAACATATACCTACTATTCATCATGCTTGACTATATTTTTGCTAAGAGTACAAGGTACACGTAGTTCAATTCCCTTCACAAGCTCAGACTTGTTTAGGATATTGGAAATACATTGTAAACACTCTAACTGATAAAGACAAACATACTTCTCACAAGGAGTATAACAAGGATGATTTTTTACATATTCACTTTATATTTGTTAAACTTTTTTTAAAAAGAAAATGTCTTCATGACTTTTTCATAGAAACCAGTATTAGTCTTCCATCATTTGAAAGGAGTGTAAAAGTAATCAAAAAAAAAAAAAAAAAGATACAAGAGTAATCTTCCTAATTAAACAGTATGACTGCAGTATATAGTTTCACACTGCATTGTAAATATGAAATTAGGGATCCTAGATGAAATGTCAGAAGCTTATTCTTATGAGTTTATATCTGCAACTTGATTATCATATTGATTCTGCATATCAATGAGATAACATCCCACAGTGTTTATTCTTCACCCAATTGCTTTCTTGAACATAATAAAATTAAATCCAATATGATATTAAATGTAAACATACAGTGATATTATATGTAAATATCCATTTAAAAATCTCTCTGCTTATTGATATTCAAATTCTCTCCGCAAGTGTAACATTGCAAGCTACGATAATATATTTTTCAACCTTCATCCAGGGACTGGAACTAAAAAGAGGATAATCTTTTTCTATTCCTTTCCATAATAACATTGCATTATTTATGTAGAAGAAAATGAAAATAGTAAGTCTATTCTGCCTGAACTATGCTTCTTAGTTGATCCCTCTTGATTGGTCTTGGAAAACAGAATGGAAAAAAAGAATGTGATGCACATGCTAAACCAGTGCTGGCCAGACATAACAGACAATTTTTACCCTGCCCTCTACAAATCAAGAGCTATATTTAGATTATAAACTCCTGACCCAAGCTGTCTCTTTGTTCTGTGTTTGTACTGAGACTGGTACTATGGGATCCAGTCCTTGTCACTGGCCTCTTGTGTAACACACTAACAGAAATAAAAATTACTTCCTTTCTGTTTTACAGAATTCAGGGTCTTGGTATTGTGTTTTTTTGTGCATTGTATGTTGTCAGTATGTACAGCAGTGACTCAGAAGATGATCCTCTGCCATTAAGAAACCATCTTTCTTACTGGCACTACTTGTACCAATGGATGGGAGCCTGAATTCCATTTTTTTCTGAACTGTTATGATTGTACTCTTATTTCTTGGTGACGTCAGGTATTTACAGTCACCACCCTATGCCACCTCCCTACCAACCCCTGTCTTTCAGTTTCTTCCATGTTGATTTCATTCAAATGTTTACCCTAATCTGCTATTACTAAAACAAAGGTAAAAACTTATTTTTTTAAAATAAAATGTATATAAGACAATAATAACTATCACAGTTACCAAAATGATCATTGTTGCCAGCCAGCCAATAAGGGACTGATTTGACATTATATCTGTCCTGCTTAAGGTAAACAGGTCTCAGAAAATTTTTTGATGGTTGGAGCTTTCTTATTCAACAAAGAGAACAAAATAAGGAACATTAAAATCTATATCAAGAATTCACTAAATTCATAATAACTAAGTATGCAACCTGTTTGGCCAAAATATTCAAAAGTTCACTGACATTCTTATTCTAAAGGAAAAAACTTATATCCCCCTCAGAGTGATTGAATCTTTCTTACTTGAATTGTTCTCTGTATTTCTTTGATTTGTTGCATGGATATGGGGAAAGCTGAATCAATCCATCAAAACTTTACAGAGCAAAACTAAGGAACGTAGCTGTTGATTAAATTTTATTCAGACTTGAACCCAAAGAAAGCTAGTGATTTAACAAGAACTAATCAAAGAACTGGAAAAAAAAAAAAAAAAAAAAAGGTTTCTTTTTTTGTGTTGTCTTATGACTTCATGTAATTACACATCTGAAATAAAAATTATGGCTGTGGCCTCATGTTTGGTACTTTGCCTCTTAATACATGATATTACACTTGACTTCTCCTTTTGCAGTTGTCACTAGATAAGAACATAATTGCTTTCTTTGTCTAGCCTTGCCTTTGTGCTACAAGTTCTCCATTTTACATGACTATTTTCCATGTTGTAGCAGTCAATGTGTTGTTGCTTTAACAATCCTCACAGTTTACTATCACTTTCTTCTCCATAGGTACTGAATATCACTTTTTCCCAAATGCTTTGACTGATTATCTTAATTAAGTCCTGTGAAATTTATATATCATCTGGATTTTGTTGTTAGTCCTGTTGCAGATAATTTTTTAGCCTTAGAACAATTCCTTTTTAGGAACGTTTTCCCTATTAGAGACACTTTCTTTGTTATAAACTGCTCCTTAAAAATACTTGATGTTCTGTTTTAAGACATACCATCCAGTCTGCAAGTTGATGGAAAACTATAATGAGTACTTATTTCCAGCTAATTACTCAGTTCATAGATTATATAATACAGAAAACTATGCTATAAAGAATCATTATTTGTTGTTGCAAGTTGTGTAACAAGGGTTTGGTTGATTTTTGATATTTTTTAGAAGAATTTGAGAGGCAGAGGTAAATTTTTTTGCCAACATATAATTAATGGAATGGGTACGTTTGTTAATCACTAGATCTCTGAAACCGAAAAAAAAAAAAAAAAGTTTCCAAATAGCACGGTTTACTTTTTCTTTACTAGTTTTCTATAAAATTATGGACAGGTCAAGGTTACCTAGATGAAATTTTATAATCTTTGAGGGTGATGAGGATATATTAAATGACTGGATACACTAAAAAAGAAATATAACAGTACTTCACTGTATCCCGTACAAGCTTAAAATTATAAAAATCTCATCTCCTATGTGCTAAATTTATGATATCGTATACCTATCAGAGGAAAACTTACAACAAAGAATTGATCCTA
The DNA here is from genome assembly GCF_018691265.1 of Tyto alba. Lineage (NCBI taxonomy): Eukaryota > Metazoa > Chordata > Aves > Strigiformes > Tytonidae > Tyto > Tyto alba. The sequence goes on from NW_024881282.1 coordinate 84,625,922, forward strand.
AATACTTTGACTATAAAGAAGTAGAAAGGGATTTAGCTCATGGAAAGGTTTGGCTTCTCATTTTGATTTCAACAAACAAAATAGCCTCACCTGATCTCTCCACTTTCTTTGAATAAGTCCTGACTTCTCACAAAATTATGAGCATTATTGAAGGACTGAAACTTGATAAGGTGTAGGGGGTGGGCGCATGGATTTTTTGTCTGAGGAATATTGTGTACTTAGAGATTCAGCTCAGGGCATGTGTGAGATGAGAATTGCTCCAGAAAACAACCAGAAATTTTCTCTTCAAATTTCAACTCTTTGGCCTTTTGAGAATTTGTGGACCTTGTTCTCTCTATTCCTGTCTCAAAAACAGTAGTAAGACTTTTTATTTTTTCAAACAGGTATGAATAGGCTGCAGAAACCGACTAAATATTGATGATTAAGGCTGTAATAAAAATTAAAACTGTTTTCAATTGCACCTTTTTCAGTTTTAGAAGAAGGAATTAAAAATGTATTGAAGTATTTGAACACTAATAAGCACAATTTTAAAAATCAAAATTAAGCTTGTGAAATGTAGTAAGACCACTGAGGTCCATAAGAATGTAGAGCTGAAAGAAAAGCATGAGCAATATCTTGTGAAAGATAAAATATCATCCTGTATTTCAACTTTGGAATCCAGATCACAGTAATTCTGCATAGCACTGGAACATTAGGAATGGTTATTGATTACTGATATTTCCCCTGTCTCTAATGCCTCTCTGATGACTTCTCTACCGGTAACTCAAGATATCCTGAAATCAAATAACATTGCATGGCTCATGTCCATACAGCTGAACTCTATTACCTTCCCAAAATGTCATGACTGCACCTCAGGATGTCTGAGCACAACTGTGGCCAGCAATTGTTTGGAAGAAGTGAGGCTGACAACACAAAACTGTTCCAAAGTCATCCTCTATCTGAACTCAGGTGTTCTTGTGCTCCTCTTGTCTCTCGCAGGAAATGTACTCTTTCAGGGAAGAATCTGTTCTTACTCTGGCTCTGATAGTCCAGGCTTCTCTGCTCTCCAGCACTCAGTTCCTGTTGCTCAGGTATTATATTTACCTGGAAAATACAGGAGTCATCTGAGAAAAGATAGCTGTGGCATTTCAGAAAACTTGGCATCTTGAGACACTGGAAGCATGGCTTCTACAATTTTGCCTTTGCTAGGAACTGGGCTGGAAAGCCTCCCGAGTAGAGAAATTAAGTCAAAGGACCAGATTTGAAAGCTAATACAGACAGTCATTAAACATGGTTTAGTCGCTTAAGGCACAAGTTGCACTCACTGACCTGTGGGATATAAAACACCGCCAGGCAGCTATTACACTGTGTTTTTCATCAGTGAAAACCAAGGTACTTCATGAAGGAGGTGAACCATATTCAATTGATGGGAAAGCTGAGGTTAGGACTTCAGCTGTATGGTACTAACTGAAGTGGTCATCTGGATGAAACCCTTTGCTTAGATTTTCAAAAATACATGGAAAATAATTCTCCCTTCAATTCATTGTCGTCTTCGTCCATATTTCACCTTTCAAAGCTGTACAAAAGCATTTTGGCTTTTTCAATATTATTAACACAGCTGCAGAATGGATTCAAAGTCCCTGTGTAGCTTGGCCTAAGATTTCTTTTAAGGCACAACATGTATTGGTTTAGGGTATCAGTAATGTGCCTCACACACTGAGCTCTCTGCTATCTTCCTGTGTTTAAAAGGATTTGAGACTAAAGATATTTTAACCTTAGCTGCAGAAGTCAGACTTCACATCTACAGTGAAGTAATAACTTGTTGCAAGTTGGAAGAAGCTAAAACTTACAGGAAGACACTGGAAAAGAGATTTTACTGGGTCTTAACAGATTCAGTGGCTTTAATAGGTGAGTGTAGAGCAGGCATACTTGGAAGGGCTGGTTTGGGAGAATTTCAATTTGGACTCGGTTTCTACTCTGTAGTCCAGGCTACAGTTCAGTATATAACTTGACCTTATGCACATTCTCACACCATGCCAAAACATGACCAGAACAGCTGAGTGATTTTCATTAAGATATTTAGTGAAAGATAGTAAAATTACATAAATTTCAGAGGGAAAATCAAGCCGAGCTCTACAGAATGAATTTGGATTATGCCACTGTTTATGCCTTCCTTTCTGTTCATCAGATACGGCAGGTCTCAGATGAAGGCCCTAGAAGTGATGATTTCTATTGTAATATCTTCATTATAAGTAACATTGATAACTCCACTGTAAGACTGAGCAAACACAAATAAAAAATGAGACATACAAGATAGGTGGCTTTGCACTACAAATCATATGAAACCACATAAATTAATAATTATACATGTGCTCTATAGCACAACCATTTGCTCACCAGTACTAATTGTTGTTGATTTATTTTCATATTTCTAAAAAGAGATTTGATAAACATTTTATACAAAAGTTCTTGCATGTTAAGGAGTGTGAAATTTCACGTCTTCCAAAAACACCAAGAGAAACTATTGTGTTGACATTAGAGTCAATCAAACAGCCAAATGATGAATTTATTTGAACAATTACAAATATAATATTTTCATTCAGTTGTTTTTATTGAAATAACCTTTTGTGACTATTAATATCTTTCATGTAACATCAGTTTCAGCAGCCTGACCTGACTCTAGACACAAAGCTAAATGTAAACTAATGAGCACTTAACTCTCCATTACATAAATGGACATTTATCAGATGACAAATTAAAACCAGTAAGACACCAAGACAAATGTGCTGTCAACAGCATTAAGATGGGTCATTTTCACTACTCCCTTCAACTGCACATTAATAAGCATTCCCTATTGCAGTACATTCAGTGCTTTGATATTGATTTTTACAGTGGTCCAACACAAGTCAAAGTTCCTCCACGTAACATGGTGTTAAGTCCCACAAGAAATACGATAAATGTGAATGTGTTTTGGAAGCAACGATGACTGACAAATCTATAAAAGGTATTTAAAAACAACATACAAAAGTCATGCTCATGTTTTTTGCATGTTATCTTCAGTTTCAGAAATAAGTCACTGGATATTTCAACATTTGAATACACTATATATTCAGGTACCATAGAAAATGAAAAGGTGAGACTTTGTGCTCTATTTAAAAAAAAAGAAATAAAAGCAAAAGAGTTCAATTTAGTTGTCTTTACCGCTAAATGATTTAATGCATACCTGGTACGTTAGTTTAACTGGGAATTTAGGAAGTTTTCATTTTTATTTGACTATGACTTTCATTTCTTCAAGAAGAAAATTTCTAACAGGAGATGATCATTTTAGTCATGCATCAGAACAACATTTTAACAGAATGAGAATGCAACTCCTACTGATGTTAACCCTTGCCTGAATTCTAAGAATAACATCTCTGCCTTAATGAGCAAATGCCACATGTGATAAGAAGCCTCTGATGATGAGCAGCAAAATATAAGTGACTAGGTTATAACTGAGCAATGAAATCTAGCAGAGTAAAAGACATTTGTGGACAGGATTGTGGATGCAGTTAATGATTCTTAGTGCTCACTGCCTGAGTTCATCATGCCGTGAAGAGGCAGAGTTCACTGGCTGTCAGAAGGTTGGAGAACGGAGATATGTGGGCTTTCTGATACTGACTCACTAAGTGAACATGTGAAATCACTTAACCTATTATTAGCAACACACCTGTATGGACAGCTATTGAAGTTTTGCAAGTTAGTGTCACAATTTAAGACAGGGAATTACATATAAATCTACATATCAGGACTAGAAAAAGTGGGGAGAGGAAAGAAGCTTGAAATCAGCCTGCTTGATGCTGAGGAATAGGGGCAATTTTAATTTGTGGATGAAACCCAGGCATACTGGGTGGATGAGCCCTGAAAACACATGAGGACTGATACTTAACCAGCTACATCTGGCAACACGAAGAGTTCCCTGGTAAGGTAGACAAGCTGAACTGTGTTTTTCCTTAATGACCAGAGAACCCTAACTCTGGGGAAACAGCATAAATTCTAACTTCTACAAGAGGAAAAGAAAGAATACTTTATCTTAAAGCTTAGAAATATGTTAAATCAGAGTCAGAAACAATCTGTGATTCATCTGACAAAAGGTGAGTGTATGTCTGAGCTGAGGCTTTGGAGCTATGAGAATCTAGGCTCCATGAGAGTCAGTGGAGATTAGGGGAAGACTTATATAATGAAACGTGTCTGTCTAAAATTGGATGAGACTCTTGGATGTATTGACTATCCCTCTACAAAGGAAGTTTGGAGTTACTTGAAATGCTGAAACCAATATTTTACATGTGTCTGCGTACATCCAGAAACCCATGCATGTCCAGCTGAATTTCACCCTGTGCTGTACACACATAGTAAAAAGAAAAAAAAGTTTTGCATTTCTTTTTTTCCTATAGATAAACCTGAAAATATTTTCAATAGCAGCTTGTACTTTTAAATTACTATTTACTGAAGTCAGCCTGAGACACTTCAGTAGGGCCCAATCATCAATGGATGGAGACCCATTGTCTGTTGAAAACCAAGCCCATTTAAGGTATTTTCAGGAAGTTTTCCAAAATCAAAAAAACCCAAATCAACAGTCAGGTGGACAATAGAGATGAAAACTGTCCAGAATTCTTCAAGTGCTTTGTGGGTTTGCGCATAAACCCAGTTAAGAGCATAAATACACCATCAAAAGTGTTGCTGGCATCCGAAACTACTACCAGCTTTGTGCAACTATGTATTGTATGAAAATTTCCCTTGTAATTTCAGTTTCATGTAACCAGAAACACTTTCTATTTGAACTTTCATAGCAAGAGATTGGTTTAATCTTAAAAACAACTGAACAAGTGTTCATCGAAAATAATCCCATGAATTCCCATGCATTTTTATGGATTTAAGGTCTTTTTGACGTGCAGAGATAGTGAGAAGGTTTAACCTTTTCTTTCTTAAACCACCCATGATAGTGAACATAGGAAATATTTCCCACTTTCACCTTGATTTTTGTCAAACCAACCTCTCCCTGGAATTAATTAGGAGAAGGTGTATAATTCACCCTAGTTTGATAACATGTTTTCAGAGATGGTCAGACATCTGTTGTTGATGGGACAATGTGACACAGGCAAATACCTGAACTTCTGTAGTCCAGTGGAAGCAAATGTACACTGTTTTCAGCATCAGGAATTTGTGTTTGCCATTGTAACTCCCTTTATATTTTAATCATAGAATCACAGAATACCAAGTTGGAAAGGACCTCAAGGATCACCTGCTCCAAACTTTCTTGGCAAAAGCACAGTCTAGACAAGATGGCCCAGAAACTTGTCCAGCTGAAACTTAAAAGTGTCCATTGTTGAATCCACCACTTCTCTGGGAATATTATCGCAATGGCTGATTTTTCTCACTGTGAAAAATTTTCCTTTTGTGTCCAGTCAAAATCTCTCCAGAAGTAACTTGTACCCATTACCACTCATATTTTCCATGTGACTACTTGTAAAAAGGGAGTCTCCATCTTTTTTATAGCCACTCTTTAAATACTGGAATATGGTGATAAGGTCTCCACTCTCTCAGCCTTTCCTCATGGCAGGCTTCTCAGACCCCTGATCAACTTTGTGGCCCTCTCTGGACCCTCTCCAGACTGTCCACAACTTTTTTGCATAGTGAGGACCAAAACTGAACACAGTATTCCAGGTGTGGCCTGACAAACGCTGAGTAGAGTGGGATAATGACACCTTTATCTCTGCTGGTGATGCCCTTGTTGGTGCAACTCAGCATCCCATTGTCTTTCTTTGCTGTTGCAGCCCACTGTTCACTCATATTGAGCTTCTTGTCCCCCCCAGGACCCCCAGGTCCCTTTCCACAGAGCTGCTCCCCATCTAGGTAGATCCTAGTCTATGCTGCACTCCTGCATTATGTTTTCTCAGGTGCAAGACCTTACACTTATCCTTGTTGAACTTCATAAATTTCTTGTTAGCCCATTCTTCCAGCCTATCCAGGTCTTCCTGCAGGGAGGTTAATGTTAGCTAGTTCTTTCATGTGGAAAGTTTTAAAAGGAACATTAGACTGAAATAATTTTTTTTTTCATATTTTCATATTTGTAAAAATGTAAGAAGTTGCTGATTGATCCTTTCTGTGTTTGGTCACTCCAGAAAAAATATGAAGATGCTGACAGGACAAAATGTAACAGTTTAAAGTGAGTATTTTTTCTTTTACTTTATTTTAGAAAATAAAAGTACACAGTCTGCCTAGGTGTTCCTTTGTTTGGAAAAGGAGTCAAGTTTTTTTAGGAGAACCTCATGGTAGGGAAGTTCTTGTCTCTGCTTTACATTAGAGAATATTAAAGTTTTCTGCTCTTTGGCTATTTTTTAATTTTTTGACCCCTTCTTTTAAAGCAAGCAGTTTGTCCCACAGCTATTGCCACTCACTAGATGAGTTGCAATGTGCTGATGAATGTTTTTGGAAAGAACTTGTAATATATCTGATTTTTAGCCAAACCAAGAGCAGTGCTAGTGGCCTTGCTAGGGATGACACCCTGGGAGGCATTACAAACCCTTATGAAGAGCAAACATTTACCTTCAAAATAAGCTAGATAGTACTAGGGATCAGGTGTTTTTAAAGCTTCCCTGAGAGAAGTTTTTCGGGTGTTGTGACATTACAGAAAACTTTTACTTCAATAAACACATTGCTTCCACATTTGTGCCCAGGAGGCACATGGAAATGTCTCTGGGGAAGGCTGTGATCTCATGGAGGGATGTCTCATAGAGGATTTCTGCACCCATGAAGAGAAGGTCTAAAGCTGTGAGGCTTTGCATGGCTCTGCATATTCCCAGGAATGCTCCGTATGTCCCTGTGGGGAGGCCTGGGAAAACAAATTCTTTTACCTTCTCCCCTGCCAGGTTAAACAAACCTACTACATTAAGCTCATCAGAGGCCAAAGGAAACTGTACAGCTTTTGTTACAATTATGGCAGAGTACTAGTGAGGGCAAGGATTTTGCTAGGTCCCCAGGTCCTGCACTGGGCTCTGTACAAGCTGGCAGTTCTTGGGATGCCTGCACAAGGCTGTGCACAAGACCAAAAACTAGATCTCTTATTTCTGAGTACCTGCTATCGATGGCTTTTCCCAGAACCATTTACAAACGTGCACAAGCCTTTCTTTAAAGGACACTTTAATTCCTCAGTTAACTAGACAGCCTTTGAAATGCGTAGATGACCTTGCTGTCCCCTCAGTTTTTAGGGTTTTCTGCTCTTCCTTTCCTTCAGCCCCTTTTTGCCCTCAGTGAGATCTGTCTGCTTTCTGCTGCTTTGTGTCAAAGTCAAAAGGATCACCAATACTGAATCACCTTTTTTCTTGTAACATTGTCATTACTGAAGAAATGCGGTATTACTTGTTTGGTCTCACATGCATGTCTTCAAGGGTTATTTTTGAAAGATGATGGTGGCAATGACTTGTCTCATCTCCACTGTAGGTTTACTCAGCACAGGATAATTGACCATTCTCACCTGGCCATAATTGAGCAGGATTTGAGATTATGAACCAGCTACTGCCCTTCCTTTGGTTAGCTGTCTCACTGAACAGTTACATCAATTATCCTGAAGGGCTGTTTCAGTGGTCACTGCAAAACCTGGAGTTGCCTTTCTTCACCTGAAAGACTGATTTTGGTTATCTGAAGATGGTTTCTATGCAGACACTGATGATTCTGCAAACCGGTCGAACAGGCAGCACATCTTAATGAACCAGTAAGTATTACCATGAATCATTACGAATTCTTATTAACCACAAACTGTCGATTAGCTGTGACCTCTGTGTTGTGTAAATACAGATACCTCTTTTCCAGACCACTCTCCTAATAATACTGCTTTATGACAGAGTAGCATTGATTTGTGGGGGTGTCCAAATCTCTCCACATTGAGTGTGCACAGTATATCAAAGCCAGAAGGGTAACTTGTCATAACCAGAGCTTTTTGTGACCTTGAGCCTTCCCCAATTACTTGGCAGTTAGTTTCTATTCTCCAAAAAAAACTTCCTAAAGCAGATGTGTTTGAAAGTAAAGCAGCGGAAGGGAACACAAGCCTCCATGGTCTGGGCTTAAATCAGTATAATTTGCTGAATGCAGAAAATGTTGTTCTGAAATGGCCACAAAATTGACCTCATCCTGTATCTTGTTTTACCAACACTGGCACTTGACAGTTCCCCTGGCATCACAGGAACAACCTCAGAGTGAAACAGCAAATGAAAGGTAATCTGCTTTCTCCCATACTCATTAGTTTGCAAACAGATCTCTGTTAGTGAAACCTGAAGCCTAAGATCTCCTCACCTCTCCCAAATATTGTTAGCATATTATTATTATTTATTATTGTTGTTATTAATAATAATATTATCAATATTATTATATAATATTAATATATTATTAGTATAATATTATTAATATTATTATTACACTAGTTATTCTTGTTAGTTTAATACCATATCTAAACATCCCAAATCATTTCTGGAGGATGTGTGGATGGAAAGGTGAGAGGTTTATTTATTTTTAATAAGGATAAGCTCAGGCACGAGAAACCAACTGTGTTTTCCAAGTTTTCATATCAGTCCCCAAGCATCCTCCTACTACCATCTTACAAACTCAGACTGACACAGAGCTGATAAATTGACAGAAAGTATCAAATGTCAGCTAGGTCTCTGATTCCCTCTGGAGGCTCCTGGGAACAAAGTATGAACAGATTGTTCATGCCAGAATACCTCATTATTTTAAGCAAATTGACTTTCTTATTGACTACATTGAAAGGTTGTACACTAGTTATAATTACCAGTTCTACTTAATTTTCTTTTATAAAAAGGTCTGTACTCTCTACTTGACAGTATTATTTTGATTAACCTACTTTTTGCCCCAAGAGACCATTTAATATTTAAAAAAAGAATGGCTTGATTGTATAGATGTATAGCACATGCACATGATTATTGTGTTATAATCACCCATATCTAATCTGAATGGTGAAGTGCATTACACTACATTTTGCAATGAACTATGAGATTTTGTAGAAACAGTGAGGTTAACAGCAATATACACAATAAAAATAAAAAAGTCCTCCAACTGCAGGAGCACAAAGAGCATTTTGCGCAATCTACTGTAAAATACAACAGTGTGATGTGAAGCAAGAAGATTAAAGGATTTGTTTCACACCCCATGATTTTAGTTCGTGACTATTTTATGATCACTATACTTGGCTGATGTCTTATTGTTAATAATAATATGATATATTAATTTTTACATTCTCTTCTCTATTGCTCTCAAATCCAACTTTCACCCACCTCTAGTTTCAAGATGATAGAGTAATATAAACTGACTACAGTTTGGCCTGCTCATATATGGTCAAGGTAACTGTTGGAAACAGCTTCTTGGCTTTCTGAGAGACAAGAGAGGGATTGAAAAGAGCCTGCTGATACAGAAACATCTACCTGGAATAAGGGCCAGTGAAATGTCAGTTGTAATCCCATTAGAGTGATCCTGGTTGTCTACCCCACACTGCACTAAAGGAAGCACTTGGTCTCCACAGTAGTTCATCGAAAAATAGAGGGAAAAAATGATATCTACTTCCTTAAAATGATGCTGTCAAGGGTCTAAAGCCAAACATTGTACTCTTTTATGGTTGTTTTTTTTTTTTTTTTTTTTTTTTGTTTTGTTTTTTGTTTTTTTTTTTTTTTTAAAAAAACAAGAATAATATTTTTCTTCTAGATTTTTGTTTCCTTAAAATCTTACAAAATAGTGGGGCTCCCTGATGGTATTAGAGTCCAGTTCTGATGCTACTTCAAATTGATCTTTCAAGCCAAGAAATTCAGAAACAAACTTTGATATCTTCCACATATCAATTTTTTCTTGACACATTAACAAATCTCTTTGAAATATTGTTATACTACTACACATGACTTTGTAAAAGTGACCTATTTTTATTCAGATATTGGCCCTTACTGTGTTTATTCTGTTGACAGGAAAAATACTCGATATGATTAGAAGACTGAAGTCAAAAGTGAAGACCAAATTAGAATGTATTGTCATCATTAGAAAGGTAAAACTCTGCTTGCAGAACCTTTATTACTTGTAATGAGGCAAGAGGTAAGAAGAAACCTGCTTGGTTTTCAGATTACAGGCTGTGTTTTCAGGTGGGAGAAGAGAAAATAAGCATCTTTTCACTCATGAAGTGAGAAAACTGCATCTGGAATCTGTTGGGAGAAGACATACAGGAACCTACAATGTAATTGTTACTGTCACTTTTCAGACTACAGGCACTTTGTGGGAGCTCCAGTCAGAGCTTGAAGGAATGATGCAATAAAACACATACACTCTGTGGGGCTGCTGTGCTAGGGAATGAGTGACCATAATTAAAATGACCTTAAGATGCTCCAGAATAAGATTTCTGAGATTTATAGTGAGAACACTTAAAAATGGTAGCCTGCTTTTTGTGCTGCAGAATGACTAGTTCCCTCTAGAGAAATGAAACAAGACCCACGTATGCCCTGTTTAAATAAAGGATTAACTGAAGACACAGGGGTGCCACTGAGACACCAGAGATCCGTAGCCATTGTACTGGAGCAGATTTAAGAAAAACATTATTTTTCTGGATTTATTTTGCCACAAAATTCTAAAAGCAAAATTTAGGGAAATAATTGTTTTTCAGTAATTTTTTATGAAAATGACACAATATTGTATGCATTATACTTTCACACACTCTATGTATTTGGTTTAACTTATGCAGTCAGCTAACAGGAAATCTATGGAGATGCTGTGAATCTTCTGGTATTTAATTATACACACTCCAAAGATGGTGATTATATAGGCATGTAATATAAGATTCAAAGAACATTGTAGGCAACTAAATTGTGTCATGGGTAAAATTTAGGTTCCAGGATGCTGTAGTTCAGTGACTGTCTACTTCTAAAGGTGCCTAAAGCCACTGTTTGCAGAAAGTTATTTTGCTGAGATGATTTCCCAATAGCTTGTTATTTTCCTTCTGAACTATACCAGAAATACCATACACAGTTGTTGTCTGAACAACTATCTGCTGTCTAAATTCCATGTAAAGTAATGGTCCAATGTCAACTCCTTCAATCGTGCAGGTTGGTAGGTCCATGAAGAGTGTATTTGACTCACATTGACATGATGCCACTCCTCACAAATAACATTACTATATTTAGATGTATTTTTTTTAACTTCTTGAGTTTCTTTTACAACCTTTTTTAAAATTTATTGATCCCCTGGTCAATACAGTCAAAAGAATCTGGAGAGTAATTGAGCTCACCTGAAAGCAGACAAAGATTAAGCTGCTTAAACATAGGTTTCTAGTACCACTTGATGCATTCTTGAGGATCTGAGGTACACCAGGAGACTGGCTCATATAACACAAAATATAGGATCCCCAGAGATTTCTGGAAGACTGTCTGGAGGACAGGCCGGAAGCCTGACTCCAACACAAATAGCACTGGATGCCTACTTGTGGGCACTTAAATTGAATTCCACATCTCTAGTGACTACAGTGGAAACTTAGGCACCTACTTTACATGTAGATATTTGTAGATCTCTATATTTGGGTGTCTTGATCTGAGCTAAATTCTACTTGCCTTCTCAGGGTTGTGAAGGATCTGATCTCTGGAATCCCAAATGAACTGAGATGCTTTCCTGCATCTTTTAAACAGTTTTTTTGAGGGAGAGTTCAGACACATCTGTTTGGGTATGGCAGCTCTGGTAGGAGCCTGGTATTTACCTGGTGGGAGTTGTAAGCCCAGGAGCAGGCACCAACATGCAGTGCACTGAAAGGCCTATGCTGAAAATGTCCTAAATCCCACCTGTTACTCTGAGTTTGAGTATTATAACATATCTATGAAGTGACACATAACTAATGCTAAAATGTATTCTGCAATTGCAGTGTTATGTGGTAGCAGATATATAAATATATGAAGTAAGTATATAAAAGCAAGTGTTCCTTATTGAATGTACAAGAATTTGTTGTCACCTAGGGTGTCACACTACTTATTTCTTTTATGTATCTCTATGTATATCTATGAATGAATATACAGAAATATGACTATGTATTTAAAAAGAGAGAGGTGCATGCACTATATGTAAGTATTGTTATCAGTTGTGAAAGCTAATGTAGAAAAAAAAAAACATCTCTACAGAAACATAATGGAGCAGTAATAAATCAGCTTAGTGCAATTCATTATAGTCGCACTTTGGTTTTTCAGCAAGACAGAACTGCTCTTTGCACTTAAAATGTTAACAAGGGAACAATGATCTTACTACAGCTGTGGTCCAAAAATGTGTGTGCAGAGAGGAAGTTACATAACTCAGCAGCTTCAGGTGGGTCTGTGCATTCAAGCTCTAGTGGATCCATCCGTGCTTTTCTACTCTTGCACCTATGTTACACCCACACCTGTTACTTTCAGAGAGGTGGAGCCAACATGTTAGAAAACAGAAAGGAATAAAAATCAAGTTTGTGAAAAACCTGTTGAAGAGATTAATTAACCTCCTTCCATGTGGATTCTCTTTCCATCTATCTCTGTAAGCACTTTACATTTGGAAAGATGGGATTCTGCTGTGTGTTTGTGTCTGACGTTATTGATGGTAGAAGCAGACCTGGTGCTAACCTTTGAAGTCTCCTTGTTGTGCTCTGCAAGCCACATATAGCAGGATAAGTGCATGCTTACCCACACTGGCATGTGAAGGCAGCTCAGCCATGATATGAAGACATGGTGTCAATGGGAGAAAATTAAGGTCATTTCCATCTTTGAGTGTTGAGAATGGCAGCTGAAATAATAGTATAGTTATATCATGGTTACTAGGATGTTGTTCTGCTTACAGGGCTGTGGACTATTTCACCTACTTTCTTAAATGGCCATTAGACAATAACAACTTCTGACATTCATAGCTGTTGAGGTCCAAATATCAATTTACTGAGTAGCCTGGTTCCTCATGCGTTGATAAATATGGTATCTTATAAGTGGCTAAAAAATGCCTTAAATATATTTTAAAATTTTTTTCTTTCTCCAGCATTAGTGTTTTTTCACAGACAGAAAAACTGGGCGTGTTCCAGGGTTTGGAAATGTAGCAATTCCCTTCACATTCAAAGCATTTAACAGTCCACAAAAATCTTGATATACCATAATGCCATTTTATTATGGGTACTTTACCCATTGTACAATAAATGTCTTGAGGACTGCCTTTGTACGTGTATTTTTGTCAAGTATGGCATCATGACCTTGCTTTTTAGTTCCAGCTCAGGAGCTGGATCGAGATATTTGGGTAAACTATAGTCCACTAAAAGGAAAGTATATGGTGAAAAATATGTCTCCTCAGGAACTGTGTAACTGGGAAATCTGTGAACTGGTCAAAGATATATAGGCTCAGGAAAACAAGCTAGAAAGCACTAGCTACACTTCCAGACTACTATAAACTTCTTCTAATGTAGGTATTATGGTCTCCTCAGTCTCAGCTCAGTGATTTAGGCATCCGATTTTCACTTTGAAAGCAAAAATTCAGAGATTCAAATTGCAGATGAGATGCTTCCATCACATCTGTCTTGAAAGCATTTAAATACCACCTAGAAAAGTGCACTTTAAAAGCCCTGATGTTCCCCTTGAGTATTTGCCAGAGATGGTTATGACCCTCATGTTCTCCAGAACACAGTGCAAAGCTCCACCAGAACCACACAGAATTTGACCAGACCTATTCCTGTGCTATACAAAAAATTTCTCTAATTAAGCACTAGTTGTCTTCCTCACCCTAGCTATTCCTAACCTATGCTTCAATTATCAAGTCTAAGAAATGTCTGCTATGGTTTCTGACCTTAAACAAATCCAAATAAGCTAAATGTTTCTTAGAACTTGTTTCACTCCTCCTTCTTCTTTCTGTCATTTTATGCAATTCATCTGCTGGCTCAATCACAGATAAACTAGCACAAATCAATGAAAAAGATTTCAATCTTAATTGCCTCTAATTCGCAATGGAATAATTAATTGAACATACTGTATCCTGAAAAGCTTCTGTCCTTTGTTCTGCAGTTTTACTGTGCCATGTTTAATTGATTCTCGTGGTAGTTTATAATGGACTGTAAGAGCTCTCTTCATGAAATAATAAAATAAAAAAATTGTAAAAAAGACTTACTGAATTCTATGTGAAGAAGGCACATTTCCAGCAGCTGGATGGACTGTAACTTGTAAATTTTACCTTGGCTTGTAAAGAAAACAGCTCTTACAACAGTTTTCTATACCACCCCCTCCTTTACAAAGCCAGCAGATAAGATTTATTGGAGAGATGTAAGAAAGAGATGGGGATATATTTAAAATTACTCTGAACTAAACTGTAATCCTAATATCAATGATATAAAAAGAGGCAATTGTCTGAAAGATGTCCCAGCATCATCAAAGATATATAACATTCCTCCTTTAGCACATACACACTCCTGTTGCAGAAAAACCTGAGGAATTATTAATTTCTCTGAACACTGCATCAGTAGAAGGTGAAATGATGATCTTTTTATTAGGGCACTGTGTTTTATTAGGGAACTTGGACTCTTCCATTTCCTTTTTTACAGATTTTAGACAGCTCACTAAACTCTGCCTATAATCAAGTAAAGTTAGTTGTCATTCAGCAATGCTTTTTCTTTTGTTATTTGGCTTGTACATTACCCTCTTTGATTGTGGTTTCAGAAGAGCTTGAAGATTTTTTTTTTTTTTTTTTTGCTGGTTTCTGCCAAATTCTGTGCTTGAAGTTCCACATTTCTCTCCACAAAAGTATGGAACTGTGTTTGTTTGGGTTTCTTTTTGCCTTTTTTGTTTGTTTGTTTTGGGTTTTTTTGTTTGTTTGTTTTATTTTTTTTTGTTTTTGTTTTTTTGTTTTTTGTTTTTTTTTTTTTTTTTTTATTAAAGTCAGCTCATTTCAGAAGTCTGTTATGGTGCAACTCTGCAAAAGCAGCACTGGGAGAACAGAGGTATTGAATTATTCTGGTGAGACATGGGCTCGAGGTGCCCGGGGCATGATGGGGTAAGAAAATCTTAAACAGGTTCTTCAGCTGGAGAAAATGTACCATGGAATGACACAAATGAATCAGACAGAAAAAAAGATGATGAGGTATTAGGGCTGTTGAAAGGAAAATTCAATTGACTGTCATCTTCATACAAATCTGTGAGAGTTGGGCTTGAAGTTACAGTGAAAAGGCCTGAGAGAGCAGAGACAGTACTGTTAAAGTGCAGGGTTTTTGGGCTGCATTTTAACATAGCCTTGTCCCATGTATTAAATTACAGCCCTGTCCTACTTTACGATTGAACAGCACCACTGAGATGCATTTTCATTTACTTGTTCTTTTGTATCATGTAACATCCACTTTGTACAGAGATGCAAATAAATATAAAAAGTGCAGGGAAATAGTGAACCAGAATCTTTGTGTCTTGTTTTGAGCTAATACTCTCTCCTTTCATACTCTGTTCCCTTTTTCTGCCTGCCTTCTAGCTTGTCATATTCAGATCATGCCTCATTTAGCTGAATTACTCAGGTCACCTTAGATTAATTGTGCAATTTGGCACTGATGTCTCTGATACATCCCTATCTGAGTGCTGTGTCAATGAAGTCATAATATAAGCAGGATTTAAGAAGATATCTGCTAGCAAACAAGAACACAGACTAAGAAATCTGGTATTTGCCATTACCTCATTTTTTATGATTAATTAGTGGATGTACTGGAGTAATAATCCTGTGCATGTGCAATTTTGCTCTATGTTTTCCGAGCCCCATCCCTTCAATTCAACCTCCCATCCTCATTAATTTTCAGTATGTGGTGCTGAAAATGTTCCCTTCCTACAAGAGCTTTGTCTTGTGAATCTATTTTCTTAATTAAGAATTTTGCAGACAGGATGGCAGTGGGACCATAGGATACATCCCTGCTAAAAAATAGTCTATCTTGAAAAGCTGACTTTCATATTCAGTTAAAAGCAACTAATGTGGGAAGATATTCAACTGAAAAGAGATCCCAAATATTTGCATAGAAACCTATGCAGTCATAGAAAGACTTTGAATGAGAGAAATTGATGTTAAAATATTATCTTCTTTTGTAGACAGTGCAATTTAACCTGTCCCCAGAAACCCTAATACAGCAATACATTTAAACATATACTTGCTTTAATCAGCTACGGCAGTGAATGGGATTCTTGAAATACTTAAATTTCAGCATATGCTTACATTTCATGCTCAGTTAGATTTCTGGTGTATTATGTCAATGTTAGAAAGTGTCACAGCTTAGAAAATCACAATCACATTAAAGCTAGATTCTTTTCCTTGCTTCCTTTTTTATTATATGTTCAATATGTAACATTAATATTTATAAGCATATGGAAGGCATATTTACAAGCACTTTTCTGTAAATAAGATGCTTGAAATTATTACAGCATTTCTTGGTTTTATTTTTCTTCATTATTTTTTGGTTTCTTTTCTGCTTTCATGTTTTTTTCCTGAACGTTTCCATTTTAGATTTGTCATGCATTTAATACATTGAAAATAGGCAGCATCCTTCTTTCTTTTCTCATTTAGAGCTGTTATCTCTGTTTGTTTCTATTGACTTATTAAAATTATTTATTTATTTATTTTTACATTCTCAGTGATTTTCTACACCTTTGGCTTTCATTCAGGCTTTCTTTTACTTTCTTTTTTTTTTTTTTTTTTTTTTTTTCATAACTTTCCCATTTTGTTTCTAACTCAATTGCTTTGCCTTGTTTCTGCTACACATCAACAGCAACAAAGAATGGAGAAAAAATGTCTGCGGTGTTTTCTTTGCCTAAGACCACCAGGATAAACTGCGGTTCCTCAGTTTCTGACATGTTGTGCTTAGAAAGTGGAATGCAAAGAGCAACACACCCGAAGGGTACTTTTCAATGTCTGACCTGTAAACATCTACATATCTAGAGGAGTAATGATTTTAATTCCAAAGCAGAATCTTTACTCACCCAAAAAGAAGCACTAATTACCTGGCAGCATATATAAGCTGGGGAATGCTTGGGAAACATTAGAAACCCAAATCCATTGTTTTTACTCTTTGTTGCCTGGTACTCAAACTATGAATGTTAAGTCTTGTCCTAGCAATGATCTGAAAAGAACCTAAAGAAAAAATCATTGTGATGAAGTTTATTGTCTCATTTATAGCTCTAACATCTGAAGGCTATTTTATTAGGGTCTGAGGGAAGAAGAACCTCTGTAAGGTAGCTTCATAGATGTTTCAATGTTTATTCAGTTGTCCTCTTAAAACCGAGAAAGCGGTATTTTACTATGCTTTATGCTAGTAGTGACTGGAAATTTTTTGAAAAAGTTAACAAAAAGAAAGTAGATGTCTCAGTCCAGACAAAGCCCTCTGTGAGACACCTCCAACACTGGTTTAGCTGTGAGGCAGAATAACACTTAAAGCCAGACACTGTGGAGATATGAGGTCCTCACTTCTGGGGCAGTCTTCCTGGGTGATTTGCCCTAAAACCAGGGAGTTTATGAAATCCCTGGTGCAGCCCTGCAAACATGATATCCTCGTAGAAATACATGTAGCTAAACTGCCAGTTTCAATACCTCTTGAGAGCTTCTACTCTGCAGAAAATTCCGGCATAAAACATTTTCAGACCAATTCAGTCTTTTTCAAAAGAACAAAGATTTTTTCCAGAAATTGGAAGCATCGCTTTTTGTCTAAATTATCCTTAACACCACCCATTTGGAATTATAAAAAAAATAAATAGTAGAAGCAAATTGTTCTCATGCTATTCTTAAATATGAGATTACAATTATGTATATTCTCAATATAAAAAAAAAAAAAGCAAACATCTTACATTCCAGTTTTGACCCTCTCTTTAATATGTCACATTATCTAGATTAAATTGTATAGACTTGCTGTCCTTTAGATTAGCCTTCTGCAAAAGTATGGAATGCCATGCTTTGAATACCATGCTTTGAATTATTTTTCTTAAGTATTTACTTATGAAAGTATTATTTTAATGCTTAAAAATTCTTCTTTTTTTTTTTTTTTTTTTTTTTAATTGACTAACACAGCAAGTATTTCAGTGGAACACGAATCTGAAATGCTAGTTCTCTAAAGAGATCACTAGCCTTTAAAAGTGCTTCAGCAAGCCTAATTAAAGCAAATATTGACTCAGACAAGATTTACATGGATGTATAGTATATTGCTTTTTGATAATTCAACAAGAAGTTCTACTAACCTTGTTTTCACTGACCTGTAAGAAAAAATGCATTCCCTTTAGGTTTACTATAGTGAAATCCCATAATTCCTCATTTCTACACCCTAATACCCACTTTTCCCCTTAGAAATCCTTGTAATTTATGTTGAAAAAAGTGCCTTTCAAAGTCTGAATTGGAATATACAAGAAATAAAAAATTCATTCTTGAAAAATATGTTGGGTTCTAGTTATGATTCTGCCTATGCCCAGGTCAGCTATAAATGTTTTGACCATGAATTCAGTGTAAATTATGTCTCAAGTTGAACGTATATCTGTCTTGTGATAATACCTGGGATTTAGTTTGCCTGGCAGCTGAGGATAATCAAAGCCTAGTTTTGGATAGAATCAGAGAAACAATCCATATTTTGTCACTGATGCTTCAGTGCAAATAAGCAAGCGGGACATGGAAGCAATACTACCTTTTCATTTTAAAGGGTATGCTTTAGAGCTGCCTGACACATCATTTGACATCCATTCAGGAATGCAGTATTCTTTGCTTAACATTGAACATTCATTTCTGTCTGAATTTATCTGAATTCTTTCTTCAGCCAAAGACTAACCTGTGTCCCATTGTACCAGGAAATTTCAAAGTGTGGTTGTCTCTCCCGAATGGACTCTCCTTTAGAGCTTTATGCACCACCAAACAAAATAATCGGTGTCAGAGGTACAAGGCAATCGTTTTATCTAAAGCCACCCACTCCTCTTTTGTTTTCCTGAGAACATTGTGTGCTTTTTATTTTACATCCTCCTCTTCAGATCTGCAGATGTGAAACTTTAAATGTAGGGTATTAAAAAAAAAAAAAAAATGAAAATTACAGAGCTTTGCAGTCAAGCACTATGTGTCTACAATTCTACAAGAGAAGGGTAGAGATAATTTTACATGTTACTTCCAGACATCCATGTGATAAAAAGAAAAATAATAACCTTTTTCCACACAAAAAAATGCAAAGATTGCTATCTGCATTTAATACCAAATACTAGAAAATGAAAAGTGCATTAGTTTCTATGAAATAGATAAGCCTTTAAAATCAAGCTCTAAAGGGGTATTTCTATGAATAAAGGAAACTGCAAACTGCATATCAGAAAATGTTTCCTAGCTGTTAAATCTAACATAGGTAGACACAAGCAATGACACAACATGAACTCTAAACTTAGAGAAATGGATACTGTATTGGCAAACCAGCCAGAGGAACAATCCATAAGAAAAACCTCTAAAACCTAAGAAGAGTCTCCTCTGTGTCTAATTCTCCAGTTATCAGGTAAAAAACCTGGTACATTGCACCCTGCCATCACACCTTGATCTCTTTGCATTTAATAATAGATTGCAATTAAAATTGTGGATGCAAAACTCACTTTTCCTTCAATGGGACAGAAATTTCCCCCCTGGTACAAAAGGATTTCTGGTGTAGGGCACAAAAGTATTCCTGGTGTAGGATGTAGTTGGCCTTATATCTAGCATGCTCAGAAATAAAAAATGAGTAGCTGTTCTCTCTGTAAATGTTAGGTTTGTTATAAGCATAATATATTATTATTAATTGGTTTCCAATCGCACTTAGATGTCCCAGCAGAGTCTGAAATGCAAAGGAAGAGATATTCTTTGTCCCAGAGATCTGAAAGGATGGAGATAAAAAGGGAAACAAAGAGATTTGTTTAAGACTGAAATCAATGCATGAGCTTGGATGAGACCCTAGGTGTCCTGATCGCCATGGGCTTTCTCCAATCCACCCCCTTTTGTGGAACTGTTTTGTGCCACCAAACTGTAAAGCACAGACACTGGAACAAGGTCTAGAGTTCTGGAGAATAAATTTATACATAGTTCAGGAAAGTTACACCAAAACGTTCAGATTTAAAGGTAGGTGTAACAGAATTACTTTTATTTAGACACCCACATACATTTAGATCAACATAAGACATGTACAATATACTGTATCACAGCAGGAATAATGAACATCAAGTACATATATGTATAGAATGAAGAACAATTGGTTGTGTAGCTTTTCCATGGAAAAGGAACTTGGTTTTACAGTGTCTCAAAATGGGTTGGTGCTATACTGGGAAATATAAGGAAGACGATAACCTGCAAGACACAGAAGGATACAGTTGCCTAAATGTAGGAAGGTAGTACCATTTTAGACACCCTGGGATACCTGAGACCTCTGTATGGGACAGACAGATGGCATGAAGGAGTTTTATGAGATTTCTCCCTTTCGGATGAGGGAGACCAAATAGGATAAGCTTACACTACCTGTATGGGTATTAGATGGCTACATGGGAGCAGCACACAACTAAAAGCAGTTATCACTGGAATCACTGTTCCAGAATTCATATCACCTTATTCTGGTGGCATCTACAAGATGAGCTGTCTACACACCTACTGTACACAAATGAGTCTTCCCCAATATAGACTTTGGACTTTAGGATGCAATTCATCTTGCCGAAAGCAAGCATCCACTTTGTAATGAAACTGTTTCTGACCTGAACACTGCTAATTTTAAGAAGGTTATGACATCTCAGGGGACTATAAAGGAGACTATGGTGACTTGTTTAGCTGTAGACATCTACATCATAGAAACTGGAATGAAGTTCAAGTGAAGATGAAATCCCACCCAGTGTCCACATTTTACTCATAGGGCTTGGGTCAAGATAGAGAACCTTCAGAAGAATAGGGAAATATGGTTTATGAGAAATGAGTGAAAGGAATTAATACCCTGATGTGGGAATAGTAGCAGTCTTCAGATAGATACAGAAGTGACTGCTGTAGTGTGCAGGGGAGCAATCTATTCCTAAGGCCAGTGCTGGAAAGGATTAGAAATAATGGGTTTCAATCAAAGCAAAGACATTAGGAAAATAAAATAAAATAAAAAAAATAATAAAAAAAAAAAAAGAAAGAAAAAAAACAACCAACAAACAAAACAGCAAACAAACCCTCTTTTGAACAGAGTGGATAGGGAAACATCGAGCAGATTTTCTGGGAAGTTGTGATGACTCCATCACTGGAAATCTATGAGAAGACCTTAAACAAACATCTGTCAGGACTAACACATCTGCTGTTGATGCCTCTTAGGGCAGGGGGATAAATGAGATAGCTTCTGAGATCCCTCCCAACCATATGAGTCTATGACATAGAAATGAATAATTCACTTTTTATCTTTGCAGAGATGTGGAAATAAATAATAACTGAAAGTCTAATCTTAGCAAAACTCCGAAGACTAGGAAAAACATGTATAAATCTTTGGTAATCCTGTAAGATAATTTATACTGCATTGCAACAGTGCTCAGCACCTAGACAGTTAGGCAGCTTTTCGTAATACCTCAACTACAATTCAAATGTCAAGTGAAAACAGACTTGCCAAGTCTACCAACCAACAGTTAAGAGATTTTCTAGGCGAATTGCAATATGAATTTTGAAAAATAGAGCAAGTAAGGTGGAGGAATAGTCCCTTCTAACCCATAACACGTCAAATCTTTGACTGTACATGATCCACCATTGTGACAAAGACAGCATTCGATTAGTTTGTAGTCATATTTATTGCTGAATTTACTTACTGAATAGTCTGTGTTACAATTTAGCATAGCCAAGCACCCATACATAGGGAAGATATGGACGTTTGAAGTATCCTTCCCCTAAAATAGCCCATGTTAGTTACTAGCATCAGTATTACTTACTCTGGGAGCATGCACTTGAACAAAACAGGGACTGCACACAACAGATAAAAAACAGATTAAAACCATTTGTTTTAAAAAGGTTAAACTGTGTATGAATAATTTATTCAAAATGCTCCACGTAATTAGCAATATAGGAATTATTTGGTAATAACTAAACCATTACTGTGCACTTTCTGAATTAACATAACATCCTCTACTGTCATTTTATGAAAATGGTATAAGAATTCAACAACAGATTCTCAGATAACTGCTTTTGCATAAGCATCTTTGGTACTTCTGAAACTATTTTGGCTGGATTAACATCACTAGATACCCTAGATATAAATATTATTTTTAAATGGTTTTAATCTTTCTTTCACTGATTAGTATCAGTGTCAACCTCCGTCCTGAAGGGTTTGAACTACAATACTTTTGCCTAAAGCGTCAGTTACCTTTCTTGGAGTGTCACAAAATAACATATCCCTTTTGCTGTCTTATCCCCATTTATCTCATGTTCTGAAATGGTCTTAGTATGAAATACTCATCCTTTAAGAGGTTCTTTCTCTGGTGGCTTTCACCCTAGGTTTTTGTGGCTTTCATTGTGGTATCCCATTAGAGGCGCTGTTTGTTCTTTTCTTCCACCTTCACTGAATGTGGATGTGGGTTAAGGTGTTAACATAACTATTTGGCTTGTTTCCTTTGCTTCCATCTATGCTTCACAGGGTGTACAAAAGATCAGCGAGGTGAATGAAGGGTAAGGACAGAGTACTGGTTTGAAACCTTGGACAGAAATTTCCCACAAAACAGTGGCAAAATCTGAACTAAAGTCCAAGACAAATGCTCTCTAAAATATGTTCAAATAAAGCTTCTAATTCCAGAAGCACAGACGTTTGCTGATTCCTGAAATGTCACTGGATTATGAATACAGAAATTTGCAGATACTCTTTTTCCATCTCTCCTTCTTTTGTACTCCAGTTCAGGCATCACCAAACTTGTCTGAAGCCACCAAAATCCTTTGTTATTTGGGTGCATATGAAGGGTCCTCAGGGATACTTTGCAAGTTTTTAAATCTCAGATCTGCGGAAATACACCAATGCCTAATTCTTAATCTTGTGTTTCAAAGGTGCCTTAACTGGTATGATATGTGGTTTGGAGGTGTTGCATCAGTGTCACATGATGAATTTAAAGCTCTCTGCTTTATGGTAGAGAGGTCTAGATGTTAACATTGACGTACCAAAGGAAGAAATCTGAGTTAAAAGACCACATGGGAGAAACGGGAAGGCAGGAAGGGAATAGTCCAACATGCAGAATAAAAATGAGTAACAGGTCATAGGGCAAAACCCAAACAGCTGAACACTGGACTTATAGCTGGACACTAGCATGGGACATAGAAGATGATACATACAAAATAGTTTTACTGTCTAACGGTGGTAAATCTTCCTGGATGGCAAATGCTAAGTTCTTAGCATCTTCTCTGATTTTGATGTCTAGTGTGGCATAGAGATTAGGCATTGGTATGAGATGTGGAAAAAACACTTCAAAATCAGGAAGAATAGAACCAAAACCTGACTTTTTCTCTTCCTAACCCTTTATCCAAGATATGATGTCAACAAAACAGGGATCAGTTGCTATCTGTCTATTAAGGTGCCATAAACCAAAATTGACCATATAGACACTTCTGAGCAGCTGTGATCTTTGTTCTTCTATTGTCCGTAAACTGAAAGTCTTTGGCCCTTGTTGCTTGCTTTCTCTTTTCTCCTCCTAAGTATTACAAATCTGTAAAGCCCACTTAAGGAAAACTTAATGGGTACATCTCTGCAATGATTTAGGATCGATTAGACTGCACAAGTTGTCAAACATTGTCCAAAAAACTTCTAACCAAATTTATTTTGGAGCTCTTTTGGTATAATCTATATCTCACTGGCAAACAAGAATGAAGAAGACTTTCCAAATATATATGAGTTTTGCTGTTTAGATGCTCAGTTGAAACCATGGACTCAATTTTCAAAAGTAATGAGTACATACACAGGCCTGCTGATTCCAGATGGCTGAAGACCTTTGATGGTCTTTGAAATTACAGGATGTAAAAACCCACTGAACATCCCAAAAGTAGGCAGCCAACATTGATGAACATCACTGAAAATATCTTTGTTTTCTCCTAAAATTCATAAGAATGACATTTACCCCTCTTGTGGCAACGTGCATTCATGAGCTTAAATTTGAAAATGTAAAAAACTACAGACAGCTATGTTAAAAGAGGACCAAGGAAAACACAGCAGAGTTCTGCCTTGGAAATATGCAGTGTTATTGTGCATTGTATCTTGCTGTCAGCTTTATATTTCAGAACTGATCATGACACCCTGAGCATGCCTGCTAAACCAAATGTGAATAAAAATTCATATTACAGCAGTTCTGTTACCAGGAAACCTCTATTAACTATGTCCAATTTTGCTCCAGTATACATATCCCATGCTTAAGTGTATTGCAGTCTGTATTATTTCTGTGTGTGTTTGTATGCCTGCTAAGATTTATAGTGTATAACCATTCAATTGACACTGCATTGGAAAAGAAAGCTCTGCAAATACAATGAATGTACATAAAAATCTCTCCTGTAAGAAAGCAGAGGAAACTTCTTTTTACAATATATTGTCTGCAAAGCAGATGCTGATGCTGCTTTGAATGTTTCATGGGGTTTTTGATAGCATCTAATTTGCCTGTATTATTTACATCATCAGTAAAAAATGTTCTTCATTTTATAAATGGAAAAATATCAGAGAACTAAGTCGTATGTTTGAAGTAGGAAGGAATTCTCTAAATTCAATCCCCTCGTACTATCAAGGAAATGCAATAAAAAAAAAAAATTAAGCAAAAAAATCAGGTGCACGGGCTACTTGTAATCACCTTTTTAGAACATCTTAGTTTTTTGGTCTGTGATGTATATAGATTTAATTTATAATATGGGAAGGAGATGTTTGGAAAGAGCTTTAATATAATTTCCTCCTGTGGCCACTCCTGTCTGGGCTCTTGAGCATTTTTCTGTCTTGAGGGAGTTCTGTCATGTAATAAACATCATTTTGAGTTTAGTGGGAGTAAAAAGGGACATTCATAGCCCCTTGTATTTGTTGCATCTGGATCAGAGATAGATTTCAGGGACATGTCATAAGTATAACTGTGCATGTGTACATATCTCCCCCAAAATACCTCATTATATCTTTTTCCTCAATATACCTCAGCTGGAATGACTTTCCTCATTCTGTGTTAAAAAGACATTTTCTCAGATGATGTATTCCTTGTTAGTAGATGAAATAAGAGTAGATTGTAGAGAATTGTCAGATGTAGCCTGTGGTTAAAATATTGGCTATTAACTAATTTAAGAATCCAGGGGAAAAAAAAAAAAAAAAAAAAAAAAAAAAAAAGAAATTTCAGCCCTTCCTGCTAAGCATTCAGTATAAGAAACATGAAAAATTGTATAATAAATGTCACATATGAGAAACATTGAAAGTTTGTCTACCGAGAACCTGATAAGAAGTACTAAGTGAAATTGTAATTCCTTGCACTTCTGATCAATTTGATTATCCAAGATGTCCTGTTATCTTTAGCTGCTTTTAAACCTTTCTGTTGTACTTCATCTAAGTTATCTAAGTTTCCATACATTTGTCAAATTAGATTGTCATGAAAGCACATTATATACATTTTACTTCTTAAGAAGCCACATATTTGTCCAGTACAAAATAAATAAATTATCTATAGCTCAAGATTAGTATAATGATTTCAATGGCTAGGTTCTAGGTTTGTACTCAGAGCACAAAACTTCAGACCTAAGTGATAATGGATTATTTTCTAACAAGCATCACCCTGTTCTAAATATTAAAGTACATTGCACGCAGTGACAAACTCTGCAAACTACAATGCTTTATCATGCAAAAGCATCTTACTCTTTGCTTACAACTTCCACTAGTACTGTTAATTTTTCAACTGTTCAAATAGAAACTCTGTTTTGGTAACAGCTTGTTGAGAGAACTCCATATTTTCCCAGTATGTACTTGGAGAAGATTAATGAGTCTTACTAACATGCCAAGTCAATCTGTTCCCTTCTGTCAATCAACTCCCATAGAACAAGTGTGTCTGTCTCACTGGCTATATTTTTATGCAGATACACTGCAAAAGTTTAATTAAAACACTAACCACAAATGATCATGAGATACATTCCAGAACAGTATTTAAGAAATAATTGGATAGGTATTAGGTAAGCCTTTTTATGAAGAACTGTTTCTTCAAGGGGTCAGTGTGGACGAATGAAAAAATAAACAATATAAATAATTTGACAGAATAATTCTTATGATTGAATTTTGATTTCTGCTGTCAGCTGTTTCAGTGTGTTTTTAAAAATATCTTCTTGCAGTATCTTACTTGACTATTGTCCAAGAAAAAATAATTTACATTTAAAAGGAAGTACAGTATTGCTCTTACCTTGTTAGCTAGGGGGAGGAGAAAAAGAAATTTTGTAAATAGGGAAAGCAGATGACAATTTTTGCAAGGCTGACTTTTTATGCCAGTAATCAACAAGGTATCAGCTATTCTATTATATCAATTTTTAAAGAAATAAATTAAGAAGCAAGATGGAGATTTCTCATTCCCTTGATTTCCATAGAGTTCCAGTGCATGCAAGATACTGCCATAAGTGGTACAAGTGAAAAACTGTGGGTTAGTATAATGTTGCCTACTCTACATTACATAAAACCTGAAAAACTGTGGACTTCAGAGAAATTTGCCATATTACAGGTTAATTATGAGTGAACCAGAGCACAGATGAATTAGCTACCTGAGTCAGAGCTGACACTATGGTGGGAGCAGTTCTTTAAGAAGGCAGTAACGGGAGTCAGGGGAACACCCAAGAGGAAGTCAATCATGTTAAGGGAAAAAAATGAAGGACTGGAGCAGAAGCAAAGAGAAAAGAGATAAAAGTTCACTTGTGGAAGACTGAATACCACTTACAGAGTACACTTCCATTACTCCAGTTTTGCAGTGATTAAATGTTTTCCTCTAAACATAAAAATAGAAAAAAATACATAGGATGAAAAAATATGTAAAGGTATACGTGTATATATCTTGAATAAATTGTTAACAACTGTAATTCCTCTTGTCCACTGAAGTAGTTCAGCTTCTACTCTGTTTTCTAATTAGCAAACACGTCCAAGTGAAAAGAAAATTCAGTAGGGCCAAGAAAAAATATAGAGTTAAGGCACTGCAGACAACTTCAACAGCTGAAACACCTTTATTTTTTCATAAACAATAAATGTTGGTCAACTGGCCTAATGTGAGAACATTAAAAACAAGGAATGATTATACTTGCAGATGTATTACATCACTGAGGGAAAAATAACAACAGTCACATGTCCTGTTTCAGAGAACATACATGTAGTTCCTACCCATCACAGTCATTGGAAGAGGAGACAGACTACCCCATCTTTTCTATTGATTGAAGGCATATCCCAAAATATTGGAAAAAGTTTCAGTGGATGAAGTTACTTCAGAACCATGGGTCTTTGTCCCCTACCACAATGGGTGCTGCTAACAACTCTGTCATTGTCCAGCACTTAAAATTTGATTTTCTGGCTTTTTCTGTCCTACATTCATAGGCCAAGAACCTCTGGTAAACCCAGCCTGCTGTCAGCTGACTTTAAGTTGATTTTCATAGTCCTTCTGGATGCAGGATCACTTCAGTCTTTCAACTGTCTTGCAGTTTCTCTGCCATATCATCTTCTCTTGGTCCACTTGAATAGGCTGAATTTGTTTGGAAATTGCATGATGAAAGTGTCCTGGATCAATGTCTCTCCTTTATATATATCTGTGAGAAAAAGAAAAAAAAGGAACCATTTAATTCCTCTGCATGATCAGGAAGACAGAGATAGTACACCACATCAATATCCCAACATGGACTACTGAGACATCTACCCACAGGTCAAATTTTGTAACTTTGCATCTGGAGCCCAAACCTGATTGTATTGTCTTGGAGATCATACAAAGAACAGGATGCCAGAAAACTACAAGTAAATGTCTGAGAGTCTAGTAGAAATGGACAAGAACCTTTTCCATTTTAGTAATTTATAGGTTAAGCTATTGGGGATAGATCAGAGAGTGATAGAGATGATTTGGGTTTGTGGTATGAATATACTTTTCATACTATACTATATTTCAGGAAGAATCCATGAGAGAGATGGGTGAAACTGTGCTCTGCATCCACCTCACCCTTTCTCCCCAGCAATGTTGTGCTGTTGTTACCATACCACTGTTCAGCTGCTTAACAAAACCACTCTGCCCAGTCAGGGGGGTTATGCAGAAGTAGTCCCAGACTTCAGAACTAATCTGGATCCTGCCTTGGAGATGATATGTACAGGGACAAGAAAAATACAAGACTGTGATCTGAAATGGGATGAGCTTCCTATTATCATTCACTGTCAGCCCTGGGAATGTCAACAGAAGATGGTATTTGATGTACTGAGTGAGGTACATGAGTGGACTCTAGACAGAGGGGTGACAAAATGGGGTGAGAAAGGGCTGCTGCTGCTATGTATTCCTGGGTAATGATTTCACTCTATAGTTAGTTGACTTCGTGGTCTCTTGGAACCTGGGTTTCCACCTCTTAGGAGTTCTGATGAGCAGAACCAGGTGGCCCAGCTCAGACGTACATTTGGTGTTGGGAAAGGAAGAGACAGGATGCTGAAGGCTGGGGTCTTCTACTTAGGTCAGAAATGACCAGACCTTTTCCAGATGCAAGCACTGAAGCGTGTGAAGCTGCCAAAGTTGGGCAATAATATTTCTGGTCATCGCACAACTGTTTACTTGGAGAGCTTCCATGTGGCTACATTTATGTGCCTCTGTTGATTAATTAAAGAAACTTTCTGGTTTTATGTAGTTAGAGGTCCAGAGCAAGTTGGGGAGGTCATCAGTTCCTGAAGTGATGGTGGGAAGTTTTAAGACACAAGGGAACTCTAACATGCTGCTGTTGCAGTTGTCATGCCCAAAGTGCCACATATATCGTCTGGTCCCTTGGTAGGATCCATGTGCCCCCCACTCATATGCCCCCTCTCCATGTCCCATCCACCAGAAATGTACTCACCAGAGGCCAGCTCTTGGGCTGTGGAAGGGGTCTGGCTGTGCCTGGAGAGATCTGGGAAGATCGTGTCTTGGACGATGCCACCAGGTCTGAGTTTGGAAGTGGGTTGAGCCCGATGTGTGTTGAGGACCCCTTGCCAAGGTGGCCCTGGTACTTCTGTTGTACACTTATCTCTGCCCTTCTGACAACAGTCTGTGAATACTTAAGCATTCCCTGGTGACCTGTCATCCAAGTATCTTGTGAAAATCATCTTAAAAAAGGAAAGTGCATTTCACAGCCCTAATCAGCTTGGTCCTTTCTCTAAGGGAAAATCTTTCTTCAACTTTTGTTTTTGAACTGAGTGCTGCTCTGCTGATGTAAGCCTCAGCCTCAGTGTGGCTTCTCAAAATAGTGTTTAATTTTCCAGAGACTTTTTCCATATGTTTTCTCAGACAGAAACCTACGCCATGGTTTCATCTAAGGGCCAGCCTCAGTCCTTCCTTGTGACCTGTTGTACTAGTAACAGTGGGTGGAGAGTTCCTTCACAATTACAGTTCTTTTGTGGAGGCCTGTTGAAAGTAGATAGTCTCGGGATGGGGAGGACTGACAGGACAAGAGAAGGTATGATGATGCTGTTACATCTACAGGACATGTAAAGACAGCACTTGAGCACACTGACTCCACCATGAACTTTTCCTCCCAACTTGCCTACCTAGGCCACTGTGGGCTTAATCTGGAAAAAAAGGAACTAAAGAGTCTGGACTTCAGTGTAAACTGAAACCTAAATGTGTATGATGGCATATACATGATTTATGTTACATGAAAACCTGGTGGCATGTGTCCATGGGGTTGTCTCCTCAGATGTTCCATGCACCAGGGATGCAGAGCAGGAGGCTGCCATGGAAAACCATAGAAGAATATATAGAATCCACATCAGTATGCTGAATATCCAGCAAGGGAGCAGTTTCTCTCCTCCAAGGTTCCCAGGATTAAGTGGACTAGAAGAGCCTTCCTTTACAAGGTTATAGTTTGATTTTTTCCTTCAATATTAGCATCCAAAATTTCTCTTGTTGAGTGTAGAATTACATTTCAAGATTCTATTAAGTAGGTCTAAGTATGCATTTTTTCACTGAAATTTCAAGTAAGATGTCCTGAGAGAAGCCTTAGGTTTGGATTTTTGGTTTTGTTTTGTTGTGTTTTTTTGTTTGTTTGTTTGTTTGTTTGTTTTTTGTTGTTTGCTTTTTTTTTTATTTATTTATTTTTGATGTTTCAAATGGGGCCTTTTACTGGAAAACATGGGAAATTAAAGGTTCTTATTCATAAGAATGCCTGAGGCACAGAACATCAGAAATGCCATATACATTAATAAGGAGTTTGATAAATTAATTGTAGTATTGAATAACTGCAAAAGCCCATCACGTGCCTATATAAACTGCTTGTCTGTGTTTCACGGTGTGGTTAGGATATGTCTAGATATCTGCTATTCATGCTCAGTGTATGAACTGTTGTTTAAATTGCTGATTATATCCTTAGGCAGGTTTTAGTGAACTAATAGGACTTGTTGATTGATAAAAAATAATCACGAATCCGAGTTTTCAGAGTACCAACATAAATATTTGCCTTAAAGGTAGTAAGTTTTAAATGAGTGAGTTAAAACGCATAAAATATAAAGTGTAACATGAACAAAATTAGCAAATCTAATTTAGCATTAAAACACTTCTCAGAAAGTTAGCCTTCATTTATGCTCACGCTACTTAACAATGGAAGGCTAGATGTGTTTCAGTCATGCAACAGGTCATAAGAACAAGTATCAACCTCTCATCCCAAACCAAGTTCTCATTCTTCTTGAAAGACACTTTCTTTATAATCAAGTGAGATCAATACCTTGATTTATCAGAATGACACATTTAAACAAGGCACAAAACTCTACAATAGAAGTTAATGAAGACAGAGTGCCCAGGGGATTTTTAACAATTCATTTTTCTTTAGGGAGGTGAGAGAGGTTGTGATTAATTCTAGCTTTTCCTTCTCTGCCTTGTAACAGATCAAGTATATGAAAGTGACCTAGAGTTACCTGTTCTACTTAAAAAACAAAAAAACAAAACAAAAAAAAAAAAGGCAGAAAAAAACAAATAGATTCTCTATTAGCCTCACTGCCTGATAAACAAGAAAAAAAGAGTTCAGAAGTGGTAGGTGCAAACTTGCTGCTGCTTTTCTGTGAAATTTAAAGACAAGACTTCAGTAAAGGCCATTCAATATATATCTGCTCAACCTAATCAGAGCAATCTTATTGCTGAAACTAGCTTTGCATGTCTGCAAAGTAACAAATCTGATACCTGCTTATAACACTCCAGAGTTTCCAGCACTTGGGCTCTAAAAGACATAATCAAAATGTTTCATGAAGTGTAACTTGCACAACTCTACTTCCTTAATGATTAAAGAAACTTCTCAGACTTGGTGCACATGCTCCAGCAGGAATGATGCCACTCAGAAAGAAATTGCATGTCTGCTTAAGATTCTTCCCCAACAGTATTAGAATCTGTCCAGTGAAATATGAACTAAATTTGCCATAGTGTTAATTTACATTGCCATTAATGAGAACACAAGTTTTAAATCACAGACATTGAAGTACTATTGTGCATCCAGCTTATTTCGGCTCCACTCAGGGTGATAAGGCATTCTCTAGACAATTGTAATTATGAGTAATTTGTTAGAGTAATAAGAACTGCTTTTTATTACAGGCAATAAAAATCAATTCTTCATTCAATTATCTTTCCTGGCTATGATATGATAGCTGCCCTGAGTGAGTGCAACAGGAAAAAAAGCTGAGCTAAATTCTAAGGACAAGAATTATTAAAGAAAAGGACAACAGCATAAGAAAAAAAAAAATCTACTAAAATTTAATCTCCAATTCAACTTCTTATCATAAAGTCATGGTAATAAATGCCTGGTACTATTGCAATAATCCTTCATTTTCTTTAAGACCCAAACTTCAACTATATTCACATAAATTTAAGCATTTAATTGATAGAGTGGGATAATTCTTATGGTTAAGATGAAGCACAAATATAAATCTTTGTAGAATCAGGGTGATGGTGAAGAAAAGCATTTTGCATGTGATTAGCTTCCATTCAATACAACTTGTTGAACTCAAACATTAACTTCAATTTTAACACAAATTAGAGTTTAAAATCACAAATACTATCTATTTAGTAATATATGATTTTTATGCTTTTGGACAGGTATTTGGTTATTTTGAATAAAGACAGCATTGGAGAGAGATTTTGGACAAACAAGAAAGTACTTTTTATTTTTATTTTCCTTTTTAATTTCAAAATTCTCTATTCAATTATGGGGGTCTGGAAACAAAATAAAACAAATAAACCTGTCTAAAAGGCCCATTTATTAAAAATGTTTTGCATATTTTGAATTTTTTCATACATTTTTGGTTTCAGGAGAACTGGAACTGAGAAGCAAGGGCAGAAAATTTAATATTAGAGGCGGGGCCTGATTTTTCTTTATTGTCTAAGCCTCCTAGCCAATCTGAGGGGAAGATGGGTAAAGAAATGCAGAGACATAAAGATATTCAAGCACACAAGTCTGATTAGGTGACTTGTTACGGTACTACTCGTTTCCTCATCTGTCAGAGATGTGAGATTTTCACAGAAGTGATAAATTGAGTCTCTACTGAAGAGGGGATATGAGGAGGTGCCACTTTACCCCACTACTTTTGATCTCTCTTCTTAGTAAGAAGACATAGTACATTTGATTAAATTTTGATTCAGAACAATAAAAATAAACCTCACTGGGTCTGCACAAAGTGAACCACCTTATAAAGACTGTTTAATAGGCAAACTATACAAGGATTAGATGAATCTAAAAGCTTATGGGGGACTCCATTTTTTACAACATCTCTAGCATAGCACATCACTACGAAGATAATAACAGATGTCAGCTGAAGTCAGAAGCCATTTGTGGAGCATTTTATTAAAAAAAATCCATATAATATATATGCTGTGGATCATCTTATTTTCTTCAGATTTTCTCAAATCTTCATTTGCTTACTTGTCTTATATCTCCTTTTTCTTTTAAATTGTATGTATTTTAGAAATTTACCTTCTTCTCTTGAGTTTTGTATGTCAATTACTTAGAAGAGATAAAAAGACCAATAAGAAATATTCTGATTAGTATTTATTATAAAATTTCTAGTTTGTGAATATTTGGGAAGAATTCATTTTATGGCATCATAGTAAGTTCAAATTTGTAATCAAGATTTCGGATCCTTCTCTGAAAAGAGCTATGCTAGTTGGCAACTTGTATGTATAGTGACAGCAAAAGAGATATGTTTCATAGACAGAAGTCACAAATTTCTTATTTTTCAAAGTTAGCTGGTAAGAGAGGCAAGAGGATAAATCTTTTCATATTCAGCTGAGGATTTCAAGGTACTTTGAGGAAAGTGACCCACCTAAGAAAACCATTTCTTCCACCACTCTAGTTCTAAATGCACCAATGCCATTGAGTAAGGCTTCGCTCTCGTCAGTTAATAACACACTTGAATGAGCTGACAGCATAACAGTATGTTGGCAGCTTTGAGACATCATCTTTTAGAAAACTCATATAGCATTTATGTTCATTAAAACAATTAACCAAATCCATAAAATACTGTCTCATATTTATAGATGTAGCTGGTATATCTTGAGAATCGATTTATTTTAGTGATAGCTGTTTTGTTTTTCCAAGAGATTCCCATTTCTTCCCATTCTAAAAGGCTTATGTTAATTTATTCCGGAGTGGTACATAATTAACTTTTAAAAGTTCATCTTGATTTTCTGTAAGGTTAACACAAATATGTTTAAATCAAGTATATTTAGGAAGAATTCTACAGTCTTGGTAAAGCAAATGCCTAACACCTCTGGTTTACCATAACTAATTTTATATCAGTCAATTGAACCTAGTCTACCTTTTCCATGATGCTTCTTTCCAAGGATTAAAGTGGGTCTTGTTCAAAAAGCTGCACATATATGCATGAAGAACAGTGTCATGTTTTCCCCTTTGTTCAACCTTCACTCCTTTCAATCAGAGGACTCTGCTGATGTGTGGTGAGCCAGGGGTGAGCAGTAAAGTGACATTATGCAACCAGAGCACTTGTCCTGATGCTGTGGTCAGACCTTGTTCTGTTCAGCATAACCCATCTGAAGAAGCTCCATTTCCTTGACTCCTCAAACAACTTTTAGTGTTGCACCCCTTTGGTTTTCCTGAAAGTGTAAGAATTCAGTCTGTCTCTCAAATGAATTTAAATGGATTGTTCTTTGGCAAGGCTGCATGGAAGCAGTTTAAAGATCTGCATTTTTATCAATTATCTCTCTCCTTCCTCATGACAGAAAAGGGGAATTAAACTACTTGGCCTACATAAATAGCTATGAAGACACGGTAGAGACAGAGGCCACTAACCACTAGACTCAAAAACCTTGAAAGCAAAAACTCTGGCTTGATCAGCATGGCTTTCTAGGGTAAAATGCTGCCTCTTTGCATGAGATTCATTCAAACAAATGTAGATATCTACAGTGCAGGCATCCAACACTAACAAGCAGTCTAGACTCTTGGTTTAGTCAAAGTAGGAAATAGCTGCTTCACAGAAACAATATCATCCTGCATTAGATACCTGAAATAGATGATACCCCAAAAATATCTTATTTTTTCTGATGCCTATAATGGGGAACCTCTTGTGACTACCTGGAATGGAGATCTCTATATTGCAGTTCTATAAATTTGGGTGAGAAGAACCCTACTGTGAGTGCCTCTGTTTCCTAGTAAGTTCAGACATTCGGGGTTTTAAATACCACCTGTACTTTATTTTATGATGTTCTGTCATTCATGATCTAAAAGATAAAAGTAAAAGGGAAAGCCCATCTGTATTTAACATTTCCTACTCTAACAGAGGCTTTAATTCCTGTATTTTCTTTAAAGCTGTATGTGGTATGTCTTGAAATACTTATACCTTATGTCTTCCTTGACAGAAATCAGAAAACTTTCTGGCTGTCTTAGATTCTGATTTATCTGTGATAACTGATGTATTTGTTCCAACTGTAAAAATAATGTGAGGGCTGGCTTCAAATGTTTCAGAAGACCTTACTCTAAGTCTTTCAGAAGTCTTCTGCATTATATTCTCTGTCATGATTTTTATATCCTTCAGTTTTCTATGCATAATGTTTCCTTACTTCCTCACTACTTCCTAACTATTGCATTTTGCAGATCTATTTCTAATTGTAAGATTTTTCCATATTTTTCTCTAGATCAGAACAGATACTGTCAATTGGTTGTCCTTATTCTGTCTTCCTTGTCATCCAGGGGTTATTTTAGAAAAGTTCTTCCCAAAATTAAATTGTTAAATGCATTAAAAGTTTTTATTTCTTCTCCTTCTTTATTCTCCATCATTCTAGGTGCCCTGTGCATTCTTAAGTTACAGTTTTCATCCATTATTTTTATTGGGAATAGCTTCTCAGTGTGCTGCCTTTAGAGGAACATCTAATTCACATTTGTGGAAGGTGCTCTTAGGAATCAAAAAGACTAATTTACTACCCACATCAATAGATGCAACTTGGTTCTCTTCACTTTTTCACAAAATTCTGATTTTAATCAAATAAGTTTGGAATAGAACACTTGCAAAACATCAACATGACGTGTTTAGGCTGTTAGAAAAAAATCAGGGTGGAATGCTGTAGTGAATAAACTATTTTTCAGACTGTCCATATCTGGTGTCAACAAGAGGGCATGCTGTCCTGCCTTCAGCAGCAAGTCTGAAGAGGACTGACATAACGTAACCCCAAAAGCTCTCTAATGCAAATTTACTGTCATAAAAGTGGGTGCTCATTATACTGGCAAGACCCAGTTTTAATATTGTCAGGTGTAATGTAATCTCAGCCTGCATCACGGTTCTTCAGTCCTGAGATACACCATCCTTGTTATTCCATTCCTGAAACTCTCTTAAGTAGAGAACTTAGCATTTGCATAAATTCCCTGAGGATCTAGAAGGAAAATGTTCCAAGGCCCTCCGGGGGTAAGTGTGTATGGTGAAGTATATGAATAAATCTGTCATTTTTGAATCATTAGGAATGGATGGCTTTAGGGTTGATTTTAAATGGGTGCCAGTATATCTCAGGGTTTTGCTAGAGACAGACGATGGGCAGGATAAGGCTATATTACTCTTCTTGTTTGGATAGGGTTAATGGGAGTGTTATCAGGGATTGTGTGGGTGTTAATTGTAATAACAAGGAAAGATAGAGAGCCAAGCAGTGTCTGCTGAATGTCATAGCCATTTTTTCCTATTTTATTGCAAGCAGTCTAGGTGACATAAATCAGTACTGGCTCTGTTTGAATTTATAAAATGACTTGCAACTGTCTCATAGTATTTATTTTTTCCCTATGAATTAAAGACAGATCATATGGGTGGTTAGGAGGCTGTGCTTTAAAGCACTGAGTATAGGTATATATTATCTCAAATGTACAATGGCTGGTCACATTAATGGGAATATGGACTACTGGTACAAGTCACAGAAATGTAAATCACTTACCTTGTCTTAGAGGTCTGAACTTGCAGACTGAATTACATAGACTATGGCCAAAATACCATCCAGTCCCTCAGGTAAGGAAAGACGGTCTTATATTGTAAGTCTTAGCTTTGAATGTGATGTTCCTGGGTGTCCTTAAGATTCTGTGTGATCTTTTCTACATTTAGGTGAACAGCCTCAAAAAAGTCCATGAAATCTGTTATTGAAACACCTAAGGCTTGATTGGTTAATGTGTTAAGCACTTTGGTCTACACATTATTTGACCTGGAGTTAGAGTGAAAACCATTTCTGAAAGTCAAAGATGCTTGACTGCTGTTGGATTCACAAAACAGAGGTAACAAAAAGGCCCTCGTGTTAATTTAGCTGCCCAAAAATGCCTAAACCAGAAGAGCTAAGCACAAAAATACAGCTACAGCTTGAACTGAAAAGCAGAAGCTATAACTAGGGGCAAGGACAAACTCTTTATCTTCTGTGGATCACACTGGCACTGAGGAAGACCAGTGACATACCTGCTGTACCCTGTCTTCAAAGTCTTTGTTTTAGACTCAATATATTGGAGCAATGATACTTAAATACCATCATTCATGAGGCTTGCCATGTTGTCATCTCCAGGATGCCCCGGGACTGGTATGACACTGTGATGTGTAAATCAGGAAGTCCCCAGTGCATCTAGTAATCCAGAGACTATTATGAAGACTATTATATTGTGAATGGACCCCACAATCATTCTCTAATGGTGAGGTTATTTGACTATGATATCAAATAAATATATATTAAAAAAAACACCAAAACCTGGCCTTTAGGAACAGGGGAGAGCACATACATGTCTGTGAAAGACTGGGTACATTAGTCTTTTGCATAAGCAAATGATACCAGAGATCTTGTCCAAGCATAGGTGAGCATAGGTGAGCAGATCCTTTGTCATGTAGTAGGATATTCAGCTTTTCTAGAAGACTACAGGGAATATTCCTTGGCTGATTATATGCAGCAGGTACAGATTCACCTACCAACAGTCAGTAATGTGTACATTAAAACTGTTTCAAGGTGCTAATCTAGAACAGGCTTTTTGCCATTTGACATTAGTTCAGCAAGAAAAGGTACAGTATCTTGCTGACTACACAACTTTGCTAGAATCAGATATTTCCCTTTCCTATAATTGCCACACTGAAGACTCCATTTTCTTTAGAGAAACCTCATGAGACAGTAATCTAATTTTGAACTATTTCCATCAACTCTCTTAACAGCAGACTGTGATATTTTTGTTGTTTTAAATACATGAAAAGTAAGCAAAAGCCATAGGTGCAGAAAAATGAAGAACAATTTAAGTATGACTGCAGTAATATTATCCAGTCTGGAATTTTTCTGAGGAACACAAATAGACACAACTATAATAAGAATTTTTTAAATTATTTTTAAAGCATATTTTGTAATAACTTGTTAGATCTTGCATTTTATATAGAGATAGTTTAATATAAACTAATAATTTAATATAAACAAAGAATCTGTGAGTTTCTGTGACTATTTTTTTTTGCTATACCATTAAACTGAGATTTCTCTTTTGACTGCTAGACTGTTAATTGTGTTCTGACATTTTAGTCTCATCCGTTTTTTCAAATAGTTTTTTGCAGCTGTGAATTTTCTGGCAAAGCAGAGTTCTGTGGAAAAATGCCAATTCTTCTTAAATATGGTGTTCTGAGAAAATATCTTCTTTTTTTTATTTTCTTCTTTTTTTTTTTTTTTTTTTTTTTTCTGAAATTATACTAACGCAGGTTTTTATTGGAAATGAGCTTGGTCTCCTGCCAGATTATCCGATAGAAGCCCAAATCTTCTGTGATTCTGGGAAGCCTCAATGCATCAACTGCATTCAAAGCAAAGGCGTTAAGGTTTTCAGCATCCTCAAGCTTCAGCATGGTCCAAGCTTGTGGGCTTCCTTAGGAACAGGGAATCTATAGAAGCTCAAGGTTTTAAAAGGTTCTGCACTTCTCAAGACATGCCAGAAGTCTGGCAACAGAAATGTCCCCAAACCAGCCTAAGAACTACATGGGATAGGGGATACAAAGAAGGAAGGTAGTCAAGAATGAAAGAGGTTCAGAGAATTTATCTGACCTGGACAAGACAGAACTCACAGACTTGTCACATCCTGAGCTGGAAAGCCTTGAAGTTTCCCTGTTTTTTCATTTATTACCACATTTATTATTTCAGCTTTTCTGGAGTCCTGGAAATACCAAGATGAACTTCAAGGTCAACAGCTCTGGGGAATCTCAGCCTCACAGAATCTCTCAGATTCTCCATACTGTTGTGCACAGGAGGGCTGGACACCTGTATTTCTATTCCATTGTTTGAGTTTAGGCTTTGAGCAACCTGGTCTAGTGGAAGGTGTCTCTGACCATGGCAGGGGGGTTGAAATCAGGTGATATTCAAGCTCTCTTCCAACCCAAATGATTCTATGATTCTATGTAGAGATTCTGCCTTTAGTTTTAAAAGATATTTCTCCTTGAAATAATGTAAAAAAAAAAAAAAGAAAAAGGTAAATGGAAAAATAATATCAACCACTGGTGACTGATTGATTTTCTTTTGACACATTATTTTCCTAATGTTTTATTGCGATATCATAACCTTAACCTGAACGTGAAATCCAGAAACATAGGCTTTTAATAATCAAACTGCTAACTTAAGTGTCATAGCAGCATTTGGGTGATTAATGAAAGGTGTTTATACAGCAGCTTATTCTGTTTCATTTCAGCAACTGTGCAAAACTACTTACAGAGAGTATGACATGTTGCTCCCTTTATAGAGCAGTCTCCATATGTTCATTAAGGTGGAAAAAAACAAGGAAACTAAATGCAGGTGTCAGCTGAAATCTGTAGAGGATCACTGCTTCATTGGATTGTGCTTTCTTCTTTGATTTGCAATTAACATATTTATCGATTTCAGACATATTTTGTCTATTGTCCCTGGGGTATCAACATTTTGTTTCTTTGATTTCTTTCTTTTTTTTTTTTTTTTTTTTTTCTTTTTATGGGTTATATTTTTACTGACACTAAGAAAGATGTCTGAGGACAGCAAAGTATTCTGATGTATTTGACTGCCAAGGGATGGAATATTAGGATACTTGTTTCTCTCCCTATTTTTTGAAAAGTACACAGTTATCTTTATACTGAGGACCTTGAAATCTCTTGGGAAGACCACCTTAAATGAGGAATCAAAACATTTCAGGCTTCTCATCACAACTGAAAATTGAAAAATAAACATTTGCACACCACATTCACTCACCTAACTGAGGGACTTTCTTCAGCCTGTATTTAACAACAAAATGCAGTAAGTTTTTATATTTGTACCATAAGTGACAGGATGCATTACATAGGGTGAACTATTGCAACCATCCCAAGAGCAACCAATATGACAAAGTTTGAGATAATCCTCTGACTGCACCTTCTCCCTCTTGCCTCTTTTCCCTCTCTCTCAATTAGCTCTGCTGTGTCACTGCAGAGGAGTGAGCAATGGTAATGTAAGGCGACTCCTGCCTTGACTTGAAAGGTTAGAATACAGAGAAGAGCAGCTTAAAAGCATCTTCTGTAGTGGACTCCAATTTCTTATCTTCATGAAAGTGAGTGGTGAGAATAGGTGATGTCTGGGGAGAGTTGCCACAGGTCATTATTTCTGTCCTCAAACTGACCAGAAATCGAGATGAGAAAGGCTGTTTGCACATTGCAAAGACTTATGGTGGTATTTGAAAGGAGGCAGTTGTCACGCTTAGCATTGACATGAGAAGCTAGTGCTCCTGCTCAGAGCGGGAAAAGTTAGTCATCTAAAATCCTGGGGAGAGGGAGGAAGAGAGTTTCCTAGATTAACATTAACAGAAGCCAATGTTCTAACTGAAAATCCATGGAAATAGAGATATATGGATGTGCCATGGATGAATGAAGACATTTTTTCAGGATTCACTGTTATCTCACAGACTTAATCCTATACAGTTTATGCTGGTAGAAATGTCAGTATATCCTAGTAAGTGCATGCATCATCCATTTCTTGGACATGATAATATCAGTAAGGCTCATTTCTGTGTACTTTACATGGCTTCCTTTTGAAGCTCTGTGTCTCAGATTTTTAATATCAGCTTTGTCTGTGAATATGGGACTTGCTCTCTTGTATATGTCCTTTTATTCTTTTGCCTCTTTACTGTCTTAATTGATGTTACGGTATTACCAAGGAAAGGAAGTATAGGAATTATCATACTGTTTTCACTCTCATGACATGTCCTTAACCAATATAGTCCTAGAAGCTTCTTAAAAGCATTCAAGAAACTGAAACTTAATGAAGAAAACTACCTCTTCCTGAAACACTGTAGTCTTTTCGTAACCCCTTCTAATTGATTTAAGAGCTGAAGATACTAAGGTGCAAAATTTGCCTTTACATTTATCTGTTATTTCCACAGAGGTAAGACATTTAAGCAGAATAAAACTTAAAAACTTTTTGTTTAAATACAGAAACTTATTCTGTTTCAGGATGCATGCAAGTTGAATAAGTTGAATAATATAATTTGATAGTTCTGCTGAGCTAGAGATGTTAGAATTCAGTATTCCTATATGGTGCCTGATTTGTGTTTATACAGGGCAACATTTTGCAGAAGGTTCATACTGTAAAAAACTGCTCTGGCTGCCATGACTTGGGCATATTAGTATGGGAATACTCAGTATTGCAGCTGCTTTTTGCAATCATAGTTTTGCACCTGATGTATAATACCCTCCTCAAGAAAATGATTAAGCAGTAGTTCAGGTAAAAGCTCTGCATGTTAAACAGCTGAGGTTGCATTGAGCTACTGTGTCTGTGGAGAGCTGTTTGTTGGTAAAATGAGCTCCTGCACTAAACTTTGGAAGTTTTCTTCCTCCAAAAGAGAGTCCAGCCCATGAAACAAAAGATATCCAAGTCTGGGTATTTTTCTCTTCTCATGTTATCAGCAACAAGCTTTGGAAATTATAGTTTCACATACAACAATCATATATTCCAGAATGAAATTAGCTCATTTTCCTCATGAGGATCTTCTAAACCAGGCGCTTTGAGTATGGCCTGATGGAAATCTATACATATATTTATTGCATCTTTAAAGAGCTGCTGTCCATCTAATTATTGTTTATTCTTCTTGTCATCTGACATTCCAGTTGAAAACATTTTACTGTGCTCAAACTTCTCCATTTTCCCTTCTCTGACTTGGTAAGGAAGGTGGGACTGAAAATGGGGATTAAAAAAATCTGCCGATTTGTTTTCAGAGTATCTGTTCTATAGGGCAACACTTGTTGGTCAATGACAACTGCTGTTATAACAGCTCAAAAAAATACAGAAGATCTCTTTGCATAACAACATCTTACACAGATTTCAAAAATGCAATTTACAGGAAACAACATAAGCCTGGGAGCACTCAGCTGTCTCTACTATACTTTCATATACACTTTTCTTCTTTAAAACCAGTATTTAAACATACAGTGGCCACAGTAATTTATAGAGAAAACCCTGAAAAATTCTAAATCAGGATTAGTGTCTATTAACTCTATTAAGTTCTATTTGGCAGTCGACCAAAATGTCAACTGAGCTCACGTTTCTCTTTATCCAGTTCCGGATGCTGGAGAAGGCGCATGTACAATATCAAGTGGAAAAAGGTGTCCGGCATAATACTGCAACTATCAGGCCAAATTCTCTGCTGGCATAACTCACAGTATTTCCAAGCCAGATCTTTCAGAATAGCCTGTCTGTCTTGAATTAATTTTTTGTATTCACTTTTTAATAAGCAACTTTCCAAGTAATGAGGGTTTTTTAGCTGCATGACTCCTATTAAAGTCAATAGGAGCCATGTGGCTAAAACCCTATGTGATGCTTGAATTTATTGGAAATTGGCAGCTGGTGCTGAGAGCACTTCTATTGTTTGGTGTTCCTGTCCAATCATCGCTTTTTGCCTGGCCATGTAGCCTCTTACGCTCCTACTTGCTGGAATCTCCATGCCTAACCTTTCTATTCCTTTCCCAATATTCTTTCACACTAAAAATAAAAGAGCGTCCTCTGTAGAATCATTATTGCCTCATGCCCTTTTGTTTGGATTTTCTGTATGCAGCCGCTTTGTTCAGCCTCAGCTGTTGCTGAACTTTACTGTTGGCTGCAGTGAATCATTACATTGTTCATGCAATCAGTTACATTTGCACAATACTTTAAGATCTGGTTAGAAGAAAGGTGTTCTGCAAACAAAAGCTTGGTTCCTTACCATTTTTTTCTGAAACGCTAGGGGTTAAAATATTGTCAAGTGGGTATGATGTCATTGCTTTACCAAAAATGAGATTTTAGCAGGTGTAATCAATTATTACTTGTTAATTTCTTGCTCCCCCAAAATGATGTTATTCCACTGAAATCAAGGGCAACATTTCAATTGATATGAGACATGTGCATGTTAGTTCCAGACACGTTTTAAGCAGTTTAATATGTGCTGAAAAATCCAGCCTTAGAAACATTGCTGGAGGATTTATTTGTCAATAACTGAAAGCACTGTATATCTTGTTAAAAACAAGAAAACTACTTTCTGTTTGGTTCACTATACATTTTATATTGATGTGCATTTGGAAAATTTACTAATTTGTATATGTATTTGAAGGGTGGTGTCTTTAAAACAACAAAAACCCCTCTAATTATTTTTTACTGTAAAGGTTAAGGCACCAGCCTGGATTACATCTGGAATGTGATTGAAAATAGTGCTTCCTCCAGGAATTACTGGAGTAGTTTTCAACCAAAAGGAGACATCTTCACAGATGAAGATTTATTTTTCTCCCAAAGGTGGCTGTGAACATCTGAGTTTGAAAAAAAGATTTTATTAAATGGCAATGTACTAGAGTTTATACATAGTTTTAAGAACACTGTATAGGAAAGTTATTAATGATTGAGTCTGAGTATTGTACAGCTCAGTAATAAAGGATAGAGGCTGTCCAGTATCCTGAAAAGAAAACATGATTCAGATTCCTTCAGGCACTATATGTTTTTTAAAAATAATCTCAAGATTGAAAATCAAATCTATCAGGCAACACTAGTCAAGCAACTTGGGACTGTGCCAGCCAGCCTATTTTAAGGTATAGCTAAAATAGACTGAAGATTAACTTCAAGGATGATCTTGAAGAGCAGCAGAGCATTGAATGAATATAAAACTGTTTCTGGGACAGTTGTTGTTGAAAACCTCACTAAATCATCATATTTTAACATGGATAAGCTATGCAAAAAAGACAATTTTGCATTTATTCAGTCTACCAGAAAGATATTTTACTAGAAATATATATATATATATATATACACACATTTATACACTTTTTTTTTTTTTTTTTCCCTTTCATTGGGTTGCTTTAGTGCTCATCTAAAGATGTCAGAAACTTTATTTGTCAACGAGAGGTGCAAGGTGAAACTGTTGTGGTGGAAATATCAGTCCTTCAACATCACGCTTTGTCCTCATTATTTGGGACTGTGCTTATAGATAAATTGAGACTTTTTCCTATGCTTCTTTTCATCCTCAGTCTTGTTCCCCTTATAACCAGCATAGTGCAAGTTAGCAGCAACTGCCATGATGGTTTTTCAGGGTTTATCCTGAAAAAAACGGATTAATGTTGTTAGTACATTTCACTTGTAAGACTACTGCTGCCCAAGCTAAATTGCAAGTGTGTTTCCATTTGACAGGGTTCAGAGTGACCTTTGCTCATTTTCCACAGGATTTTCCATGGAACATTTGCCATAGCCATGTTTATCAAAGTAGTTTTTCAGATTTTCCACTTTTTTAGAAGTCTACTGCTTGGCCTGAGAGTACTTTTTTATTAAACAAAGGATGCCAGAAACTCTCAAAAATAAAATGAGTAACACAAATAAACAAAACAAAAGTTCTAATAGTAATAGTATTATGGAGAGGGCAAGTGGATAAAAGTTTTGTTTTTGAAGGGAATAAAAAGAGAGTTCTCATTAAAATATCATCTATCTGGAGTAAATCTGACCTGAGCTAAATATGAACTGCCCTGGAGAAAGCAAAAAACTGTCACACTACGAAACATCCAAACTAAGCAATCCCTCAGCTAAAAGATTTAGCTCAGACAGTTAGTTTTAAACTAAAAAAGACCAGCACTTTAATCTTTTTGCTTGATTTTCCTTTCAAACACAGTCATCCATTTAGCTCCCTGCTGTCCTCATGAAGAATTTCCTTACGATGAAATCAGGGTTCGGAGATTTATTATGCAATGAGCAGAGCAGGTTCAAGCTGATAAAGGCTTCCTGGGTGAGTGAAGGATGCTTAATGCCAGGAAAGATACTCTTTTAATGTGGAGGTTCTTGACCATTTATTACATAAAAATGTTAATCTGATAGTGTTTTTAATCTGCTTGTTATCAGCGGTGGCTGCTTGCT
The DNA here is from genome assembly GCF_018691265.1 of Tyto alba. Classification (NCBI taxonomy): domain Eukaryota; kingdom Metazoa; phylum Chordata; class Aves; order Strigiformes; family Tytonidae; genus Tyto; species Tyto alba. The sequence goes on from NW_024881282.1 coordinate 84,670,885, forward strand.
GTTAAAGACAAGATAAAAGGGAGAGCTGAAGAAGCAGATTTGGGGAGCACTCACTCAGTTAACATGCCGGATACAACACACCTGCTTCCCATTTATCTGCTCTGGCAGAGCGAGGAGGAGAAGGTTTACGGCGCGATAATGCAGCAGCTCGGTGGTGTGACTGGGCAGCGTCATGCACGCACTAAAAGGACACTGCTCGAGAGATAAGCCGCGATAAAGTTTGGGACAGCCATTTCCCAGGAATCTCTGCAGAGTGGAGGATTTGCTTTCCATGCCATTTCGAGGAGTTCTCCAAATACAAAATGTTTAATCCCTTCTCGCCAATCCACATCCCCCTCCCACCCTACAAACTGCTGTGTGAGCTGCAGAATTAATGAAGCCAAACATCCTTCAGGTTTGCGTCCATGTTGTGCCCTGGGCTTGTCCTGTCTACTCTATGGGCTGCTCTTCCCAATAAAATATTGGTGGGCAAGAGACATTGTGACTAGTCCAGGCTTTTGGGCATGCAGAACCAACTACTGGTGTAAATTATAGACTGTCAAACTGGGCTGAAGCCTGCTCATGGACTCAGAAGTTATTTGTTGTGGTGGCCTGGAGGACAAGGATTGTTATCATATAAGCCTTCTTTTCTAAGAAGACCAAGATACAGGTTATCTCTGTCTTCAAGAAAAAAATACAAACATTTTCTTGAGGGATTGGGCTCAATAATAAAGATTTTCAGGTATTTATTTGAGTTGACACAAACATTCGCAGCCAGTGGAATAGCTGGATGAGAAGCAGCTTGCCCATTTCAGAAAATGTGGGGGAATAAAATAGTTTATCTTAAGATGAAACCATGACCAGTCCAAGTTTTTCGTGCCTAAGGAGATGTGAACTCATTTCCTGCACAGAAACTCCTATATTTCCCACAACCTAGTACAATACCATAGCAACCAGACACATTTTTATATTAGGGTGACTGCTTTTTACCCAAATGATATATTTACAGTAAAATTTCTGTTGAAATAAATAATAAAAAAGACTTATTTGGCAATACAGTATCTTCTAATGCATACTCACACTGTTGAGAAATTTCCGTCAATCTTGTGGGCTGATGGTAGGTTCACACAGCAGCTGGTGTGAGTGGGTACAGCCTGTACAGGCACATGCACACTGGCTTTATTATAATTTAAAAGAAGTCATGGACACACAAGCTGGGTTCATCTAGGAACAAGCTATACATTCAGTAAATAAAGTATCTGAAACGTTGACTTCAAAAGCTACTTTGAAACTGCCAGGCTGAAGTCTGCACATGGTTCAGTGTAGTGTGGGTGTGAACTGGTCAGACATAGACAAATGAGTAGAGGTGGGTGGGTACTATGCAGGTGCTACCCAGCATCTGCTAGCTAGCGCAGTCAGCGTGTTACCAGAAATCCTGTACCACACCTTGGAGTCAAGTAGGATTTCTCATCCACTGCTGTTAAATCCAAGTGAGACACATACGAGCAATTCCATATCATGGGTATATAGGTTCATGAGGGAAACCATGGTTAGAGTGAACTAAACCCTCAAAGGCAGAACAAAACTAATGAAACTTCAAGTGTGTGTTGCTTGGTCAAACATTCATTTGCTGACCCACTCAACTACATTTAAAAATATGCATACGGAGGACATGTGTAGCTAATAGCGTGGAACACGCACAAGCGGTATTAACAGAAGACCTTCAAGGTTCTCCAAAGTGACTGGGCAATACTTTGGTGCAAAGAATGTTTAAATGAGGGATTTCTCTTGAATTCAGGCTTGGGCGGTCCTTGCTTATACCACCAGACAGAGCGGCCTTCATAGATGTTAGTTTTAGTTTGAGAACTTAAATCTTTTCACCACAGCAACTGAGGAAAGATGTCTAGACAGTGTATGGTCACTGTTAAAATGAGTTCAAGTTGATTTGAAGACCTAAGCTAGCTCTGTCATATTCATTTTGTATTGGGGAAAACCAAAGCCAAAACCAAAACCAAAACCAAAACAAAACCCAACAAATCTACCACGCCAAAAATCCTCTAATATTAGGCAAAGCACTGATGAGAATGATGATTGCAAAACAAACTGAAAAATGCCAAATAATGAAAATGCCAAGTAATGAGATGATCTCAACTCAGCCTACATTCATTCCCCAGGCAATCATGTGAGTAAACAGTCTCTGTACCAGGCACTAAATGGGTTAAAATTACAGGGGCAGCAGGAGAAGTACTTTGTATGGCAAAATCTTGGGTCCCTCTGAGTTAACAGGGTCTGTTAGCAGATGGATCCCAACTGATCTCTAGTGGCAGGACACAGGAAGGAGCAAAGAAGAAGAAAAACAGTCACAGGCACAAAACCCCTGGCTTTATACATCAAGTCCAACATCCAGAAGCAAATTGGAAGTCAGCACAAGCTGCAGAGAATAGGTGTAATGTGCGTTGTTCGCTAGTTCTGCTAAGTAAGCGATCAATATATTTACTCCCTGGATAGAATACAATTTTGCTGTTGTGACAGTGCTACTTCTACTGCTCTGTGAAGAAAAATGACTCCACAGAGTCCATGATCCCTATCTGGTCAGTGCCTCCACTATTTGAAAGATATTTTTAAAGATAACCGAAAATCATAAAAACCAGACTTACTGAAAATTTGCAGTACACCAAATCCAAGAAATTCAGACGTAGAATAAAATTCAATGGCTAGTGATTAGCCCAATCTATTTTAATAAGATATGGCCAGGTTATCTGTATGGTTTCAGCAGCATGCAGCACTTCTGCAATCCTTACATGTAACAGACAGAATTCAGGATGGATTAAAGCTTTTTGTTGAATTTCCTTTTATATGGATTGTTAAAGGAAACTATTTTCAGTGGGTTCTTTGGGTGTTTTTTTGTTTTTATTTTTTGATGTTCATGCTTATTCAGGTCTCTGGCTTTATTTCAAGGTTACAAATGCAAATTCACCTACTCACAGAGGTCAGGTTCAGGCTAATTAGCAGATAACAATCACAAATTACAGCTCCGTTATATCTCATTATCTATGGAGAAGGGAGAGAAGAGAGAAAATGGAAATCATGAGGAATTGACACTGACTTCCAGATAGAAGTGAAAAAAAGTTATGGTGATGAGGCATGTTATTGTAAACATACAGCTTGGCTAGGAATTTTCTACATCCCATATAGGATAGTGTAGGAAATTAAGAGAAACAGAATCAGAGAATCTCTTTTCTGGGAAGATCTTTAAGGAATTTGTAAAATCATGGCAAAATCGGTCTAAAGGAAAGTTCTATTTTTTTGATCATTGCAGTTTATTACTGGGAGATTAATGAGAAGAGTTTGAAGCAGAAGATTAATGTGCTCTATTCTTATAACCTTCTCTCCTCCTCATAAATCTCCCATTATTACATATGCACTAAGCAGCATGTTGCTTCACCTTTTCTGAGGCACAAGTCCACTAACAGCTCTCTTTCATTTGCTTCCCCATACTTCTCAGAGGCCAATATTCTACTAAAATAATCTCTACTCCCCTCTAAAACAACATTCTCTTCCCCTCCATCAGCCCCTCACCACCACTAGTGATCAGAGAAGCCAAGAAAGTAAAAAAAAATCAGACTCATGGAAATATCCTCTTCAGATCAGCTTTTGAGCTGAGCATACAGATATTTAAACACAGTTGTTAAAATCAACTGAAATAATGCAAAAGTAATAAGGTAAGATTTTTGTTTTTGCTTCTCTGTCACAGGTGAGGTTTATACTTACTTGTCTCCTTTTTGTCTTGGGAGAGCTAGACAGCTTTTTCTTTCATTCTCCATATCTCAGTCTAAAGAAGTCAATGAGCTAACATCACAGATGGCCACCACCACCTCAGCTGTCAAAGGGAATGCACCCAGAAGAGGTAGGGCTAACAGTTTTGGTGGACTCACATATGATATGGCTCAACGTCAGGAAGCAATGCATGTTATAGTCCAAATGCAAAGGAGAGTGGATGCTGAACTATCTAAACTCCACATTGTTACAGACAGCTTGCTTTCCCACAGCGTGCCTGGGAGAAGAAGAAATCTTAGCTGTATTTTGATCTTATACAAAGATCAAGAACCAGCTAGATTAAGTGAGATTTATTTAGGGTAACTCAGGACATCTCTAGTTGAATCAGAGACAGACTTTCAGTACCTGGAGCCCTGATACAGTTAACAGTTGCATCTGCCCAGGTGACAGACTACACTTTGACTCTACGGAATAACAAAATCAACTCTCCTGTATACATCCTGTTAGGAAAGTTGTCCATCCTCTACAGCAAGACTGTAAGAGATTCACAAGCTTCCTACATGCACAGAGGCCAGAAAAACCCTGCCAAATGCTGTCCTAAATATTTCCTGTGTAAATTTAGTTGGGGACAAAACAGTAATAGGAGAAAACGAAGAAGGAGAAGAGCTGTTCTTGAAAGATTTTTATTATTATGCAAACACAGGGTCCAAAGATTTTCCAGGGAATTGTTGTGTTAAATAGCCACAGTTGTAAATGGTGAATTCATAAATGAATACAAATGTGTAGCTGTCATAACTGGCAGATGACACTTCCTGAAGGATAAGCTTGTACTCTTCCCCAGCGAAGGCAGCATGCAAGAGTTGCATCTCCTGAGACTTCTAATGTACAAATTCTTTGGCAATTCTTCCTAAGGCAGAACTGTTTTTAATTTAGAAGACGTCAACCTACTTGTACTAGTGGGAGAAATTAATAAGCCAAGGATGCAGGTCGGCTGTACTGTAATACTGAGTAGATATGTCTCCATTAATTGCAGGATTGTCTGTGCTCACTTAAAAGCTGTTCTGTCTCAGAGCTTGATCTTATTGCCTTTGCTCAGATAAAATTCCCTCGAGCTTCTAACACCTTTTCTGCTGCTGACCCCTCAGGGGTGCATTTGTTTCATGTCTGCATGCATCACATGCTGAACCACATATTTCTTCTATTTGTATAGCATGGATATGAATATAGATAATCATATGTCCTCTATTACTAAGCTCTATTGCATTTACCTGTCTTGGGCATTTAGAAAGTGCTATTTTGTAGATGGGGATTTAAAGCAAAGAGAATCTAAAAGTGATATTCAAATGGCCTGGATTATAAACAGGGCTTTGGATCTAATATTTTCTCCTGGATGCTCTAAGCAGCACCTTACATGGTGCCTTACTAAAGCCTCAGTTGTTCCTCAGAATCATCAAACTCTCTCCCCTGAACAGATGTGAGCACTTCATGCTGCTTGAATATAGCCCTTAGAGTCTCGATAAAGGGGATATAGTGAGTCTGTGACAAAACAAAACAAAACAACAACAAAAAAACAAGCTTAAAACCACATATCAACTCTTAGCTTGGTACTTTTCTACCAGTGTTTTGACCCTTCTCCACTGCAACTCATCTAAAAGTCTCATGCAGGAGTAAGGGAGCATTTACTAGAGTTATCAAAGCCTGTCGTCCTGCAACAGCATGGAGCAAAACCCTGGTTTAAATGACTATGTGAAGTGTTTAAGCTTGCAGATATTTTAGCAGATTTGCTACACGTGTATGTACATGAGAATAACTAAAGTCCTTCAGTTTTCCCCATCCATTTCTCTTCAAAATTATTCCACCCCAGTAAGCAATCTATTATCTTCTGGACAGACTTACTCCCCACATTTAGTAACTCTATTCACACTATAAAGTGAATGATGCTCTCTAAATACTAGTCACATATTATGTACAATTAGTCTTCCTAAATCTAAGGTTAGGATAACAAAAACTCACCAGAATTAATGCTGTGCTTTCTATACATGACCTATGTAAATGTTTCTAAATTAAAACAAATTTTAAAAAAAAAAATCATTCTTCAGTGAAATTCTGTACAGTTCAGCACACTCCTAGGCAATGGGCACGGGTATTCTTTGAAGCGATTGTTTTTTTTTTCTGAATAGGGAGGAAGTCTTCCCCTGTGTACAAAAGCAGCAGATACTAAATTTTAGATGATGATTGTATTTAGGAGCAGATTTCAGAAGGTGCACTAACATCACAAATTCACCAAGAGGTTTTGTTTAGGAAATGAGTAGCTTTTACTAGCTTAAGTATTCTTAAGAATAGTTTAAGCATGTGGAAAACATGCCTAAAGTTACAATCAATTATTTTAGTGTTATTTAAGTATTTGTTTTAACTAAGGTTAAATTGATATTTCTAGTCAGATTTTGATCTTAGATAGATTAAAACAGTCAAGTGGAACTACCCCAGATTTACACTGACATCAATAAAATAAATTTTTATTTCTGTGGCTGCTTTGTTTCCTATCATTGGCAAACACTGCATAAATACTTGCAGGTTTTTTGGGGGAACGATGTTATAGCATAAGTTTCTGCATATTACTAATAAAAGGCCTTTGTAGAACATCCTTATTTATGCTATAAACTCCATGAAGTAGGGACAATCTGTATTATGTGAAAATGAACTATTTTATCCTCATTAAAAAAGGACCAACCTATCAGGTCTGCAACTGTTATGAGTAACAGAGGGAATTTCACACTCCTAAGCAGAAGCTTACCATTGACTTACAATTGTATTCTTTTATAAGCCAAAAGTATAGTATTTGGTCTAGTATTTGATATTACACTAAACCAAGACTCAGCTGTTTCACTGAATTATTTATGACCTGGGGCAGATACACCTGGTCTCCCTGCCTTTCTCACTTCTCACTCTTTGTATGTCTCTATCAGTGAGAAATTTTTTGGTAGAGGCTTCTTTCTTTGTGTACAACAAGAGGCACCAAAAAGCCTCAGTTTTAAGCAGAGACTCTAAAACAGTAATATCAACAATAAACAACATCTATGACACAGTACAAATGGCTGAAAAATGGCATATAGAAAAACAATGTGGAAACAAATTAATTTGAGATATTAAAGGTTCAGAAAATTTGATGATTCAATCTAATTGGGCACATTAAACAAAGTATATTCAAGGGATATGCTCCTGGCACACTGTAAAAGCCTTTTTTTTTCCTTTTTAAAATGAGAAATCTGGTTAATTAAATTTACTTACTAAACAGCTTATATTACAACAGTAGAAAATGACAGATGTCTTTCATAAAATTAGTCATATTGTGGCAATTTTCCCCTCTCCCCCAAACATTGTGTGATTATGGACATATTTTCTCCTGTTAAAAAGCTATCTGTCATAATTGCTAACGAATTCAATGTAAAAATGTTCTGAAAGAAAAGGTGTTCTGCATGAAATGTAGAAAAGTTTTTCTGTGACACATTTTCTCATAGCAGCTTTATTCCATGGGCTGTTAGCTTCTTGCAGAATACTGCATAATTTTAAAGGCTTATACTTATAAAGGCCAATCATGTATTAATTCATTTGGTATTCATTGAGAGACCTTTAATCATGATGGATTAATTTATTATAAATGCGGATATAATATGTTATTTCATAATATCACCACTGTAATTTAGCAATTAAACAGTCTGTTATTATTTCAATCACTGCCCAGATCTGTATCATGATACAATGTTTTGCTCCATAGTGAATTATTTTACATTACATATAGGACAATGGATTTTTTTGAAGAGTAAACCTTTGGGGAAGCAGAAATATATAAGATAATACTTTCCTCTGATATTCTCCTTTGTGTCTGAGATGATTCATTCTAAATACTTAGCGCCAGCTAGTCAGAGGCTTGAAGTGATTACAGATCTGATCCAAAGCTTGCTGAAGTCAATGCTGCACTCAGCATCTTAGACCCTGTCGTAAGTGCAAGGGGTGTAAATACTTACCAGGAAAATGATACAAAGAGGACAAAAATCAGGCAGGTACTCCAATTAAGTGCAATCTAGGGTAACAAGTAGAAATGGTCAGGTACAAGAAAACCTAACCTGTTATTTTTTGAAAGCTGAGTGAGACTCCATTAGTGTTAACCTGTACTCCTGCTCCCTAGACAAATATAGGGCTTTCCAAAGGGCCTGGGATGAAGCCATTATACCCCCATTCTTGAACTGCATTATTGCACAATACTTATGCGTTCTGAAACCTTCATCTCAGAAGATTAATTGGGGTGCATTTATGCTGATCCATTTTCAACAATGTCAGGTGTCTAAATGTTACAGTGAACCACACAGAATGACCCCAGAGAGAATCTGGCTCAGAAATATAATTTCCATATTACAAATGTGCAAACTGAGATGCTAGGAAAAGAGGTATCTTGCTTTGGTACCTACAGTAAGTGTGGAAAGGTAAGAGGTAGAATCCCTGGAAAATTATATTCAACAGTTTCTCTTTCTTCTAACCACTTAGCCTCATTTCTTTCTCTAGCATGTGTTGTTGTCATGTTTGAATTGACAACATAGCAGCATATATGTGCACCACTTGCCATAAATTTGAAAGCTTTTTTTTTTTTTTTGAGAGGTGAAAAGGTGGTAGAAGTTGCCAAGTCTCTATCTCTGGCTGGACACAAGAGAACAAATTGATCTGTTACTCTGAGCTCATTTTTTAAACTCCTGCTATTGACATTTAAGAAACTGATTCTTCTCCATCATTGTTAGCTGTCTTTTTTCCTGCCTGTCAAGAGCTTGCTAAATTAAGATTCACAACCCAGGATAGTTTTCATATGAACCCAAAAGGAGTCAATATGTTTACTTAGATAAATTGTTATTTTACAAGGTAGTGTAAAATGCATAATTTTCTGTGGTATATAAAGCCATGAAGCACAAGCCATCATGAGTGACTCATTTAATCTCTGATGTATCACTGGATGCCTTCTTCAAAGAGCAATCTGGAATAAGTGATTCACATTAGAAGACCTGGAAAAAAGCTGCACAGAGAGCAAGTGAAGAGATCAGAATCAAAATGATGATAATGTATACTTGATCTTATGATAGAGATCACAAAATCCCATTAAATCCTCCACTGTATCACCCTCCTGTCCAGCATTCACCCCTATGAGAGAATTTTCTGCTACTTTTCCTTCTCACATTTGGACTGCATAACAGAGCTATCTGCAACCAGGGATTAACAGCATCTTTATGGGCTAACAAATCTACTAGAACCAATGGTTTTAATCTCTGCTTGGCTACAGAATCAAAGCCAAGTTCTCTGCAGGTGTAAATGGGATCTGCTCCACTGCCTTAGGTGGAGTTTCACTCATTTACACCATTAAAGAATTTGGCACTAAGGATGTTGAGATCAAAGTTTCCATTTGGCAAACTGATGTGCAGAAGAGAATATGTCTGGGGAAGTGTTCTGGGAAGACTTATCTATCCTGTGGAAAGAAGACTTATTTTTCCTCAGAGGAGTCTGGTATTGATAAATCCAAATTATATTAAATTTTGGAACATGTCTTCTGACCCTGCTAATTCTAAACTTGCCAGCTACATAGGAAGCCTGCCAAAATCTTGCAGAAGGAAAACATAGTGATGTGGTCCTCTATGTGCATTTTCACATCATCATATTATACGCAAATTGTATATTTTTATTTTCCACTGACATAACACTTATTGGTAGTCTGTATTGTGCATTTCATAAAAAAGGTTTTGGAACATGTCCTGCCATAGCTTCTTGCACAACACATACCAAAAGAAGTAGCGTTATTAGTAGATCTGTCTGCATGTTGCCACCTGCTGCATTGCCAGATATAATTTTCACCTAAATTGGAGCTCCTGCATATGCAATGAAGCCTTTTCCATTATTATTTCAGAGACAACTAAGAAAGATCTGCTTATTTGTTAATAATCATTTTGGGAAATATGGGAAGCAGCAAAATATCAAGACTCAATTAGAAAAATTATCTAAACTGACATTTCAAGTGAGTAGAATAACACAACTCCCACTCCCTGACTCCCTCCCGCTCTGTTAAATGTATGCAGCTGACTTTTCCAAAGGGACAGCATCAGTATATTTACGCTTTTATATCTTTGGATGCTTGTTCAGAATCCAATTTGCTCCTGGACAAGGGCATATTGATGAGTACCTGGTGTGTTTATTTGGATGGATATAGACGTGCTTGGTCTGAAAGCCAGCTCCACTTCAGCAACCCTCATCAGGTCTCATTAGCTCAGTACCAACAACCAGCCTTCTTTCCTCTAGTGAAAGCAGAATTTTTCCTTGCCTCTGCCCACACCCCTCTAGATAAGAGGAGGATTTTGCACCAGGGTTGCACCAGGTTAGATCTGATGTCTATCCAACCCACTGTTCTGTCTCCATCAGTGGTCAATAGTGGGAGCCTAGAGCAGGATGTAAGAGTAAAAAAAGTTTATAGTACTTTCCCATCTTCCAAAACTTTATGGTTCAGGGATGTCCTGTACATATATCCACACTGAATTTTTATTACACAGATCAGGGATATACTTTTGTATTTGAGAACATCCTACTTACTCTGTACAGTCACCTGCTAACACTTATTCCCATCTCCTCTTTTCAGGTCCTTTATAAATTGTTGGCAAGGTATGAAACTGCACTCATCTGAAGTTCAAATCAGAGTGGGTGAGTACTCTGGAGAGCAGAGTCCCTTTGTCCTGTGTTGCTATTAGTTGTGTCGATACTAATAATAAAAAACTCAAGGACAGGCTTATGGCTTAAATACTAATGCCTGATCATTCATAGATGTTTAGTTGATAGTTGAGTTTGGGTTGTACCAACTAACACTCTCCTTCAAAGCAGACAAGTTTGGGCTGAGGGACAGCAAGTACTGACAGCAGAGTTGGATGCTGCCAGTCTGTCTGGGGTTGCAGGGAGTGTATGCAGACAGATATGAGCTGTGCCATACCAACAAGCCATTGGGCTACAGGGTGGTCCTTGAATGTTTTATTCCATTTTACTGACATAACTGTAGAGGTGTGCCCCCCAAATAAGGTATGGACAATGCAGTAACAGGAACCACTATCAGCAACAGTATCAAAACCATTTTTGTTACTTTCTGTTTCACTTGTCAATCCTGAGAACAAATTTTCCATCCCAGGAAAACTAATTTTAAGGTGATGAATGAAGCTACTAACTTGGAGACATGGAGGATGTTTTGAGTTAAGAAGTTCCCCAGACTTGTTATGCAATATGTGAAAATTAGTTCTTTTTGAAGCGTTTCCTGTTCTGCCTCAATGTAATTATTTTTTCTTAATGTATTTTGTCAAATTTATGCAGAGATTTAAATTTATATAACATAAACCATTAGTAGAGTTCATGGATTACCATTTTTGTTCTAGTAAAGTCTTCAAAGACTAACTTACACAATTTTGTGAATCACACCTCATGAGAAAGACTTGCCTGAGGTTTTTAATAGTTTTAGGTATGAAGTTGATTGGAAATAACAGAAAAAAAAAATTTTTTTTTGTATTCACTCTTGCATTCAAAGAAAGACAAGTAGTTACAGCAGAAAAGTATATTCTTTTACTGTTGAAAGAGAAGGACAGAAAGAAAATTAAACTATGACAATATTTTTCTGTTTCATGGTCGTCTGCTTGTCTTCACATATAGAAGAGAGAAGGGGTTTTTCATCCTTGCTCTAAATCATGCACATCCTTGCTCTAAATCCTACAGCTCTTTGTATAGATAAACTTTTTAACTAATGAAATTTCCATGTTCTTCCAAAAGGTGATATCTATGCAGTAGATTATGAAATGTCCTGAAAGGCAAGAAAAATGTATCTGAAGAAAAGGAGTACATGGACAGAGTATTGCCTTTCAGAAAATCACTTTATTGGCTTATTTGAACTCAGAATTTGCAATTCTACTACAAAGAAGCAGCATCTGGATATTTGTATGTCAGAAGTTAGAACTGGGAGAATTTCTAATACATTACAGTATAGAACGATATAGAAGTCTAATGTTCATATTCTTTATTATATTGTCTACTACCTGTCTGCACAAAACTTTGAACTACTGCGTCCCTACAAGCAAGTTTGAAATCTCTAAAAAGAGACAGGATGCTTTACTACAAGAATACAGTTAACCTATACTACAGCCTTACAGAATCTGATTATCCCTAGTGTAGGAATTCCTAGATAAAATTATTTTGTCTGTGTTACGAAAAAGGTTCTACATATTAGATCAGTAACTTCTATTGTCCTTAAAGATTAGTCAGGCTCTAGAGACTATTATTTGCCATTCTGGAGCAGATGCTTAACAGACTTCAAGGGGTCACTCTGATTTATATCAGCAGAAGGTCTGGCAGGCTTTGGTTATGTGAGTGGAACTTAAATCATTCTCAGGGAAGCAAAACTGAAATGAACACTAATGTAAACCCCTACATTTTATGGTAGTTCTTATGTGGGTATAAATACTCTTATGTGCCCAAAACAAGATGGTTGGTGGGTTTAGTAAAATGTGTCTATTTTTTCTGGGTTTATTCATAATTTATTTCTTAATAAAGATTTCAGCTGTGGTGGAGTCTTTATCCTACCATAACAGGAGCTTCTGGCTTCATAACTTCACTGGAGCAACCCAAATGATGAATATGAGCTGAAGAATAAAAGCCAAATCCTTCTAGGCGCTGTATATTTGTGCTTGCCAGAAAAATTACGGCCAGTCAAAGGAGCAGGAGATGGAAAGTAGCCACCTCTGTTTTGGCACTTCTCAAAGTCCGCTGAGGCCACTATGCAAGCCTTTCATACTTGGACCTATATAAGTACCTTCTGAAGCTCAATACAGGTGTTGGGGGGCAGCAGAGACTGCTTATTTATGAGTTACTTAGCAGTCCCTAATGCAGCAGTTGCCATAATGCATGGCCTCAATGCAGCTTATTCATACTCCTGGCAAGAATTATCCTCATGGGGAGCTGTGCTTTTAGATGTTGCTGGCTAGAATACGAGCATACTTTACTGCTTCTCTTGCAGAGTATGAGTATATTCACTCTGGGGGCAGTTTTAGAATTTGGCCCTATGCCTGGACATCATTACTATTGGGCACTTACACTGAACACAATCATGCTGACCAAAGTCTGTACTGAAAAGATTACATTCTCCCAAACCAATATTTTCAATTTGGCCCTTATGCTTCTGACAGCAGGAAACTTTTGGAAACACCATAGACAGTGTTTGCTGTAAACAGCATTACCTGAAAAACCTGGTGAATATCACAGGTTTCATGGAAGCAAGATAATACAGAAATATGGTACCCTCTAGTTAAACAGGATGAGCTGAAGTGAAGCAGTTAACAAATATGTGGTCCACATGGCACAAAAGCTCAAACTGCCTTTAAGAAGCTCTTCTAAAAAAGCACCTGGTTAAAGAGTTTGGGGCAAACTGACAGAATTTACTTTAACTACAAAGAACATTTTCCTGCTTATACTACAAACAGGTTTACTTTCTTAAAATTTAAAATTGTTTTCCTACTTAGAAATGGGACTGACAAGCAGGCATCATCATCACATGTGAGTGTACCCCGAATCTAAAAGGGGAGACAGCTTTGAATTTCAAGCTGCAGGTATTCTTGTTCATATCTCAACTGCAGTAAAGTGTTTTGCTATATCTGGGCATAAAGAAGTATAAAGCAGATAAAAAATTTGGGTACAAATCTGAGTATCACCACATTTATGACATCTCAAGGCACTGGATTTCCAGAAACTGTACTTGTTAGTTTGCTTGGCAGAGGGTATTGACTGAAAAAAATGTGAAGATATTCCAGCAACAAAACATTTAATTACTTGATGAACTTAAAATATTTCTGTGGTTACAGAGGCTTCTGTGAGGCTATTCCCATACCATAATCTTAAGTACATAATTAAGGGCTTTATCAGATCAGTGCCTGAACAACAAATGTTGATTTCTGCTGAATGTGCATTATGTTAGTGACCAATTGTAAGCTCATTAAAATGAACAGAAAGGATCCAGCAAACATTGGATCAAGCCCCATCTCAGGACTTTCATCAGAGAAGCATCATTGTCTCTTGTTTACTCTTTTGGAGGTCACTGAGTTCCCAGTCTTTGAGTCATTAATTACATCGTATTATCAATGAGGTTAGATATTTGCCATTGATTTAAATGGGTACAGGATAGGGCATGAGGAAACAAAAAGCAAAACCATGTACAATTTGTGATTCTGGGTATTGGGTACTCAAAAAACAAACAAGAAAGTAGGCATTCTTATGAATTCATGGACACAGAATAGCGCCTGTTTTAGAGCACTGCGTGTGCCGCACAGTGTGTTTGATAATGTAAATTGCATTTCCTAGGAACAGAGCTGGATACAACCTTTACCCTCCCTCCCTTTCCCTCAATGCCCAAGCTAATAAATCTCCCATTTGTCTCACCTGTAGTTACAATAAAGCTGTTCTCAACAGTGTTAATATCTGCCATGGTCATTCTTCTGGGGTAAGAAAGGCAGAACATTTTCATTGCTCGTTCATTTGTGAGCACTGGTTAAGTAAAGCTGTCACTTGTGTCCAATTATGGGTTAGGATTTTATAGCACAGTCTCCTTCCTAAAGCTAAACTGACATGGCCAAGCCCCATTTTATAGACATTCTTAAATTCTTCCCAGCCATATTTAAAATCCTTATGTTAAGAGATGGCAGGTGCCATGTGTTTTCACAGCTACATTAACAAATGCAATTTTGTGGCAACTTGACCATGCCAGTGAAGCAGTAAATTTCTGTAATCTCTATGGTTAAGAATTTCACACAGGACTTTGCTGGGAATAGGTAAAGCCCATTAGTACGGAAGCATGATGAAGATAAAATTAAAATAACTTTACAGTAAAAGCCAAAAAAAAAGAGTAAAAGCTGGGGATTTTTTCACTGGCAGAGCAATGAAACGTGTCAGAGGAAAATGCTGAAACAGAAAAAAAAAAAGCTTCACTGGGCTCACCCAGCCTACTCTTCTTTTCAAATGACTGGCACCAATTTCGGTGAGAAGCGATAATTTGGCTTACACAAATGCTAACATAGGCTTATCCTAAAGCATAACTGGGATGTAAAACTTTATAAATCTATTTTCCAAACCTTTACTCCATGTTACAATACACTTATGCTGGGATAACTGTCCTTCACAAATCTTTTTGCTGGCTTAGGCAGATGAGAGCCAAAACTTTCCTAGTTCCTAGCATGAGTATGTCCCAGTAGCGCATCCACACACAAGTTGTTAGCTGTCTCACTCAAACCTGGGAGATCTGCATTTACCAGCACAAGCTTTTCTGTTGGAATGGAGACACCTTGGTGTTACTCAGGGCTGCCAAAGACCTCCCAGCTTCAGTGTCTCAGCTTGCATGAGGGTTGGGTGCATGTTAGAACACACGTAGGGCCAGAGGGTCTGTGCAGGGGAAAGGATTGTTGACTTGATCTGCTTTGGAAAAGGATTTATGCTGAAAATGGGACAAACACCACTTTTCCTCCTCCCCAGTTCTTCACCAAACCATTATATCTTACTTGAGGACTCCACAGTGGGTCTCAGGGGAGCAACTGCCAGGGGATAGTTTTACACAGAGAAGCAGAGCCAGGGTTGGGTCTCTGGCCTCCAACAGGTCCCAAGGCAGCTGCTAGATTTTGTAACAGGGTATCTCAGCTACCAGCAGCAAGCAGATGAAAAACAGCAGTTAGATCCTTCACAAATTCATATATTATTGTTTTCCTGACCTGTCATTTCGATATTTCCCAGATTTCCTATAAAATCATGTGAGCTATAGATTTTTTTGTTCTTTAAAAAAAAAAAAAAAGATGTGATTCCAGCATAATCACATCAAACCAGGGACTGGATATTCTGGAAGGAAAAGAAAGCAACTTGCTCAGAGTGCAATACTAACCAGGGGAAGGATTGTATTATGGATTGCTCACAGACTTCTCCAGCAGAAACCACTCCTGCAGGTTTTACCATGGGGTTTGGGCAAAACTAAAGAACACAGATCAAACAAGAAAACATCTTTGAATACTTATGGTTTGTTGTGATACAGAGGTGTTTTGAAAGTTACACTTAGCAGCTCCCTCAATCTCTTAAGACTTCACGCAAGCAAGCAAGGTTGGGGAGATCAGCTCACATGCTTCTACACTCTGTGGCTGCACCGAAGCCAGAAAGGCTACTCAGAGTGGCCCTTTGAAGTCAGTGGAGTTTTGTCATTGATTTTGAGAGGCCCAGGATTTCATTCACAGTGTGTAAGGTTAAGCATGTGTGTAAGTCTTTGCAGGATGAAAGCTTAAATGTGTAAACCTGTTCAGCAAGAGTACCCAGCCTTTAATGTCCTGTGAATGTGGTCTCTCTTACTGAGTGACACTGGGCAGGCTGCTATTGCTCTTCACTCAAGTGCAAAAGCTTCGTTTAGTATGCATATGTCCTTCATAATTGTCAATGACTTAGGATACAACAAAAGAAAAATGTTAGTAGTGCTGCTTATTAATGGAGTGCCTATGGAAAACATTGACTGCATCAGATTGATTAAGAGCCACTATTAATCTATACTTCTGTCTCTTGTTATCCAAAACACAGGCAACAGGCCTTCCAGATTGCTCACTATGTCAGTGGCTTGTACAGTGCTTATACATTAATCACTGAAAACAGCAAATGTATAAGAGATCCAATACTGTGCTCAGAGCTCCTTTATTATGTGAGCAGTTCTATTACATATTATCACATTTTCTGCATGCTTCAAAATCCATCCACTGTCCTTGTCTGAATAAAGCCTATTTCTGCAAAACACTGCAGGATTCAGGTTCGGAATAGAGCTACCTCAATCATGCCTGAAGATCAACCATTTTATATTTAAATGAATGGTAGAATCCAGTTACTCTAACTGAAACCAAATCTACACTTAATCTTTAGGATGCTGAAGAGACAAGTGAAGAGAGAAATGAATCCTAAGGGAGACAATGTTTATCTGATGTATAATATGTCAATATTGCTTAATGTCTTAGATATCTAGTGTGGTCTTATGCCCTCTAACAGCCAAACTGTGTATGTATGTATATATTAATATATATTTATGTGCTGACACATTTACTTTTAAAATTAATCATATCTACCTTGAAAATAAAACCGACTGATGCTGGTTATAGTCATCCTTAGGTATCATTTCCTCTAGTCCCTACGTACGAGGTTGCTCTGAAGCCAGCTCCCTCTGCTCCTTTCAACTCTCTGTTCAAGTGGGCTATGAGCCCACCAGCATCACTCACAACCCTTCATGCCATGTACTTGGGCACAAAAGCAAATGCCTGGGACCAAACACAGGGCCAAGAGGACACATTTATCCCCTCCACAGACAGCCAGGTGAGACATGGAGGTGAGGTAAACTGTAATACTTGGGATCCAGAGATCTTTCTGTAGCAGATACTTTTAGCACTGTAAATGTAGCCTTAGTTGTGCAAATTTAGGAAGTTAAAATCTTTGTCTGAAATCTTTCAAATGCACATAGCTTCCTCTGGGTAAAGGAACTTACATCAGGAGCATGAGCTTATTAAAATGATGGTTCCTAAATTAGGTAGACTCCATGATACTCATGGAGTTTCCTGACTTTTATATTTTTTAAAGCATGGTTGTGTAACTTTCAAATGCCACTGGTCTACAGAGTACAACAAATAAACCAATTGCAGCACCTTCTTTCACTAGATCAGTTCAGACTAATAAAAGTAACTACGAGGAAGAAGATTAATTGTACATTGAACACACTTCCTGGAATGCACTTGTGACAGCATCCCCCCAGCAGCTCTTGAGGACTACTGATATATGTGAGTGACATCACCCTGCCTATGCAATCCAGTCCTAACCTCCCTGTGATGAGCCTTGTTTTAAGCCCACTGCCAAGTATATGAGGCTTGGTAATTCAATAGTACCATGACAGTTTTTTTACAGTATGTAATTTACAGAGTTTTAAGCCCTCTGTCTTCATGAAGTAGTTACAAGAGAAGCCAAGCAGATGAGGAAAAGGTGTCTAAATTAAGCAACGGATTAGTACAGTTAATTAAAAAAATTTGAGGAGGAGAGGTGGTTAAATGATTTGAATCTTGAATGTTATGTCCTTCAATGGGATTTAAAGAAAATAAACATTTAACATAGGTCAGATAAATAACTACCTGAAAGTGTTTGCTTGTTTTCTCTGACTGTAATGGGACGCCCGAGGTAGTTAGCTCAGATATAGGTGCCTACAGTATAGGTATCTAAATTTGGATGAGATGAATCCTACCTCTGGTGCCGAAATGCCATGTAGAGCAAACATTTAGATGGCCGATATGCAGGTAGTTGGAGATTCCAGTCTGTGAAAGCAAATTGAAAAACTATATACGAAGAGCTTTTAGTTTGCTTCCCCTTTTTACCATCCCCAAGGGAGATGACAATAAGTATATTTAACAAGGGGAGTAGGAAAGATCTGGCTCCAAGAGCTCTCAGAGCACATCAGCCTTAGGACAGGAGCCAAGTTATCAGTCTCCACAGGCCACACGCCGCACAAAGGAACCAAGGAAGTCTTTGTGTGATAATTATAGTCTAGAACTGACCTCTCTGGGGCTCTACTTCTCTTTTTGCTTTGTTTAATTCTTGCTAATATTTTATTGTTTACCTTAATAGAATAAAATATGTATTTATGTTCTTAATTCGTATCTAGTGACCTGATAGATACTGTGTACTCTATTGCCTTGGGAATGATGAAAGCAATTAGGAGCTATTAGATTATTTTCAGGATTTCCTATACCATACACAGGGTAAGAGTCCCAAGGAGTCCACAGCAAATCATGCACACATCACCAGGAGATGAAAGACATGTGACTAGCTGCCAGACTTTTGTAAGGAGTGTGTCTTGGCAAGTGTTGGCTCAATAGGTTGTCAATCAGCTAGCAGGGGAAGACCAGACACCTGGGGTCACTCTGAGACAGGTAGAATGGTCTTGCTTTGTCTGGTGATATAAAGCTTCAAGAGTGGTTCTTGCTGAAGGAACACCATAGCTAATTTGTTAAATCAAATGGAAACACAGCAAGCCCCTTATAATGCCATAAATCATTTGCAGTTAGAAGAGAAATGTAAAAGTCTTTTATTACCAGAATGAAAAAAAAAAAAAAAATCCTCAGAGGTTAAAATCTCAGCTTTTTATCATAACTCTCTAATACTTCAATACAGCTGTCCAGAAGTGTAATGCTAATAAATAAAACCATTCAGGGAAAGAGGTGTTATGGCATATTCTAAAGTACTTCTTCAGAGTCCCAAGAAATGTCTGAGATTCTGAACTTTCTCAGTAGAAAGAAGCTGATGAAATCCCATCATTATTGCCCATGGCAAGTCTGTGTTTTACCCCAATTCTACCTGCTGCGTACAACTCAGGCTTGCAGTGACTTTACATGGAGAGTTGGAGATGTGGAAGAAATACAGAATTATGCCAGCTTTTTTCTGTAAAGAAAATTCATAGCTATGTTATCAAAGTTTCTAATTATAAAATTTCTTTAATATTTTATTAATAGGAGGAGAGGGAAGATGCCAAAACTTATGGCATTTCACAAGTAAGATTATGGGTTGATTTCTGATTGGATGACAGGGCCCTAATAATAAAACTCATAATTTTATACTACATTCATCTGGTGATGATAGAAGTTCTTTGTGCATAATAGCACCATTTCTATTCAGGAATCTTGTTAACAGTTGTAAACTCAGATTATCATTTTTATTAGCCTAGTGTTTTCTTATTTCTGTGTTACTGACAGGAAATTACAGCAAGTTTTCTGGCTTGCTTTTTTTTGTTGTAATGAAAGCAATTCCATTCAGCTAGAAATTTCCAAGCATTGGGTAGAAGACAGTATTGCTAGAAGCCAACAGCAATTTCAAGTGTACAGATTAATTAAATATATGTATATTTAAAGATTAAATTCAAAGAGAAAGTAGACTGGTCAATTGGGTTAGGGTGGGGCTGGGGTTTAAAGGTACAGATATCTGGCTTTATATACTTTATGTCTTTAAGAACAAATTCTTTTCACCAAACTCAGCATCTAAACTTAGCTGTACTGTTTCATGTTGCCTCATAACATTGACATCACCTCTATGACTGAATATCCCTGGCTGCATTCAGGATCTACTCCAGGCAGGCTTGCCCATTGCTGAGATGCCCAACCATGGGCAGTGGGAATCAACCACGATGGACTTCTCATGGCTTTGGGTTATTAGGAAGTTCAAATGAGAATATTGGTAGCTGTTTCACTGCATTAGACCACTTGAGCGTTGTAAAAGCACTGTTTCTAGGAGAATGTGAGACTATAGCTGCATAATTTACTGTCAGCAGCCTACAGTTTATTCATATTACATCAGATACGCTTCTAACTGTCAGTTGATACTGAGTGAATAAAAACTTATTTCCATAACAAGAACACCGAACTCAATCCTTTTCTTCTCTGGTTATAAATGGATGGGAGTTTAGGATTACAAGGGACAAAGCCTAATTTTCTGGGCCTTGCAGACCTTGGTGTTGGGACGGGGGGAGGTAAATTGTCAGGGCAAAAGCAAGATGTGGGAGCTACGATGACCTCATTTCACAAGACACCAGCGTTTTCTGCACAAGTGAAGTAAACCTTCAAAAAAGTATTGCAGTACTTGAAATTGAGGCTGAAATAGGGAGTGATGAACTTCTGCAAGTGCAGCACCCTTAACCCTGCTCCCTAACAAAGTTGCTGTGAAAGAATGTGATTTTCCATATGGCAGTGGCACATCTCTCCAGGGACACGATAGGGAGTCGGTGTTTAATCCCTGACTGCTCCTCACCTCCCTCTCCTTGTGCAACTTCGCTCCTGTGATCACATTATGCGTTTGGCAAAACAGACCTTTGAGTCTGGAAAGTCTGATGTATCAATCTGCAGATGATTAATTTCAAGACACCTCTTTTTTTTTTTTTTTTTTTTTTTTTAAATACTAAGGAAAACAGCTTTCAGTGAGTTAGAGGACTGACTCATGCTGTTTTTTTTAACTCCATTAGATTTCTCTGAAAAATCCTGTCCTATGTTCAAAAAGTTTTCCTCAGCATGTCCACAAACCTGTGAAAAACTGTAAGAGTAGTGTTTATTCTAAATACTTCAGTAAAAGTCTACACTATCCAGTCTTTAGTGTAACAACAGCTAATTGCAGTTATGAAAAGAGATCGAGTTCAGCTATCATAAGATCCAGTTCTTCTAGTACTCAGTAATTTCCTCTTAAATACAGGACAAACTCAGCCTTCCTGTTGATTTCAGTAGGTGTTGTAGCATTTAATACTTGGCAGAATTACGTCCAGAAAGCCTGAGAGAAAAATGTCACTTTATAAGTTTTATAAGAGTAAACAGACAGCAAAAGCAAAACACATCTCATTTTCTAAAAAAAAAAATAAAAATAAAATTAAAATACTAATGTATTAGTGTTAGAAAAACACTAGAAAGCAGACCTTGGAAATCAGGGGATTTGCAGGGCAGGGACTGCAACATGTATAATACAGATCTGATTGTGTCTGGCAGGTTTGTATTCATAGGAAACTATCCACATCATCAAACTCATTCTTTACAAAAGCAACACTTGGTATTTCTTCTCAAAGTTTGTCAGCTTCTTGCAATTAGCTACTACAATGATATGACAAGATATGAAGTGTAACATCCCTTCCCCCCTTCTCCAGAAGAACAATGCAAAGGACAGCAAGAACTTTACCCAGCACTGGACAACAATAAATCCTGGATTCAGTGACCCCACTTAATGCAAGCTGAAAAATATTTATTTATTTTTTAAAAAGTTTCAGTGTTGCACTTCTCTACCTAGTAAACAGCTGAAGAGGCAGAATGATACCCAAGACCATCTCCTCCACCCCCATCTCCACCCCCGTCGTATCAGAGCTTCAGGCAACATTCGGAAAAAAAAAATCACAGACACAAAACCCCCAACTCAAGTATCTTTTCTGATAGGAGCATAGAACAGTAACCAAAAAACAATCAAGTCCTCATTGTCATAGTGCGACAATCACAGCACCGCTTCTGTTGAGAAAATAGTCAATTCACAGAGAGAAAAGCATCATGAGGACAGACACGAAAGCTGTTATTATCCATTTTAAGTAATAGGAGAAGGTCACATATCAAGCAGTTACACCTTTTCATTACATCCTAACCTTCCACAGCAGGGGAACCACACTTATGACTGCATTAGATATACAAAAGCTTTCAGCTCCAAAAAAGGAAAAGAAAAGATGGGGAAGGGAAAAAAAAAAGAAATAAATTCATCTTACCAGCACGTTGCAGCACCAACTTGCTTGAAGGAATGTTGCCTTTACAGGTTTCTCTTTTAATTATCCTGGAAGCAGAAGGGGGAAAAAAAAGAAGACGTTGAAGCAGGGTTGTTAAATTAGCGTGTGCTAGAATCTTTTCAGTTTGTCGCAGAGTAGAAAAATACCCCCCCCCCCCCAAAAAAAAAAAAAAAGACACGCAAAGAAAGAAAGAAAAAAAAAAGAAAAAGAAAGCTCAGTAATTTAAATTTGCTGTCAGTTCAGGCAGCATCGCTCTGTCCCGCCCCTCTTCCCACTGGGTTCTACT
The DNA here is from genome assembly GCF_018691265.1 of Tyto alba. NCBI lineage: Eukaryota > Metazoa > Chordata > Aves > Strigiformes > Tytonidae > Tyto > Tyto alba. The sequence continues at coordinate 84,693,312 of NW_024881282.1, forward strand.
ACCTGCAGGGCTGCAACTGACAGCTACTGTGCAAACAAAAAAAAAGGCAAAAAGCATGCTGGGACCATGCTGTCTGCTGTCTGAGTCTCTCTCCACTTCTGATGACTGAAAATCATTAGTGGAAAGGTTCTGTTGTTGTTTGCTGGGATTTTTAAGTTGGGTGCTTTGCATGAAATTTAATTTATTTTTAATTGATACGACGCAGCACGTGACAGAAACTGGTGGTTGTGTTTCTCAGCTCTGCTCAGAATGGAAACTAACCTGAACAGATTGATTTTAACAGTATGGTATATGTAGAATATATACAGACATGTGCCATGTTGCACTTTGCAGGCATGCATTCAGCCCTTCCTGGAATACTGTGTACAGAAATGTTTGTTTGAATGGAAAGTGGGGAAAGCGTTTCCACAGAAAGCAGTAAAAACTCTGGCACTCAAAGAAGTTGCCAGTATTGGTTTTGCTCTGCTTTTAAGTTTTCCTTCTAAACTTTTTCAAATCATTTGTGAGAACAGAAAGTAACAGAAGTCAGAGGCATACGAGCAACTGCCACAACAATCATGTAAAAAAGACGAACTAACAATCATAGTACATAAAAAGCTATGCTTTTAGCCAGATGTTTAAAACCATTTTTGAAAGTCTGTGCTAGCGACTATTAGCAGACTGCATACATCATATGAATGTGAAATATTTGATGAAAACTAACAAAAAAACAAGTACAAATGCTATAAATGCCTTTGTAGCTATTTTAATTGTTGCTAACAGCCTTTTAGCAACAGGGCTAAAATCATCCTTCCAAAACAAAGAGGAGCATAATATATAACTTCTAACTATAAATGTATTCACCAAAATATGGTTCCCACCTAATTATAAAATAAAATTAAAAGAGTGAAATGATGCTTTTCCTTAATACTTTAGTAGTAATTGTTTGGATCATACCACAGTAAATATGCAACATTTGTATCCAGTTACTGTTCTACTTATGTGTGCAGCCATAAAATAAAAAGCTGAAATGTTTAAACTTAATTAAATTAATCTCTGTTTCACTCGAAGTTTGCCATTTGCACAGGAAGAGACACCTGCATGCTGAACATGCCTGCCATAGACAATTGGCTTTTAAATAGTTTTTAAAAAACTCTGGAGAAACTAATTGCTACTATGCCAGCATCCCTTCTGCAGCCTTTACTCATTGAAGTAGATCTGATAGGGTGACTTCTGCCACCAGGAATTGCACAACAGGGCTCAAGGTGTAGCATCTGCCCTACAGCCCCCATAAGGCTCATGAACAAACAGCCATGTTAAATTGATGCCACAGTCAAATTTTAAGTTGCTTTTCTTCTCTTTTAAAGTCTCCAGACCCTTTTAACAGGTGACCACCTGAGGCCATTTCTACAGACGGTAGAGATCTCCCACCATTTCAGAGATGAGATTTAAATTGGCATGGCCGAGAACCATCTCTTTGCAGAGTTCACCAAGATCTCTTAGCAGGCTCATGCTGTCTACAAGAATTTTTGATATCCTCTGTGGGTTCAGTCTCAGTATAGAGGGAAAAGACAGTACAGACAGTTGTCTTCACAATGAAAATACAAATACATAAGGACAGTGAACATAATTCAGAAGAGGAGTAACAGTAGATTCCCCAAGTAGTCACAGCAAAAATGCAGCATTTTTCAGCTAGAATTTGCTCTCATTTACACTCGTGGCTTTAAAGCCCTATTTTTATGCTAGTAAAATGCTTTAGTATACATTTTCATCCAAATTCAGTTTCTCCTGGCTCTCTGTCCTTTGTCTCTACTGCCAGACTTTCCTTCTTTTTGCTCCTTGTTAAGAACAAAAAATGGAAAATGCTAAAAAAAAAAAAAAAAAAAAAAGAAGTATTCTTGATGATTTGACAGCATTTAATCCTTATTTTGGTATCTTCATGCACGCATAAATACACAGGCACACATGCATGCATATGTTCAGTTTTAAAATTCTGTTACATCTAACTAACTTATTATCCTTCTATATATCCTTGCAAAAGTCAAGGGTGACCTGTTTTTAATGCACTTGGCATTTTAAGCAAGGCACTCAGACCTTCAAAAGACCAATAATTGAACTTTGCCTTTAATGGAATACAGTAGTGCACTAAATAACAAAAACTAAAAAAGCTAGATTTAGCAAGGAGATACAGTCAAGAAGGCAATTTGACTAATTGGTTGAGAAAATGCAGAAGAGCTCATAAAATCAAACATTTATAGAAAACCCTCACTTGTGTTATTATCTTGAAATAAAAATAATGGTAAAGCTGTTAATATCAACATTTTCTCCTGTAATGTAGGACACTACAGGACACAAGAACAAACACGGAGGTGTTCCGAAGAGCAGAGTCTGATTTAATTCAGTGGAAGCTTCATTCATTTTAGGGTTTTAGTGATGCTGCATGTTACCTTTAACCATTCAGTGTCTCTGTTAAAATCTGATTTTGTTTAAGGGTCATAGGCTTTGGACTGTAGCAGTAGGTTAGGTAGTATAGGAAAGATAATACTTTTTTTGTAGTTCTATAGTCAGTTTTAATGAATCAGTTAAATTAAAGAAGCAGTAATTAATGGAGGTTTCCTACTATATAATACAAAAGAAAGTATCTAATTAACCTTTGTATCCCTTACAAAACACTATCAAGTGAAGCATTTTCTGGTCTTACTTTAGTCAGGAACTTTTGCTTTTAACTTCAATAGAGTGCTTATTGACTGTTCAGTGTTTTGTTTTGTTTTGTTTTTTTTTTCACAAGTTTCCAAGTCATTGACCATCAAGCATTAGTTCCTATAAACATTGATAACATTAACCATTTTATAAATTTCCATTCCTTTAAAAGAACAAAACAAAACAAAACAAAACCAAACAAAACCATGACACACCAAACCTTCAAAATCCCTTCTTGCACTATGTCTAAATAGACTGCTATACTGTGATGGGAAAAGTGTTGAAGAAGCACTTTTAACCTAGAATGAGATTAGTCCGGGTATTAAAATGAAGACTTGTAAACTTGGCAAATGCCAAACAAGACCAGAAAGACCCCTTTCCTCCTCTTGTAAAGTCTTTCTTCATAGCCACATCTATCTAAATGGGCTTACTTCAAATAAATAAAACCCTGTGCCTTCCTGCCCCTTAGAAGGGGTTCAGTCAGCTATATTGGGACCCTTGGCATATGTAAAGGGAATTTAGGGAAGGTGTGCATTATACAGCTGAGAGATATAAATGTGATTTTGTGTAAACAACCAACTGTTATAAGGAGACTTGGGAATAAACATGGGCCATACAGCCAGCCATGACTTTCAACATTCAGTAGTCACACATCTTATGATATGTATTAATTATGTCAATGTAATGTCCAGCCTTCTGTGTCTTCATGTACCATATTTCTTTGTGTACAAACTAAGACTTTTGTTACCCTAATTGCTTCCTCCTGCAGCTTTAAATTGAGGGTGTCTTTCTCATACATTTAATTACTTTCCCCTGCAGCTTGCAAGGAAAATGTAGTTGAAGGTGGCTTCTAAACCAAGATATACTGTAATTAAAAGCTCTTTTAAAGAGAGCTTTTTTGTACAGCACCTGCTGTTAATGGAGTACTTTGTGTACAGTTCTGTGTAGTCTTTGAATCCAGTGCATTATTTCAGAAGTAGTGTGTTGTTGGAGGATATCTACATTGATGTGGTGACCTATATATATTAATTATCTTATGCAGAAAAAAAAAAAAAAAACCACCAGGAAGATTCTCCTTCCCCCAGCAAAATCCAGCCCATAAAAATGGTTTAGTAAAGTGAAAAGTAAGGCTGGAAATCTCTGAATGTCTTGTGGATAACAATCACTTAATTTTGTGGGGTTTTTTTTTGTTTTTTTTTTTCAGCTTAAAAAAATGGCTTGTTACAATTTCCATTAAAAGATTATAATTTTATAATGTGCAGTTTCTCTTGCCAAGATTTCTTACTGAGAAAGAAAAAATTGTGTATCTTATGTGATTTAATAAATGATGGTTACACATCTTAGTCCTTCCCTGTTGCCTTGCCTGTGGTTGAATCCATATTTCATACCTGTGTTGCTGTCCCCTCAGTACATCCTGCTGTCTTGCAATCAAAGGGGGCTAACTTAAAAAGATATCTCTATGGAATTTGGTGTCTTGATAAATTAATCCATCCTTGTGTGTAAGCCTTCCAAATGCTCATGTCCTAACAATAGTTTGTGGGGTGAAAATAAAGCCTTAAGACAAGAAAGACAGATGCTGTATATAAGTTCCCACTCTTTTCACAGGAAAAATAATGTGGAAGATAAAGGTGCCAACTCTATTCACAGTGTATTTTGGGGTTTTCTTTGATGTTTGGTTGCATTCAATGGGATGTTAACTGGTGATTTGATGGAAACTTCTACATGCTAAAACTGGAAATAGTTGAGCAGAGAAAGAAAATTACTCAGCAATTTTGTAATGTTGCAATAACAGCCTTGGCTCTGAGGTGAAAGGGGTTGTTTTCCATGGTGGTGTAAATATGTAAGGAGAGAAAATAACCAGATTCTCCTTACCAATATAAAGTTCAGGTGTTCCTAGCTGACTCTTAAGGAATTTTCTTCTTAACAGCCTCAGAGCATAAAGGGACCTATTAATTGTCTCAGGAAATATTTGGATACTTCTCATTGCTATAGACAGAATGGGTAAAAGAATAAAAAAGACATCTACTATGTCCATTATGAGAAAGTCACCACCAAAACTGTATAGGAGCTACTTATCTTGTATTTAGGAAATGCCACAATAAATCAGACAGCAATAAGCCTTATATATTTTAATGGAGGTCACCACAAATGTATTTTATTTTTTGTCTGATACATAACTTCATATACATCCAGCATGTGCTCCTCAGAAGAAAACCTTCCAGACACACTCAAGTGTATTTTCACAATACACACTGATGAATAATTAATCCTTCCACTAACACTGACTTATTGTTATTTACTGAGACTCCATAAAATGGCTCCCAGTGCTCAGAGTCTGATGCCTTGCAATGCTAGTCCATCTATAGCTCCTGCGATTGAAAGACTTGTCAGTTTGGAGACTATATGTTGTCTAAATACTCTTTTATCCAAGGTTCAAGTAACTGGTTAACAAAGCAGTTGCAACTGCTTTAACCACATCTTTACTAGCCCGTGATTTCTGAGTCACTAACCCTTTAGGATTATGAAGTTTATCCCCTGGCAAACATTGCTCCATCCTCTCAGACTCTAAATTAATGCCCAAGAATATGATCACTTTGATGGGACCAGCTGTTTCTTTTGCTGCCAAAGCACTCCAAACACTTTGGCAGCTTCCCTAAATGTGCTCAGTAAATCCTGACATGTACCATAGGAGTGTGCTCTGTGGGGTCCTTGGCAGAAAGGCATCTGTGTATGCAGCACTGACCCTGACATTTGACTTCTGTGTTTGCACCTTATTGCATAGATCTGGGAGGGATCCAACATGAATTCAGAGGGTGCGGGTTGGCAGCTCCCGAACCAACAGCTTTTTTGCCTTCAAGCTTAAAACTTAACAGGTGAGAAGTATGCAAATATACAGACAAAGACTTGATTTGGTATTTATTGAGCCTGCCTGTAAAATCTTCTTTATCTTTTGCAATCTTTACAAGAGGATCAAGGAATATCAGACCAGTCAAAAAGGTATTATTAGCAGGGCTAGAAGCAGTGCTTGTGAAAGTTCCTGTTTACAGTTGCTTATGGCTTTTTATCACACTACATTTTGGGATTAAATTTTCTCTGCTAGGGGCCTGCCTTTGATTGTTGGAAAACTTCAGCCAAATCAACCCTGTCTTTGCTGAGAGCCAGGCTGGAGGAAAAGCATCTTAAGATGGCAGTAGTCTTTTCTTTCAGGAGGCATGCAACTATTGTGTTTCTGCCAGGATTCAAACAGGGACTTGAAATTAGTCCATAAGGGTGACATTTATGACAGGGACAGCAAAAGAATACATCTATAAAGAAAATTACATAAATGAGAGCACTTTTGGAGAAGATAGTAAAACCCACAGGATAGACAAAATACATTCTGCATGGTGTAGGGGACGGTGCAGCATGACTGGAATGACAGAATGACACCATCCCACCTTTGGGGGATAAAGTTCAGGGAGGGAGGCTTGAGCGTATGGATTTGTGCAGTGCCACTTGATCTCAAGGCTTTAACCTTCTTCACTTACTAGTGAAGCTGGCTGAGCACTTGAACTATTGGTAGAAATACCCTGAAACTAAAGACAAAAGAAGCAAGAGCAGGCTAGAGGCAATATATTGGAAGAGCAAATCTGGACATGTATTCAGGAGGACAGTGAATGAAACGAGACTGGAAATGTCTGGAAAAAAAGAACTAAAACTGAGATGTTGCTGGAGAGGAGAATAGGCTGGTTATACAGGACTTCTTGACTGGAGGTAAGGTGGGACCAGTCAGTCAGAAGGCTTGGTTCAGATATGGAGACTGGGGATTCACTGTTGGAAATAGGCTGGATAGGTAAGGAGAAACTGTGTAATGAAGAACACATGATTATGTAGCATTGTATAGCATGAGCTTCGGAAGAGGGAATGAATATTACTAGTGATCTTAACTGTATTTTTTCCGAACTATTTGTACCCAGCTTCTATAAGCAGTAATGCTTGTCAGTGTTTTTCTTTTCTAAGAACTGTACAGAGTCCTAATGGTGTCCCTTGCTTGAGATCCTTGGCGTTATTGAAAATATGAGTTAATAATAATGAAAGAAAACATAATAGCCAGATACTATTAAATTCTTAACTAGTTTCTCTGCCTGCTACTTACTTACTCCTCTGTGCATCTTTTCTGATAGCACAGCTTTGCCTTGAAGGGCAAGAACATCCCATCTGTTGAGTTCTGAGGGTGTAAATGCTCTTAAAAAGGAAAATATTTGTCTCTTTGGTATATAGGAGAGGCTGGAATACCCAGCGTTGCCTGCACTGGAAATGAGTAATCTCTGTCTCCCTCATGGCCAACTATGCACAAATTGTGTCATCTTGTACACAAAGGGCAGATCCGATTGGGGCATATGTTATCATATAGCTGCAGTCACACAGAGGCCCTCAACATGAATACTATTAAAATATGAAACGCTCGTAGATTATTTTAGGCTTCACAGAGAGCCATAACAGCTACTGAAATATATTAGAGCAGTTGCCAGGCACTTATGTATCAGTGCACCCTAGCTGTCACTTTACAGGCTGCAGTGCATCTCTGCTTTGCTGTCGTGTCGTACGCTGCAGGCACGTTCCCCAGGCCACAGCTTACGTGCATGGATCACTGGAAGGGTTGTCTTCCAGTGGTGTTGCAATGGTCTCTTGTACAGAGCTCGAGAGATACACAGGGGACAAAATATGTACCAAAACCCTACTGCCTGCCTGAACAACCTTTCATTTTAATCCTCACAAGATTTCAGCTTAACTCCCTTCTCAGATCCCTTCATTGTCTAATGAGGCAGGAACAAAACTGGATTTTCCCGAGAACAACTGTGAGAAACAGCAATTGGTCTGCCTCACATCTGTGTCATCAGAAACATGTTAAATGACCATATGCCATGAAGTAGAAAAAGCAATGACCTTAAGCACAGACATTTCCGGGTATAACTGCATTACTGTTTTATTGCAAATCGTTTATGTTGCCTGTGCAAAATTAGGAATTTGTATGCTGCACTTAGCATAAGTAATAAAGCAGCAAGTGATTTTTTTTTTAAACTGTATTTGTTTCAATTTAATTGACTTTAGATAATTCAGTGGAACTAGTTATTAGTTATTACAGCATTTAGGATAGATTTTATTAAAGTTTTGGCCTTAACAAAGAAACTCATTAATCATTCTTAAGTGCTGTACATAAAATAGGAACCTCTCACTTAAATGATAGAAACTGGCTTTGTCAGAGGGGAAAAAACATCTCAACACATAAATTAGGCTTAAAAATTGATCGATCTGAAAATTGCTATTTACTGAGGAAAGTCTTCTGGACTACAAAATATTTAATAAAACAATCTATCAATTCAGAATTAAGAGGTTTTGGAAACAAATATTGGTAGCTAAACGGAACAAAATAATATACTTAATTCGAAAGCAATATCAGTGTGTGTGTGTGTACAGATATATATATTATTTCATGATATAAAATCTCTGATACAGAAAATTCCATACATTTACAGCAGTTTTTGATAATGTGTACTACTACCTTCATGTTATAAATATAAGCCTAAAGGATATTAAATAACTTCCCTACAGAGACAAAACAAGTCAGGGGCAGGAAAAAGGACAGATCTCTGAACACAGAGCACATTCCCTTGGAATGCACTACCATTTTATTTCCAAAGCTGTCTAGATAATGCAGTAAATAACTAAGTACTAAGGCCGAACTTCAGTAATATCTAGTGATTTATCATTTTAATTAAACTAATGTCACCTGACCAAAAAAAACCCCAAACCCCTGTCCTACATGAAAACACTGAAGCAATCCCTTTCAGGAGACCAGATGAGTTTGAAATATGCTTTCCTAGAAATTAAGTTTTATCTGACAGGAAACCTTAAGTCAGTAGGAAGTAGCACAATTTTTAAGTGTGGAAGATCTGCTGTGCTATCTAGTTTATTTTCCAATTTTACCAAAGTTTATTATTGCACAGCTCTAAAATTGCCTACTCCTTCCTTCAAATGTCTGAAGTGCTAAACTTTATGTCTTCTCTATGTGTGGCTGCTACACTGGCTAATAGAACTTGATTTTGATCTCTTTAAATTCATCTCATTCTCTTTGGTCAACTACAGTGAAAGTGTCAGCAGAATAGGAAAATAATTATTTCTGGAAGGACATGCCCACTTGCACATCACTTATTGAAGCCCACTTTTACATGACGCATTCAAGAATTTCTTTATTTTGGCCTTAGAAAACAATTATCCCCGAAGGAAAGAAAAAAATGTCTTCACTCCTTGTACTTTGCCCTCTGGTAGTGAGATGCTTTCATTTAGAGATGTTCTGCCAGATAATGCCACACACAAAGCTACAATGTTTCATCTTGTTTTATGACACATGTGAATTTTGCCTAAGTCTTTAAGTCAACAGTATTTTTTCTTTCTGCTTCACACTGCAAATTTATTTCTGACTTTAAGTTTTCTTTCACCCCAGATCACTTTCAATAACCCTGGATTTCAGGCTCTTTTTACCTTCCTCCCTTTGCTACTCAACATTAATTATTTTTTCTCTAGTGGGATTAGCTTGCAATTTTCCAGGCTAAACATAGTTTTGCTTTAAGCCCACATTCCTAACCTGTTCAGGTCCTCTTGCATTATTTCACTGAGGGTGATAACCTTTACTGATTTTAGTAGCAACTGCAACTTTCATTAGTATTCTGTTTACTCTTTTCCCCTGGACCAAAATGAAGACATTAAGGCCTGACCTGACTCCTGCAGTACCTGCTAGATACCTACCAGCAACTTTCAACTTTGTTTTTCATTACCTATCATTTAGAAACCTCTAGACAGCTTTCAATGTGAGTGACAATAAAAAGATATTTCTTACATCTTAGAATATATAGTACAAACATTAGTAGGTAAAACTAAACCCCCCCAAAACCCTAATAAAATAGTCAGTAGACTTTCTCTTTGCATGTCTCACTAGCGTGTTTATTGCTTTGGCTCTTTAAAAAATTCTAAGCAGTAATCCTCTTTCTGGATGGAAAATTATCTAAATTCTTACCAAATTATTCTGAAATGTGTTATACTCCTGCTTATTTACCATATCTGTAAATACAATTTTAGTAGATAATAATATAGAAAGCCGGTGTTTTCCCTTAGTTGAAGACCCATTTGCACTTTTTTGTTGTAAAATGAGTTATGGGAGTGCCTGGACCTCCATTTTGGGAAGAACTTAATTTAGAAGGGAGTTACCGAATGCTTCTTGAGGATATGGACCTTCCTCCAGAAAACAAAGTAAATTCCCAGTGGTCCATATTATATTGCTCTCCGGCTGGACAGGGCCTTGATTGCCCTTACAAAAGAATGAATGAGGTGTGTAGGGAGCACGTGAGTTGGTGCAACATAATGTATCCTTTCAGGCAATTCTGAAGATCACATGTTTGAGAGAGCAACTGCTTGGATCTGTTATGAAATCCCAACTTTTCCTACAAGTCTGTACAGTGGTCCTGTGCTCCTGTGGCTCTGTGTATTCCCCAAAATTAGCAGGAGGACCAACTTGTCCATTCTGGGAAGTGTGGAAATGCCCATGCACCAGGACCAAGGGTATACATACCTTTCCCTTATGCCAGAGAAATCCCAGGCAAGGTAGATAGAATACATATCTAGGCCAGACTAGCATGTTCTGGAGGCTGGTTGCCTCTGCTGAAGGTTCTCTTCCAGCCTTCCAGAGATCTATTTCTTCTCAGCACACCCTCATACTGCACTGTCAGGATACTGCAAGATGAAATGGTTTAGGGATCTTTTTAATCCATGCTTTCTTGTCCCATGTAGAAACATACTTCAGAAACAGTACAAATCCATCTGGTTTATCTTGGGCTGAAATGGCCAGGTTTCAGGCATGGAGAAGATGATAAACCCTTAGGCCAGTCTCAGTCTTTACCACAGCCTAGTCTAGCTTAAACTTTTTAGATGTTTAACTCAGTGAAACAAGAATTTACCTTCTCAAAACACAGCTTTGATCTAAGAGACAATTTGGGGGGATCTGGTTGGGAACAAGGGAGGGTTAATAGAACATAGCACTAGCCTTCTGCTGAGAATTTCTCTTCATGCTCCCCATAACCCTCGACCAGTTGAACCTTGCTGCTGACTGTCTCAAGAACAACTTTAGTGGAATGTGATATCAAAAGCTAAAACCACTGTCTAATGGATGTTATCTCACTGGTTTCTTTGCCGGGTTACCAATTAAGAATCACTTCAGCAGCAACTTTTGTCCAGCCTTGCTATTTGTAAAAATCCAGAGTGAAGGTGGCTTTGGCAGAGATGGAGAAAGCAGTTCATCTACTTAGAAACACCCCTGCTTTATTGACTGCTTGACTAATAGTCTGGATTGCTTTTAATATGATAAAAATTTTCATATTGGGATGTTTATCTGGTAGCTGTACAGACTAAAGAAATATGGTAGAATGTCTACATGACTGTAGAAGCTGTGATAGGAGAGGCTGTTTCTCCTGTCTCATGTAGGTATACCAGTGCTACCTGGCTTGACTTGATGGACCTATGAAGTAGCTGCTCATTAATCTATCTGGAGTAGTTCAGTGCCCTGATAGACCAGACTTGGGTCTCCATGGTTACTAGCTTTAGAGTCATCCTGGACAGTTGAGGAAACTGTCCTTGCTGATAAAGGAGCCTTGAGAGGCTTCTAGGTGACTCAAATCCATAAGTGCTGAGTTGCTGTCCTCTGAGGGGTTAGCTGAGGAGAGAGCAAGTTCACCATTCACAGCCTTTGTTAGTGAGGGGATCAATGGTTGTCCTCCTAGAAAATTTAATTATTTTATTATATGTGTCAGAAATACTGTATGTGATGTATAATCATGCATATCTTTTCTTCTACTGGGAACAGATATACATCCTAAATCCCACCTCTCCCCTTTCTCAAAGGAGAAAGCCAGGAGGAATTTCCCTAGTAGATGTCTTGTACCAGGCTCTTTTGCAGTCTCTCTGGCTGCAAGTGAACACTGACTCAAAGGCTTCTAGGGTATGCTTGTCTTGGATTGCCCTTTTTAAAGTCTGTCATCCAAAATGAAGTCAAGCCAAGCCTTATCCCCATACCTTACAGACTTTGTACAAAGGAAAACCAAACCAAACCAAAACCAAATAAAATAAACAACAGAAAAAAACGTCTGCAGTGTTAACTGACAATAGCATTGATTGATCTGTCTGTGAAAAATATGGAATCATTATTTTACATATAGTTTTATGTATATTCATTAAAAGGAACATAGTGAAATATACAAGCAGAATCTCCTTAAGTAATAACAGTGAGTGTTTTTTTTTTTAATATAGAATTTATTAAAATAAGGGCTGCTCTGGGCAATCTGTCACTAATACATCTGTTTACCTATTTATTAATTTACCTATTTCCTAAATTAAATTAAAACACTTGTACATTTTTCCATTTTTAAACTACTGTCTTGTAAACACTCACTTTTTCTTTGCCCTATTTCTGGATGTATAACTAACAGTCTCTTCTGAATACTTAAGGAAACTGAGGACAAATGCAAAATAATATTTTAACAACAAGTTCTTCACTATGTAACAGGAAGCAATAAATGGATCTGCAGCACCTATGGTAAAAGTAGTTTGGATGGTGTTGGCAAAAATGGTCCTGTGTCCTCCTTTTTTGTCTCACTGCCATAGCTTGGTATTGGTCAATAGGTGTCACAGGAGAAGAATCAGAGATCACCCAGACAGATCTGATCTAGTAATTAGTTTATTGAATTTTAATCAGTAAATTCATGTATGTAAAATATTTAATAAGTACAGATGGATTGGCGCTCGATAATATTTACTACATTTAAAATTAGTACGGGATACAAAGAATATCACTTAAATTATTATACATATCTTAAATGTAACATGCATGTAAAAAATATCACTTACAAACCCATCGATGTCTGGTGTCAGGTAAGACATCTCTCAGCCTCCAGGGGTAACCTTGAGAGGTGTCCCTGTTCAAGAGGATATCACTGCTGCACAGCCAGCTGCTGTGGAGGGAGAGATCAGTGGACACTGATGAAGCCCAGCCTCCAGTCAAACTGGTATTTTTGGGGTTTGATGTTGTGTTCTCACTGATAGCCTTACACAATAGGGTTAGCTTTAATCAGGCCTACTTGCTGAGCCTATGCCTGGACCAAAGTTCAGTTAGTTCAAACAGGAGGAGCACATCTGTCACAGTCTCCACCCCATAACTATAGTTAATCCACTTCACTTCACAGAGTGGTGGTACAGACATGTCTTGTCCCTGTGACATAAATGTAAGGTGGTAAAGACATCACTTTTGATAAGCTGTTATGTAAGTTAATGTATTAGACTTGCTGATTATTTAACATTAACTAGTTCATTCATAGCTATTATATGTTAAGTGCCATAATTTGATATATTAAAAAAGGGTTAACAATAGACCCAAAACTAGGAAGATTAACAAAACTACATTTGGATGTAATACTAAATTCAAAGCTTCAGTTGCTGTTGATGATCACACAAGGACAGTTTCCCATCAGTGATGCTCTTCATCTTTCTTCACTCTTTCTAGGATGCACAGTATCTCATCTGCACATTGTGGATGGTAATTAAGGTTCTTTGTCCATTGTACTTAACTTGTTTTAGCAATTGGCACAGGTCATCATGTTGCAATAGTTTTCTTAACAATGGGAGATTCATTCGAATGGTGATAGGCAATAAACATTAACACAATATGTAGTTAGATTATAGCAATTGGTGGGTTATGACAAGAGCTGAATAGCTGAAGCTGCATCTCACAATTTTAATAAAATTACAAATACACATAATTGACTGTGTATATCTGTGGTGGTGTTGTTTATAAATACATGTACAAGTACAGTTTGAAGGGTTTCATCCGGATGTATTTCAAAATTACAAACATTTTGTGCAGTATCGAGACAAACATCTTGGGCCTTAATGGTATTACTTTCACAAATAAATCCTTGTTGTTTCTGTATAACACATGCATCAACATCAACAGTTTGCCATTTGTTCACATTTTGTTGGGTCCACACTCTATGTTCTAATGTATAGAGTACAGTTTAATGATTATTTAATCCCAGTGCAATGATTGGTTATATGGTGGATTCTGAAGAATTGCATATTATTAAAACAAAAGCTGTGACTTTACTGCTGTTGAGGTCACAAATGAAGTTGACTAGATTCCACCAAGATTGAAAATATTTTTTGAATTGGTTTGCATTTTCCCAAATTACCTTCCAAATATCAATGGGTGACGTACCTTCATTGTCTTCCCTTATAAATCCCACTACAGTGCATTGCACCCATAACTGAGCTTGGATAAAACTAAAAGCTAGAGAAATATTATTCTGGGTGATGCCAAGTGCATCTACAATTAATTGTCAGTCTTTTTTATTAATTCTTTCCCATCTAGGACATATAGCAATGAAAAGCCATTGACAATTTCCTAATGCCAACAAAGAAGATCTTAATGGATGCTTTAGTTTATACAGATCACTTGATGCCGAGCTTAATTTGTTTGCCAAAATTTCAGCATCTATGCTGTTTAATACTCTTAATCCAGTTCCCAGGATGTCAGTCACATCTCTCCTAGCTCTTCTGGAGAGGTGAGGGTTTGCATGTGCAACCATGCTGATCATCCTGTATAGGATGTATTTAGGAATGGTGAGCAGGTAGGTTTAATTGCAGAGATATTAATCTACATTTATAGTTCCACTCACCTGAGGGGCTATGATGGATTAAATAACACTTGCTGCTGGCCTGCATAGCATAGGGTCCAATTTCAGAAATCTGTGGGGATAAGATTTCAACAGTCTTATCGGGGGTCTTGGAGATAGTAGAAAGTATTGTGGGGGCTAAGGTAGTTTTTGCTGTGATGACATAAATCATCCCAGTTTCAGTTATCAATAAATTATAGCTCTGTGTGCATACTCTTTCTCTTTCCATATTTTCTTTTAGTGCAACCCTCACTGAACAGCTACTGGCCATGTTACATCTATGGCACTTTTCAAAGGAGCTATATTGAAATCTAAGTAAGTACATTTCCCTTTCATTGTTTGGGGGTTGTGTTTCACATATTATGCTTATATTTTCCTCTGACAAATTAATGTTAATGTGTGGGATTTTTAAATTTGTACAATTATAGTTTTCTTTGCTAGCAATTGGCATTTTAATGCACTCAGGCTTAAACGTGATTACGACTGTTACCGTATTGATTAGTACAAAAGAAAGAAGTGAGGGTCTCCACCTTGTCTGTTGGGTTTGTTGACATATGAACCAGATCTGGTTCATGTTGGAGATGATTACTCTTATGAGAAGGATAAATATAATTCCAGTGGTTGACCCAATATCCAGCAGAGGTGATGGTAATATTCCTGGATCGGAAAATAACACACATGTCAGTGGGAAGACTCCAGATTGGTTACCCCTTCTAATGAGTGGCTAGGGTGTATCCACGTTAATAAGATGTTTAGCTCCACTTCTGTCTTTTGTTTCATCTCTTTTTGCAATGAGATACGGTTTTAAAACAGCAGAGGTTTCCCATATTAGTAGCCTGGGGGGTCTATGGGAGCTGAGACAGGGTAGTTGCCATGTTCACCCCTATTGTTTATAGCTTGAATGAAGGCTGCCTTTGTAACAGCAGTAGAAAGTTCATGTAATGATCATGCAGGGACAGCAGTGGGTCCTCCTTGTTCCTGAGAGTCTATGCCCCCTGACCAGTAAGCTATTCAGGATGCGATAAAATGTTGTTCATTGTTAGAGTCTGGTCCCCACGCTAAAATTACCACTGGTCTCCAAAATCTGTCTGCCTCATCTTGGTTTAACAATATGATCTCTTCCACTTAGGGAGATGTGCCACAGATACTCAGTTTCACTCTCACCACTCATATTTTTATTTTAAATTAGCCAGTTGAAGGGGACCCCATGGAATGGTTCTGGTGGTATTTTTTTGGTTACACCCCTGGGTTCCTACAGGCACTTCAGTTCTAATAATAGGGGCCACCTTAAACTCTGATTTATGCAACTCACACTCTTCACTACTGTCATTGCTAAATTTCTGGTTAGGGTCCCCCCCATATATCTCCATCCTAATCTTCCAGAGACAAAATTATCTGATGGACCTTTATAGGATCTGGGGCATTGAGGAACCCAAGTTATTGTGAGTTCTAGTTTGTCCTCTACTCTTTTTCACTTTTT
The DNA here is from genome assembly GCF_018691265.1 of Tyto alba. Classification (NCBI taxonomy): domain Eukaryota; kingdom Metazoa; phylum Chordata; class Aves; order Strigiformes; family Tytonidae; genus Tyto; species Tyto alba. Next base: position 84,709,224 of record NW_024881282.1, read on the forward strand.
TTTTTTTTTTTTTTCTTTTTTCATCCCCCAGTTGTTTCTGCAATTATTTTATTTGCAGAGATAACAGCATTTCTTGTTACTTTTTTTGTTCAATCTCAACTTGTAACACTCTCATTTCCTATTCTTTGAATTTCTTATACTGACATTCTGCTTCCAAATATGTTCCCAACATCTTGTATATTATTCCCTTTTCTTTACCATTTTTCAGTTTCCCTCTCATGAGGCTTAACTGTTCCTCTATCTTACTCCAATTATCCCAATTTTCATACTCTTAGTCTTCAGAAAATCTCGGAGAAAGGCTAATTTTGTGACTCTGTAAATAATCAGTAAGTAAATCCACCATCCTGCCCACTATGCTAATAGGGCAGGAGTCCTGAGGTACAGCCTCCAGTTATACTCTTGCTGTTGCTGTCTTTAGCTGGTTAATTGTAAGAATATTTTGTCTGTAATATACTGAGTGGTATTTGTATAGATACATAGGATGGATGGGAATCTGTGGTGACAGAAGCTTCAGTCATGGTATGTACAACTTAAAGCATGTGTGATTTGAAGAGGGTTTATGCAGATCACTGATGGCTCTTTGTGTTCTCTATTCATCATGCCAGGAAGAAAATACTGTGTAAATGTGTGTATGGGGATGTTATTGGGAGCCAGTGCTTGTGTACTCCCACCATGCGCATAGGACAAGAAGCATTCCAATCTCATCAATAAAATAGCATATAGGAGAGGTTATACACATTTTAACAGGGCTTTCTAGCTCAATCGCTTCACTGTGCCTATGTGGTTGTACAGCTCCCTCAGAGGTGGTTTTGAACCCACTGTCCTAAGGGGAAGGTAAGATCATGCAGGTATCTACCAGCATAAAACACTTAATACAGGTCTTTGGGGACATTTTTCCATACAGTGTGAGAGCTCTCTATTGCCAGGTGTAAGAAATCAGGCAAGGAAGGCAAGAGACCTGCATGGCTGAGTCAAGACCTGCTGGTCAAGCTAAAGGGTAAGAAGGAAATGTAAAGGTGTGGAAACGGGGACAGGTATCCTGGGAAGAGTACAGGAACACTACCAGATTATGTAGGGATGGGGTCAGGAAGGCCAAGGTGTGTGTGGAGCTGTAGTTGTCAAGGGATGCAAAGAATAATAAGGGATCTATGGGTGTGTCAGCCAGAACAGGAAGGTCAAGAAAGAGTACTCCTGTGATCAACAAGACTGACAAACTGGTAACAATGGATGAGAAGAAGGCTGAAGTACTCAACAACATTTTTGTCTCAGTCTTGACTGTCAATCTTTTTTCCCACACCTCTCGAGTGGATGGACTACAAGACAAGGACTTGGGGAGCAAAGTCTCTCCCACTGTAAGAGAAAATCCGGCTTGTGACCACCTGTGGGACCTGAACATACCTAAGTCTATGGGATCTGATGAGATGCACCTGAGAGTCCTGAGGGAATTGGCAGATGTGGTTGCCAAGCTACTCTCCATATTTGAAATGTCATGACAGTCAAGTGAAGTCCCTGATGACTGGGAAAAGGGAAAGATGGCACCCATTTTTAAATATGGTACAAACGAGGACCCTGGGAACTACTAACCTGCCAGCCTCACCTCTGTGCCTGTGAAGACCATGGAACAGACCCTCCTACAAGCTATGCTAAGGAACATGGAGGACAGGGAAGTGATTTGAGACAGCCAGCATGGCTTTATCAAGGGCAAGTCCTGCCTGAACAACCTAGTGGACTTCTATGATGAAGTGAATGCATCAGCAGACAAGGGAAGAGCAACAGATATTGTGTATTGGGACTTCTGTAAGGCCTTTGACATGGTCCCCCACAACCTCCTCTCTGAATTGGACACATACGTATTTGATGGATGGACTGTTCAGTGGATGAGGAATTGGTTGGATGGTCAAATCCAGAGAGTAGTGGGTAATGGCTCAATGTCCAGATGGCAATCAGTGACAAGTGCTGTCTCTCAGGGGTCCATACTGGGACAAGTTTTGTTTAATATCTTAATTAATGACATAGACCATGGGATTGAGTATACCCTCATCAAGTTTGCAGATGTCACCAAGATAACTGGAGCTGTTGACACCCCTGAGTGGTGGGATGACATAAGGACCCAGACAAGCTTGAGAAGTGGGTCCATGTGAACCTCATGAGGTTCAACAAGGCCAAGTGCAAGGTCCTACACCTGGGTCAGGGCAACCCTGGGTATTAATACAGGCTGGGGGATGAAGGGATTGAGACTAGCCCTGATGAGAGGGACTTTGGGGTACTGGTGGATGAAAAGCTGGACATGAGACAGCAATGTGCATTTGCAGCCCAGAAAGACAACTATATCCTGGTCTACATGAAGAGAAACATGGACAGCATGTCAAGAGAGGTGATTCTCCCCCTCTGCTCCATTCTGGTGGGACCCCACCTGAAGTCCTGTGTTCAGCTCTGGAACCTTCAGGAAAGACATGGACCTGTTGGAGCATGTCCAGAGGAGAGTCACAAAAATGATCAGAGGGCTGGAGCACATCCCCTGTGAGGACAGGCTGAGAGAGTTGCGGATGTTCAGCCTGGAGAAGAGAATGCTCTGGGGAGACCATATTCTGGCCATTCAATACTTAAAAGGGGCTTATAAGAAAGATAGGGAAAAATATTTTAACTGGACCTGTTGCAATAGGACAAGGGGTAACGGTTTTAAACTAAAAGAAGGTAGATTTAAACTAGTTATAAGGAAGAAATTTTTTACAATGAGGATGATAAAACACTGGAACAGGTTTCCCAGAGAGGTGGTAGATGCCCCATCCCTGGTCAGCTTGGACAGGACCCTAATTAACCTGATCTAGTTGAAGGTATCCCTGCTCATTTCAGGCAGGTTGGATTAGATAATCTTTAAATGTCCCTTCCAGACCAACCTACAGGATGATTTTATGACAGTATAGCCCATTATATCAAAAATGAGGATATTAATGTAATGTTGCAGTTTTCCTTTGCAAATAACAATTATGATCATTCTCCAAAAATCAATAGTTTTAAGAGACTACTAGTGCTTTTTCCAGGGTGCTACACCTAAACACACCTAAGCCAAATTTATCACCAGTATAACCCAATGTGTCTGGGAGAATTTTACTGGAGATTAATTTGGCTCACGTGCATTTAACAGCATTTCAAGAAACAACACTTTGGAGAACCAGCCCTGGGTTTTGTGTTTTTTTTTTTGTTTGTTTGTTTGTTTTTGTTTTTGTTTTGTTTTGTTTTTGTTGTTGTTTTGTGTTTTTTTTTTTTTGTTTGGTTGTTTGTTGTTTTCTGTTTGTTTGTTTGTTTGGTTTTTTTTGTTTTTATTATTATTCCTCTCTCTTCTTTACATTGTGGAAATGATGAAGAAAATGCTGCTATGCAAAACCTATGATGCAAAACCTTATTTGTCAATCTCTTAAAAAAATCAAGAAACATTCAAGAAAGTCAGGGAGGAAAGTTCATACCAGCTTTAACTAATCTGCAGAAAATCCAGCCTACATGACTTCCATGTCACTGCTGCTCCTTTCATCTATTCTTTATAAGGAATCTACTGAAGTTTAATTAATATGAAAAATTCAGGTTTTCACCTGATTTAAATGTGACTGTCTTCATGATGCTACAAAAAGTGGAACAGAGTCCAAGTGTGATGAAAACAATGCTGAATGACTGGGTTCAAGAGGGAATCTCGGAGCCCATAGAAAGTGTAATCTTACAAATCTGTAATTCTGTGTAACAGCTAAGTAGAGGAATGCCAGAAACTCATTTATATAGATGTCTGTGATAGGGATAAGAGAGTGACACAAGAAATATATGCATTATCCTCAGCCTGGAAAGTTTTCTGAAAGTTAATCTCACTCTTTCTAGTCAGGGAGCAGCTGGTTAGAGGCCAGGATATGAATTAATGTTGTCTGAGTTCAAAATAGAGGAGAGAAATCCCATGGAATACAATGAAATATATCCAACTGTCTTTGAGGACACTTTAGGGTCTGAAGGCTAGGTAGAATAAAATCTTGGTGCCTGTGTTTCTAAGTGCTGCAGGATCTATGTTTTGATGTAACAAGTTTGCAAAGTAAACCTCAAAATTTGGAGTTAGATACATAGGCTTGCCATGCAATAAATTTGGTGAGATAACTTAGAATAGCAATGCTTAACATCAAGCAGACTCATCTACAAGAAAATATAGAACACTATAATGATCTCTTAAGAAATTAGGTATCTTAATCAGGGTTACAGATATGTGTATGTGTCTCCACAGAGCCCGTGTTTGAAAGTCAGAACTGATAAAAGCTCTTCTGTTTTTTGACCCAGATTTCTTTCCCTCTTCAAGCTGTAAGGTTTTGAATCATCATCTCAAAAGTGACCTAGCCATCTTTCAATAATGTTCAGCAACAAAAAATACACCCAAAACGCTTTTGTGATGACACCTTACATGGACATCTCCAAGTGAGCTTTAATCTGACAGCTGTGGAACTCAGGAGGCACAGCTTTTCCAGCATACACACCCCATGTCCTGCAGGATTGTACATGTCACGGGAAGTCCTTGCTACCATGGAGACACAGCTAGAATGATGTTAATTTGGGTATATCTACACAGGATAGACAGCCACCTCTGGCTTCCAATGTAGATAGAAACACATACATCAAAAGACAGAATGATTTCCTTGGATACCTGTTGGTTTCTCCCCGTATTAAGTGCCATATACCTATTTCTACAAGGACAGCTGATGTTACGGCTGGATGAAACCAGAGATAAGTTTGTGGAAAAATAATTGTAAAAGTAATAAAGACCGGTGCTTGAAGTGAGAGACTGAAATCTACATCTAAGCATTGCAAGAATCAATCTGACTTTCAGTTTTGTTGTGTATCTTGAACTTCACAGCTCTGTATAATTTTGTTGAAAGGAAAGTAGCACTAATTGGTCTTGTGATATTAATACTATTCCCAGTAGCATTGTGTTATTTCCTCCTTGAGCTGCATGACCTATTTCCCTGAAATGTAGGAGAAAAAAAAAAAAAAAAAAAAAAAAAAAAAGAAAAAACATTTATTTCCTTGATCTTTTCTACTTGCTACGTTCTGCAGTCATATTAGTAGCCATTAAACCAACATCTTCAGCTTACTTTCAGTGCAAAGAGCTAAATCTTGATCTAAATTTTTGGATGTGCCATTAATGTTTTTTAGGCAAATCTCACTACTTAGTGGGGTCTGAGCATATTTTAAAAGAAGTATTTTTTGGCATGTGCAAAGTACTTTCCTAGAGCTTTGCAATTTCAAACAAAGCTGAAACCTTGTCCCACAGAGATTAGCCCCCAGATTTTAGCAGCAGAAAGAAAGGTTAATAATATTTCTGTAGATCTACTGCTCAGCTCCAATCCAGTTTCAGGCTAAACCCAAGAGACTTTCAGACTCAGTGATTTATCCCATGACTACCCATTTGGAGCAAGATGTTAAGAGGCATTGGTCTATCTGTTCCTAGCAAAATCAACAATAAGGCTTCCCTATATTTGAAATTGAGATTGGTTTGGTCAATAATTCTGGAAAAATCTCATGCTGAATTTAATTCCAGTACCCTTATATGTGATGACAAGAAGAATGGAAGCCTTAGTATGTCAGTGATCAGTTCCAGTAAATGTTTTCTACACACAAAGGTCTTAAATCCAAAAATTTGATTGGAGCATATCAGTGCCTCAGGGTTTACCACACTCGATTCATCACTGTCATTTTTACAAAAGAACATTTTACATGTTTTAAATATTGTCCTGTCCCTATTTTCAAATAATTCTCATTTTTTTGCAGCAATTTCATTTATGTTTCCAACTCTGCTCATAGAGAAAGCAACCATGCTAACAAAAAAGGTCTATCTCTCTAAGGCCTGGCATAAAAGCCATGTGTTGGCATAGTGGCCAACATGGTGGAAACAGATTTAAAAGTTTTGACAGTTGTTTTTTTTTTCCACAATAAAAAGGGTAATTTGAAGGTGAAACTACTGATGAAAGATTAATTTGTAATACCTAACATATGAATTCCCAAATTTGAGTAAAGCTATCATTTTGTTACTCACAGGCAGGCTTTTTTTTTTTTTTTTTTTAAAAAAAGGACTATTATTGGACTTGAATAAGATATTCAAACACAAAATATTTGTTTTGAAGTGTTTCACAAAAACTCACAGTATAAAGAAAAATCCAAACAACCACACACACACATCACAGTCTTAACTAAGGTCTCCCATATAGACCTTTTCACTGTGGATGAGGAAAATCTACTCCAGTTGGAACCACTTTGAAAAACTGTCCATCAGACACTTTTCTCTCTGAATGTCACAGAGCTAAATTTTTCTTTTCTACAGCAGTTTGAATGCAGTATTATAAAATATCTTACAACCAATAAATCTACTCCAAATTTGATTAGACTAAAGAAAACCACAGTTTTACTTGAAATTGAAAACTCATTTCCTGATTTTTATTACTTTCTCTTCCAGACACCATAACACATCGTACTGTGTGTCCTGACTGTCCATTGGCAAGTCCAGAATGTGACAGGGCTCCCTTGAAGAGCAGGGAGCCAAGGTCACCTGCTGGAGGTGAACGCCATGCATGATGACATCTGTGCATGGATCTGTGCAGTGATGCACAATCTCCTTCCACATCTCAGAACACATGAACTTGCTCATGGCTGGCCCCAGACTGTGGAATCCTCTTTCTTCATACCTTCTTCATTCCTCTTACTTCAGTCCTTATCCCCTCTGCAGCATGTTCACCAAGGCAGTCAACCTGCAGTGGAGCTCCTTCCTACCTCCTTCTTGTGAACTGGTGCTAGTTAACAGTCACATATACTCAAGCCGGTAACACCAGACAAAGATCTTCTCACACAGGTGTTGTTTTTAGGCACTGTTGGTGGAATTAAGATTTCATGAACACTTATATAAAAAAGGAGATGTAGGAGACTTCTTTCCAGCTTCTTCCTGATGGAGAAAAAGGATAGGTATTTTGAAGATAAATTATTGTAAAGGTGAAGGCAAAATGTACAACAGATACCAGCTGAAATTCTGGGAGAGGTCAGATTGTTGTGGTGGTGCAAGTGTTATTATAGAAGGCCACAGTGGCAGACGTGATACTTTGCAGTCTTGTAGGGTATATATCAATAGATTCAAGATGCTCCATGGAAAATCCCTCCTGCATAAATGGCCTATAGGTTGTCTATGAAGGATATCAGGTTTGGGTGAGCTGGAGGCATCATCTTCTAGGTGTCATTTGAGAGCCTCTTAGAACAATTCAAAGGATGATCCAAAGGTATCCTGTAGATAATGTAAACAGATAGAACCAGGTCTTCAGTATACCACTGTGGTCCTCTTGCAAAGTAAGATAAACTGTCTTTAGTCTTCATTTATTTATAAAGTTACAAAATTGCCTTTCTCTGTCCTTGTTTAGAAAAGTAAGGGTCTGTATTGTTGAGAGAAGGATTTGAGGAACTGCAGGTCTCCTTAGAGAAGCACAGGTTACGTGTGACATAACCTACAGCACAAGAAGGACGGTGGTTAGGTGGCAGGAACAGGATGCCTGCACATCATATGACAGCCATAGATCAGAAATAAATGCTAACTGTGGATTTTGAAAATGTTTGAGACAATCCTTCACTGCATTGCAGCTAGGTATCATCTTACTTTTATGCTGTGTGTTGCTAGACACAGTGCTCAATATAGTGCCTCTAGTTTTATCAAGAATGTGAAAAACTGTGTATGACTTTTTGGTATTAGATTACTGTTCATATCAGTATTATACTGAGAGGCTCTTGCCAAAGGTGATGCCCCACGCATTAAGTAAAGAGAGAACTCAGCATAAATTCACAAGATGGAGTGGAAGGTAAAATACTGCCTGACAGGCCAGTGGGAGAGCAAGGATTATAATGATAAGTTCAGTTCCCTGTCTAGTGCCCCACTTATGAGACTGTATTTCCTTCCCTAAGCATGTAACTGAATGCGGTATCCAGCAAGTACAGCACAAGAGTAGTTGTTGTCTTGACAAGTCCTTTAGGATTGTGTCTCTTATCTGACAATTATTCCTACACATTTTGCAAGTGATGATGGATGCCCATGTATGCTGTGTTTTGTAGATTTATTTAATTCACTTCTTGTTATTATTGAAAGTATAATAGGGCTTCAGCAAAAATAAAACATCTGTGGTCTTTGACAGATCAGCTTAAAGAGAAAGAAGAAAGCTTTCAAGGCATGAAACATGTAAGAGAATTAATTGAAACAGGTGGTCGCAGCTAAATGGTACTGTTTAAACTTTAGCATTTCATGGATCAGTAAGAAATTTTACCTGAATACAGATTTAGATATGCTTCAGAAAGCCCAACTAGGGGCTTTAGGTATAAGTCTTCACTAGAGTTTAGGAACCTGTTCATACTTCTTTGTTGATGTCTGAGCTGGCAATATGGGAAATAGTCAGACCACATTATTTAGAAACAGAAATTGCACAAAACCCTCTTGCATTCTGACACATTGAGTGCCATATACTTTGGAAAATTTCTCTCTGTAATTGATATGAATTTAGACTCTCTTCATCCATTGTGCTGCCTAAACAGTTACATATTTCCTTGCATGCTCTAAAGCCCCTTAGGAAAGACACCTTGCTACAGAATGTGATTTGTGTCTCTTATCTTTAATTATGAACTTTATGATGCACATTAAAAGCTGCTTGTTATTACTTGACAATATTAGACATTAAAACTGTGTGTGAACATAATATAAAAACAAATACATTTAAACTAGAAAGATGCAAAGTTATAACTATCAGAGCAACTTGGTTCAGTATATAAACAACACGAGGTGGAATAAGAAATTTAACTGGTTTGAAGATGGAGTTTAATAAATTTATGAATAGGATTATTTGACAGGGTCACCTAAAACCATAAGGGACCATTTTCAATGATGCAGTTTACTGTTCTCTTTCTAATACTGCAAGGACAGACTATCAAGCAGTGCACAGAATAAGGCTCCTATTCATTTTGTTTCAAGCATCACTCAATGTCTGAACATTAGAACAATCAGAAGGGACACATTAAACAACTTACAAGATATAAGGTCATCAATTATGATATATAAAGTAGATTTAAAAAATGGCACCAGGCAAGCTATTTAAAAATTAGTGTTGTTGGTTACTGTGAGGTGTATCTCAGTTTTGTGTGTCCAGCTTGATTTACTAAGTGAAAATATTCATTATCACAAATCCCTCCAAGGCTGAACAATTAAGATCAAGCAATCAAAAAAGAACATTCATATTTGTAGTCTTCCCTAGAGCTGCAGGTATCCTTACAATTACTTAAGAGACACATCCAGTCCTGCAAATAAAACTAGCTGCAACAAGTTCTTAATGGCAACAAGAGGGAAAAAAAAAATCCAACCTTATAAACTGTGTTTCAAGCCAAATCCCCCCCCCCCGGATGCCTTTGGACATAAATGAGCTCTGCAGCTGCCTCAGTTATCCCAGGCCTGGGGTGCGTGCCAGAGCTCAGGCGCCAAGGGAGGCGTCCTGCCAACCCTTCTCAGGCTGAAGGAGCTTGAGCAGACTCTTCATTTCAGGTGGGGAAGAGTGGCACTTGTGACTAGGCTTTAAAGGTCAAGTCAACAGCAAAGGTTAAGTCCAGTGTCTTTCTGACAATCTGAGAAGCAAAAGCCTGTGTGAGAAGATAGGCCTTCAACATACCTTGGAAAGCCAGTTCCTTAGCTGATATAAGTCTGCTGAGCTGCACTGATGTCAATAGGGTTATTTATGTCAGTTGAGCATTGGTCCCACATGAGCAGCAAGCTGCTTTGTTGGGCAGGAGGAAGAAAAATGTACCTTATCTGAGTTTTGCTAAAAATCCCCTACAATTAGCTCCTTCCCATCAAAACCTGGAGGCACTTAGTTCAAAGTAAATCTCCATCAAGTACAATGCACACAGAGAGGCAGTGAAATGAGAATTAAGATCCAAGTCGTTGCAAGACTCACACAGCTATGCAAAACTCAAGTTGAATGGGACCAGAAAGGAACTGGAAGCAGCTGTAAGCAGAGGTGGAAAAGACTCCCTGAAAGATATATGAATGTGTCAGCAGGCAGTATCATTAGGTAACAGATGTGGTTTGCAAGCTGCTTTGCTGCTAATCAGGCCCACACAAGTAGGACAAATAGATGAGAGGTGCATCTCTTCGGAGTCTACCTGAAATAGAGCCCCTTGCTGAGCGAAGGCGGCTGCTGCTGCAGACGGGTGCTGAACAAGGAGACTTTGTGTAGTTTGCCAACAGGACCAGAAGAGAGTTTATTCTGGAATCGCATCAGTCATTTGCAGGAGGGCGAAGTTCAACTTCAATCTGTAGCATTTTCTGAATTTTGAATACTCAGACATATATCTTACGTTGTTTCAGCACAGATAGTGATATATGAACTATTTGTAAAATAAAAGGATGGGCAATATAGAATCTAGCCGAAAACATAATCTATACCTAGGGTTTTGACTTTCTCAGTAGCCATGCTGGTAAATAAACCTGTATAAATAACTGAACCAGCAGCTGTCTTCCCAATTAGCATCCATACAGCTGATGGCATTGCATGAGATCTTTTTTCAAAGAGAATGCAAAGTTCAATTGCGAATGATCTTTTGGGTGCACTTAAGGTGTTCTTTAATGGTATATAAGGTTGCTTTAATCCATTTGAGGAGCTGATTAACTTTAAAAACATTCTTCAAGGGAGACTGATAGATACTGCAATGGTTTAATTCCACAATTCGCCTATCCAGCCAAAATCTATTGCTACTAGAACAAGAAAAGGCAACTTAATCTAAGAAAAGAAGACTATACTGTATTTTTTTTTTTTTTTTAGCTATTTCAGGAACAGGCTTCAAGTTTGTAAGGAAATACTCAACATGCCATTTTAGAAAATATGTCAGCTGTGTAATTGAATGATGTGGAATGTATTCATCATGCTTGTGTACTTGGAGACACCTAGAAAAAGCATTTTCTCCCTCTGTTCTGAAGAGAAATACATTAAAAAAAAATATTGGCATCAAAACTTAATATTGTCTTTTGTGGTGCCAAATATGCATTGTATACTACTGGACCCTGGAGCTATAAAAATGTAAGTTACCACTGTAATTATGCTCTGTCAGGTCCAGTTGGTTCTATTCTGCCATGAATACTCCAGTTCAAGGATTTCACAGTGACAGGAGTACAAGATGTGTTTCCTGAACTTGTCCTGTTATTTTAATAACTTACCCAGAAATATATTTAATTCTTTGAAAATATTTTCTCTTCAGTTATCTTCACCCACAAACACATGAAACTTTTAAAATTTTGATAGTTTCATTTTCTATTTGATACAAGGCCATGCAGTAGTTCTAGAGCCCCACCAAACAAAATAAACTAAGGTGGCTCCATTATTTGCAAGGAAAGATGGGTCATGCCGTTTCTTGCTAATGCACTATGTGACACAAATAAAAGCAGCCCAGTCCTGCAAAGTGCTTATGAGACTGAATGTCAACTGATTGTATTTTTGGTTGGTGGTTTCCAAATATGAATTGTCTGCTTTTGCTTTAGCCTGGGTGACTTGTGTTCAAGATTAAAATAGAGAAGAAAAAAACCAAAAAACCAAAAAACAGACAAAACCCACAAGAGTGTGAAGGTATAGGAGGTAAAAGTATATAAGCACAAGATGTTCCAAGAAATGTAACACCATGAATCTGTAGACAGTGACTCCTGTGAAAATAGGGTATCTATGCATCTCTAAAAACTTTTGTTAATTTATTTCAGTTTTTTGTTTTGTTTTTTTTTTTTTGGTTTTTTTTTTTTTTTTTAGTTCTTGTGTGTTCTCAGTTTTGGAGATACCGAACACAGGGCACTTAAAACTCAGAATTCAAAAAAATTTCTTTTATCAACTGAGAAGACATCTGGGACCTGAGGACTGAGATGCTGCGAATAAATTACTGCCTGTCTCCTTTTGGTTGTGGGTGTACTGATGGGTGTCTGGCTTCTGCTAGGAAGTTTCTGGCAGATTTCTGAGCTCTATGATAACATAAATTGTCACCCCTGTTTATAATCCTAATTAATTAATCCTAATTAATTCCAAGGGGGGAAATAGTTGTTGGAGAAAATAAGTCTTCCTCCTGAAATCCATCATGGATGAATTATATGCAAGAGAGAGTGCCCATCTTGTACTGGCACTTCTATTTGAATTGACAGTGAACTTCTTCCTCAGGCTGAAAATCTTGGAAGTAAGGTACAATACATGCACACACATTCATCCCTGTAGACGTGTAGTTACACCTTGCTTGACAACACCTTACATTTCCTATCTTTATGAGTGTAAACCTTGTTCACGTAGGAAGTTTTTATAGTTATCCAGATTGCAACATACGTTAACAAGAATATAGAGTAATAATTATGACGTTTATTCTGCCTTTATATCTTTAGTTTCAAATTGACAAGAAATATGTGATTCAAAGTGCTCTATTTAAAAGATATCTGTTAGTATTACCCAGTTGTTCTGCTTTCTTAATACTGGAATTATAGTATTACTATGCTAATCAGGTCCACAGAAGTATAATTTCCCTTAATTAGGGTAAAATTCATCTTACATAATATTGACTGTCTAAAAATTATACATCTCTGTCAGCTAGTTTCTTGGTTATTCCTACTGTTGATAGAAGCACCTCCAGGAGACAGTTCATCCCAGTGTCTTGGATGGTGGTATGTTTCAAAGCTGTGCAATGTATTTAAGCTAAATTCTCTGTGTTAAGGACTACCAGTAGCAGGGTGTGCTAAAGATGAGAGAATGTGTCTTTCTTTCCACCAAGCATGAGTCTGCATTGTCTGACCTGTGATTTGCTTGGCATTATAAAGGCCAAAGTAATCAAGTTCTTGCATCAGAGACCTTGTGAGTCAAAAGCTCTGTGCTCATGAGTCATTAGAGCCTTGGGATCAATGGGAAGTGTGGTTTTAATGAAAATAATGAAAATAAACAGATTTAGGGTCTCATTCCTAACATTAGGCATCCTGTTTTGAAAATGTTGGCTTTAGCCTCTCATTTTCTGTTTAATCACCTATTTAATACTTCATATGCCTACGTCAAAGAAGTGCTGTGAGATTTAATTAATTTTTATAAATCTCTTTGAGATCTTTCAATAAGAGGTACTATACTATGTAAGTGCCAAGTATCACTACATTACTGAAGAGATATCACTGAAAAGGTTAAGGTCAATTAACATTTTCTTGCCATTTATGCATATATTTTCAGATCACAAAAAGAAACTGGTATGAATTTAGTTAATTTCACCTGTATCCATTTTCAAATGAGTTATTTATGATTGATTTAAGTTGAAATCTTACAGATCATCAAAATGGCAATAAGTTATACCCTGCTTATAAGATTCTAACACCTTATGGTTTTAGGCTGCTTTGTTGTCCTGGGTTGAGTGAATGGTGGAGATTTTTGGTGGCAGGGGAGGGGGCTATTGGGGCGGCCCCCTGTGAGAAGCTTCTCGAAGCTCCCCCAGCTCCAAGCCAGCTCCACTTCTGTTTGGGAAATTGAGCCAATCGGCTGCGCCTCTGCGATAACGTATTTAAGGAGGGACGTGGTGACATGCAGTGGGACTTGGGAGGAGGATTTGCTGCAGCTGCATGAACACCAAGGTCAGTGGAGGAACGGAGGAAGAAAGGAGGGGGGAGGTGTGCCGGAGCAGAGACCCCCCTGTATCTTGTGGTGAGACGGCAGGGAGGCCCCCCCCGCCACCCATGGAGATCTACGGTGGAGCAGACATTGATTTATGGCCTGTTGCTCCTGCTTTGATGATCAAGGTTCTGTGCCCGAAGAAGGCCGGGGTCTCATGGGAAAAGGTAGCCCCGCTGCTGTAATTCAGTGCTGGGAGGATTGCAGCATGCGGGGGAGTCCCACGCCGGAGCAGCTCGGGAAGGGCTGCAGCCGTGGGAGGGAATCCACTCAGAGGAAGTTAGTGACCCATGACGGAGCAGTGTGGGGAACGCTGCGGCCCATGGGAGGAATTCAAGTAGGAGAAAGTTTGTGGAGGACTGTCTCCTGTGAGAGGGGGACCATGATGGAGCAGGAGGAACAAGTTTCGGACACTCCCCTCACCGAAGATAAGGGAAGTGGCAGCGCTGACTGCACCCCCCATTCCCTGCCCCTGCACCACTGGGGGAGGAGGTAGAGATATCGGGAGCAGAACTGAGCCCGGGAAGAAGGGAGGGGTGGGGGGAAGGTGTTCTCGAGATGTGGCAATGTTTCTCACTGTCCTACTCTGTTATGTGTTGTTAGTGTCTGTAATAAATGTATGTTCTTTTTTTCTTCCCCCAACGAGTCTGCCTTTTGCTTGTGACCATAAAGGGGAACTTTCACCCCATCCCAGTCCTATCTCGGACCCCAATCCTGGCTCTCTGTCCCTTCTCATTGCTGGAGGGGATGGGAGAGAGAGCTGTTGCATTGTGGTTGGCTGCCAATCAGGCCCAAACCACGACATTTGTTTTAATTGAAATGTGTTTCAATTACACATTATAACTAAAAAGTTTCAGGATCAAATTATGCATCTTTTTGAAATGACTCAGGCAAGTATAAAAAAAAAAAAAAACAAACAAACCCAAAAACCAAACAACCCCAAAACCTCTCCATGAGTTCTTGGAAATGTCTGTATAGGTAATGATTCTATGTGTCTTTGAATATCAAATCTACAGCTTAATTGAAACAGCAAAATGTGTTTTCACAGAAATTGTTTCTTTACTAGACATCTGAAAAAGGAATATTTAATTTCCTACCCCTAAAAAAATTTCTTCTAAAAATCTCACTAAAGCACTTTGTTAACCACACAGGTCTACTCACATGCACTGCTGTAACTTTAGAGGACTCAAACATTTTTTTACAGAATGTCAAGACTGTCAAATCCTATAAAATTTCATCAGGATTTGGGTAATTTTTCGAGGAAGAAGTCATAAGGTTCAAGTTGAGAGACATCTAGATCAAGGTAACCACATTGTAAATCATATCTGTTACACATGGAATATTACCTTTCTCCAATTAAAATCAATTGAATTTGCCATCATGTTTTAATTAAGATCTTGCTTTACATTCTTGCCGCTAGAGCTGTTTGAGTCAAAAAAAAAAAAAAAAAAAAAAGAAAAAACTTAGTCAATAATATTTTAATAAATAAACACAGTTAATCAAGACACTGCTTCTAGAGGGGTCATGTTATTTGAATATTCAGTAAGCCAGATGTATTGCAAAAATGCTTATGAATCCTGAAAGTATCAAGCATAAGTGTTTGAACAGATATGTATTTATTGTTCTCTAAAATATTATTCACTATTCATTCACCCCGTTTGCAGAAATGTTTTAGGAAATTCTCATATGAATTAAGTCACTAGTCACACATCTGGATTTTCTTTAAATCCTTCTCTCTCTTCTTAAATTGGATTTTAATCTGAGAGGATGCAAATATTAGTTTTGTTACTGATTTTATGAGAGCAGGTGCTAATAGATTTTTGTATTAGAAAAACTGAAGTTGGCATTTACTTATGTACTACATGCATCATAAAGAGCAGAAAAACACATTTAGTCCTGTAAAATGCTGATATCTCCACATCTTTATTAGCTTCACTGGAAAAAATAAATCTCACAGAGTGGACCTTCAAGTAAAACACCTGGATTTTACATTAATATTTAATCAGCTCTGGAATAATTGATACTAAAAAAATGTATTAAAATTGCCCATGTAATAATTCCTTAATGTTGTTCTTTTGCTCAGACAGCCATGTAGATGGAGGCAGAAAAAACTTTTAGCTAACGCACTCTGACCCTCTACATCAGAAGCTGTTTAATTTTGTCTGAATTGAACTAAACTGCTGTTGTTTGACTGCCACAGAGACATGTTATGCTTGACATGAAGACATCAAGAGACAGAGGAAACAGCACTTTAATTGTGTGCTGGTTTTGGCTGGGGTAGAGTTCATGTTTTAGTTACTGCCGAGCAGCTCTTACACAGAGCTGAGTCCTTTCCTGCTCCTCACCACCCCCCCCCCCCCCCCCACCAGCGAGGGGGCTGGGGGTGCACAAGGAGTTGGGGGGGGGACACAGCCGGGACAGCTGACCCCAACTGACCCCAGGGGTATCCCAGACCATATGGTGTCATGCTCAGCATAGAGACCTGCGGGAAGAAGAAGGAAGGGGGATGACATTTGGAGTGCTGGAGTTTGTCTGCCCAAGCCACTGTTACAGTGATGGAGCCTGGCTGTCCGGGGGATGGCTGAGCCCCTGCCTGCCTGTGGGAAGGGGTGAATTAATTCCTTGCTTTGCTTTGCTTGCACACCTGGCTTTTGTTTTACCTATTAAAATGTCTTTATCTCAACCCATGAGTTTTCATTCCTTTACTCTTCTGATTCTCTCCCCCATCCCACCGGAGGGAACGAGCGAGCGAGCATCTGGGTGGTGCTGAGTTGCTGGCTGGGGTTAAACCAGGACACATTGGTAGTTTACTCCAGTGATTAACCCCTTTCACTTTTTATGACAGGTACCTACTTTCCAGTTTGAATGTGGCTTGATTTGGCATTGCCCTGTTACAGCTCTCTCTGCTAGATTAAAGACCCATTTAAAACCTCAGATTTTCTGCCCCTGGAGGTACTTATCAGGTAATGTCTCAACCTTCCTTCAAGCCATGGCTGTGCACATGGAGTTGCTCCAAGGGAAGAACATGGAGTTAATTGATATAGGACAGGCATGCACACATTAACTTGGGGAGCTGTCCTAGGAAAAAAAGCTATCTCACCTCTGCAAAAAATTACCTTTAATTGGAAACAAAGTAGCATTTTCTTGGTGAGAGCGGATTCCCTATGGTCAGAGGAGATGTGTCCTACAGTTACATATAGGTGTGGATTTAGACAAAAGAAACACTCTAACCTCTTTAAATAGGAAAATGAGAGCTGTTTTTTTCTAGCACTTAAATAATTTTTGTAGTTTTTCCTGTACCCTGTCCAACTGTTATCAACTTATTTCTTTTAAAAAAATAATAATGACAACAAGACCAAGCAAGATTATCTGTCTATTAATGCCACTTAAACAATTAGTATAAATCTTTTGTTGCTTCTCAAAGAGTTACAAGTGTCCTTCTGACCCAATAACTTACTAGAACTCTCTATTGAGTTCCTATTACGCTACATTGTTACATAATTTTAGGGTTTACAGGGATGCAATCCCCAATTCTGTAATGTTCCTCAATGTTATGTGTGCAACTTGTTATACAGATGCAAATGTCTTTAGGTGATTTTCTTTGAATGGACCATGCTTGTCAGATTGTTCTGCAGGATTTCCTTATCACTATCGTTATCTATCATTCTGCCAATAATTACCCGATTTTTGGCAGCTGTATCATGTTTACTTCTGCATCACCATGGAAACACTGAATTTTCTCGTCCCTTGTATAGATTCCTGCAGAATCCTACTAGAAATACTTTAATGAAGTGAAATGTTTCCTGTAAGTATTTTTTTTCTGATGTCCAGTTTAATCTTTGTTATTTACCTGATAATCTGTGAAGCTATTCTTTTATTACAGTGTTACTTGGTACTTTTCAAAAGACTAAGCGTATGGGTACTTTTATACCCATTTGAATACCCATTATGGACTTTGTTGGAGTTTAGGCACCTGAGTGCAAAAGAGCTATTCAGCCTGTTATTCAACACTGTGGTATCACAAACCAGCACCTTCCTTTCTCTCCTCTGGTATACTTTTTTTCTTTTCTAAAATATAGTGTAGATTTCAGACCCCTCTTCTCTTTCAATTACGATGGAGAACCAATATTCTCTAACTGAGGTATTGCTTTGGAGACATTTCAGTTGATGCACCAGACCTACTTCAGGTGGTTTTTTTGGAGGTCCTTCAGTTTATGCACCAAATGAACTCTGCTCCAAAAAGGATGGCCAGAGCTGACACAGCAGCTATCTCTTGCCATAAGGCAGCATCCTGACTTTTCTCATCCTTCTACCATCCCTAGCCAGCTGCTGGACACGTGTCCCAGCTGTTTTCCATATGCAAGTTCTGTCATTTGCCTGAGTTCTTGATAAGGCAATTCTATCAATTAAAGCAGAAGAAAATTAGCTCAGCAAAACAGTGAATAAATTCAAGTAGTGTTTTCAAGCTGAATTAGCTCACCAAGGGGTCAGATAAGCCCCACAAGGAACAGAATGGAATGGCTTGGAACAGAAGAAGGTGGGAAAGAGGAGGAGAAGAGAGGGGAGGAAGGGTCAATACTGTCTCGTTAGGCAATAGAAAGCTGTTTGACTTAGAAGTTCTGTCTGCCTGCAGCCTCCGATAGCACACTTCTACAGCTCTCTTGGACCAAATATTTACACACTGCCTAAACCCATCTGAAGTGTTATACTAGGCAGGTGGTGTAAATCTCCATGCGAGGTCATTTTAGGCATTGTAATACCTAATTTGCATACCCAAAGTAATATGTTTCATCTCTTAATTATCCCTACAAAACTCAAAATCTCATCAAAGATGACATTCAAATTTGTAAAAGATATTTTTTGCATTAATTAGTACTGGTTGATATTTCTTTCTTTGAATTTCCATCAACTTAATTCCTATTTCTTTTTACATATTTTCCATAACTTCATGTCACTCTGACAACCTTGAAGCTTACCAGATGATTCCACACATCTTTTCTGAATATTATCACATTAGTATTTTTTTCAGTCTTCAGGATTTTTTCTGGCATTCCAGGGCCTAATGAGAATATCTTAGCAACTGAGTCATATTTATTTGAATAACTCTTAAAGAACTGTAATGTGTAAGTTTTCTTAGCCTGTTGATATAAAAAGTAGTATATCTGTTAGTTGTTATTTTATATACTCTTCAGTTATTAATGAACTAAAAAATGTTTCATATTCCTCAAACTGAATCTCCTATTCCATCATAATATCTTTCATTTCCCTAAACAACTGCCTGTTCTTCTGAATAAAATCCAGTCTGGTTTTAAGACCTTGAAAACTTTATCCTGGGGGAGAATACAAACAAACCTTCAAAACATTCTCACAACTGAGAAGGAATGGCATTTCTCTTGGGTTTCTGTGTGATGAAAATAATAGTGATGGGAAATCAGAATACCTCTTGTTATCCTATACCTTACAGAAATGATTTTACTTTGAAGGAAGAGTTACACTGTATCAGGTCTAGAAAGCATTAAGAAGATTGTTACAAAAAGAAAAAAACAGAGGTAGGATTAGACCATGAGTAATACCATATTGCACAATATTTCCAAGTTAAGTCATATTACAGTGTGTTGAACTTTTCAGGTCATTGATTTCCTGTACATTCTTGTTAGGATAGCATAATAGCTGGTCAGAAAGCCTCAAAACAGGAAAAAAAAAAAAAAAAAAGAAAGCAACAAAAGTAACTTAAAAGTGTTGCAATAATTACAGCAATCAGTGGCCCAATGAGCCACAGAACACTTTCATCTCCCCAGGTTTTTCAGAGATTCGCTACTTCAGACTATTAGTAAAAGATGGGTGCAAACAATAGTGCAGTTTTTTTGAAAAGATCATACAGCAGAATTTTGAATGACCAGCAGCAGGAAAGCTGGTTATCATAATTTGCAAACCATAATTCTTTGCAAAAGAACAGCTATATTTAAATACAGTGACTTAACCAAGAATATTGGCTTCAAAGAGAAGAAAGTAGAAAGGGTATCCTTATAGTCCTTGGAGAACTTCAAGCACTACTTCTAAGCCCGCTCTCCCTTTCTACATTCTATCATAGTATAGGAATTCCACAATGATTTATAAAAGGAAGATTTTCAAAGGCACAAATGGGAGTCAGGTGTCCAATTTCCATCAACTCAGGCACCCAACTCCCATTTGTATTTTCAGATAATCCTCCCTTAGAGACATGAAATATAAAATAGTAAAGTAACTTGTATTCTAAGGCCAAGACCATTTGCCTTAATTTTTTACATACAGTTCCAATTCACTTTCTTTTGATTTGATATCAAAGCAAATAGAATTCTGCATTTTAAGAAAGAAAGGCTGGATGATCTAATATCTTTGACATTGCCAGTTTCTGTGGTTCTGTCATGTACACAGTGGGATGTTGAATATGAAACCCAGTAATTTAAAGACAATTCCCCTCTTTCAATCTGTCCTCTTATTTTGGCTTTTTAAAACAAATGTAGAGTTTAAAAGGAATGTAAAACAAACCAGCTGACATAATCTGGAGTCAACTTCAGGAAAAGGCATAGACTAGGAGAACTGATAACTTGGCCAAAAATTTAAGCAAGTGTAAATGTCAGTTTTATCCAACCTATTTTAAAAAAATTGATTTTTTTTTCTGTTCTTTGTTGTTGTATTTTTATTTTCATAACAAGGAAAATATGGTAAAATTATTTTATTTTGAATGAAATATCAATTTTTTAATTTTAAAAATTGAATTTATATTAACTATTTTTACAACACACGCACACTGGAGTTTGTAAAAAATGGAAAAGAAAAATCAGGTGTAACTACTTTTACCAGTTTCCTTCCTTTTTTGAAGAATTCAGCTTAATGGAGTCAATTGTCTAGGTCCAGAGATGGATTTCAGCAGTTCTCCCACACAGTTAAAGAAGGTGCAAAAATCACACCTTTTTTTCTGAGATATGACTTCATTAACGAGTAGTATACCACTAAAAATACTATGTTCAGGCATGGCTTCCTGTTCATCTTTGTTTTTTCAAATTTTTCCTGAAAAAGTGTTCAACAGGAGACAAAACAAAAAAGTTGCAAAAGAACAAATTTATGCCCACGTTTCTCTCTGGTCTTGGTCCCCCAATCATTCTGTGTCCATTCATTCACGTCCGGGTTTCCTTTTTTGAGGGAACCAGCTATCTCCCTCCCAGGTGATACCAGGATATAATTCAGATGATAGGTCTTTCCAGAGATTGTGCCCTGTAGGAAATACGGATGAAATCACACCTTATTTTGCTTCCTCTCCCTGAACAGTCCTTCAATATTACTTCAGTGGGTTTATACCTCCCTTATGGTTTTCATGCCATATTCAAGGCATACAATACATACCCCTTGAGTCATTTAAAATAAATACCTCTCTGGTGCACTGTTACATGGTTGTTTCATTATTTCAGGCATTCAGAATTGAAAAAAAAAAAAAACAAAAAAAAAAAAAAACAACACCCTGAACTCTTCACAAACAAATCAGTAATTACTCTTAAGGCCACAGACCTGTCACACTCTCCCCACAAAACACGCAGACAAAGAAGTTTCTGGATGTGTGAAGGCCTGACATCTTGGTCCATGTGGTTGTGTGACACTGGGAGGAGGGTCAGAAGTTGCTCCCAGCAGCAGATAACTAGTCATGTGGCTATAGCCTGGGAGGAGGAGGCAGTTTTATGTAACTCCTCTAACTGAGCTCACTCTACACCTTCACTGACAGGTATAACTCCCTAACCTAAAAATGGCTGATCCTTGCTTGTCCAAACTTGTGATATAACCCTTCCTTTATTTGCCCCTTCTGTCAAAGAATGGAAGAAGGATGGTTTTCCCTTGACAATACAGAAACCTGAGTCATCCCTACAATGAAGGAACTTCAAGTGGAGAAAGATGGTGCAAGAAGTCTTTGCTGGGTGAATCAATCCTACCTTCAATTCAAACAAATGTGATTAATTTGTGTGGGTCTAAAAAAGGAAGGGAATCCACTCTGGGAGTAAGGAATAGTCAAGATAAAGCACATATCTGTCTTCAAAGTAGTCTTGATGCTTAGAAAAGCTGCGCATTTAGATATTTAAACATCTCCTCTCCTCCTTGGTTCTCTAAGGGATGCAGAGGCTACATTTCAACAATATTAGCCATTTCCATAAAAGAAGACTCTAAACAAAATGCAACTATGGTGTTTGACAAAAGTGTATTTTACCTTTGAAATATCAGACAATTTTATTTGTCACCCAGAAGCCCGCTGAGTTTGAAAGGAGATGGAGCGCAAAAACATATGTCTTACCACCTCTTTTGTATGGAATAAAAGTGCCAATAGAATAGAAACTTGCTTTAATTCAGGGATAGAGAAGCATGAAAAAGAATAAGATGAAGACAAGAAATCCCAGTGATAAAGATCGAAAGTCCTGAACATAAGGGAATAAATCACTAGATTCAGAAATACATTTTAAATGGAGAAAAAATGCTAACAATCTCCCCCAAAACAATTTGAAATCAATAAGTGTGTCAGACAAAGGATACAATGGAAGTTATGGTGTTTTATATATTACATTAAAACAGCAACAAAATCTTAAATTTTAATCCTTTTACAAAACAGTACATAAATTGATTTTTTTGTAAGGAAAAAAAAGTAAAAGAAAACAAAAAGCAAAAACCTACCAGCTGTTCTCTGACCAACGAAACAACAGGGACTCCTACTCTGTAGTACAGTAAATGGCTAACTTCCCCGGGTAGTTTAAGTCCCCTGCAGCCTGCAGTGTCAGCAGAGTTGGTCATTTATGAATCAGTGGGGTTTTGTTAGAAGTTTGTTTATCTTTCAATGAAGCCACCTGCCTAGCAGTTGAATTGTTTGAGCTATAAATAGAGGAGCTGTGCATCAAATTCTTTCAGAATGAAACACAAAAATATGAGTAGCAGGAAGGCTGAGAAAGAGAAGGTGCAGGTCATCTTACTGACAATGAGAGATAAAGGTTAGGAAATATTCTGTTTATTTTTCTGTTGTAGAATGTGGAATGGGCAAACATCCAAACAAGCATTCCTCACCAATCCTGTGTAAGGCAACGTTTGGGTGATGGGAACTCTAAAGAACCTGCCTTCCTTCCTTTGCTCCCTTCCTTCCTTCCATATTCATAAGATGGCTTGAATCATAAAGGGCAATTCTGTTGAGTCTGTAGAAAATATAGGTATTTGAATTCTTACCGAGTGAATATGTTCCCCTCTATATAAAGTGCCCAATAGGGTTTTAAACTCTACAAAAAAATCCCTTTTTTTTTAACAAGGCAATGAGTTCTACTGGCCAATCATTCTCTTTCTGCTTGTTTATTTAAACCTGAGTGTTTCTTTCCATTCATTTCACACTGCCTGCCTTTCAATTTCACAGTGCCTTCTAGTTGAGTTTGTAAAGTTGCCACTAAGGAGCCCTGCTCTAAGTCTTTCCATAGAAAGACAACAGGAAATGTTCACAAAATTCACACTCTTTTCCCACTGCAACATATCCTGGCAGATGTGTTAGTTACCATAGCAACAATTAAGAGTAGCTTTTTTTTTTTTTTTTTTTTTTTTTTTTTTAAGAAGAAGAACAATCAGTAGTGGCTGAAACATTTTCAAATAAATTTGTGTCTCAGATTTAAATTATGAAATTGAAAGATTGTTCTGATGATGTATGCCTGCTAATATTTGAAAGGGTGTAAGACAAGGAACAGTTATCTGTGTGACTTAGATGATCTGTACCATTTTGTTTTCCCTCAGATGGGGAATTACATGACATTGGTCTGTTTCTGCTGATGTAAAGTAGGAGAGATGGAAATGGAGCAGGCTGATCCCATATACAAAAAAAGAAATAATAGTACTTCAGTGTTAATACTCTAGAGCATTATAATGAGGTTCAAAAACTCAAGAGCTGTTCTCTGGGTTGGAAAGGTAGGTATATCCGTATAGAGAATGCAGGGTTTATCTTAAACTTCATCTATCCCCACAACCATCTTTAAAAATCTTCATGCTGTTAAGCTCTTGAGCCAAACAACAACAACAGCAATGTAAACTTGGATCACTGTATTGGTCTCCATGAAGTTATTTCAGATTTATACTACTGTAAGTAGGAGAATACTTGAAAGATAATTTTAATACTAGTTATTTTTCTGGAAAGAGACAATGTTGATCAATTAAGAAAGAAAAATTTTAAAAGGAAAGACTGAGTTCAGTCAAGACACTAGGCATAGATTGATGCCTTCTACAGGAATACAAATACTGAGCAACTCCACTCAGGTCACAGATCACAGACTCGTTCAGTGTGGAAGGGACTCAGGGAGGTTGCATGCCCCATGTACTGCAGAAGTGCTTGTTTCCACATCTACAGTCTGATTCCTCCTGACTGTTTTCCTGTCTGCCTTAGTTTGTGTACAGGCTCTCAAGGTGTCTCCTTTTGACAGGGATTGTCCCCCATTTCCCTATCAGCCCAAAGTAAACTTGTTATCACCATCCCCTCCTATACCCAGGTTAAGGCCTTGCGTAGCATTTTAGAAAGCCATTTGGCAAGGATGTTCTTACCTCACTAGTCAAACAGGTCCTGCCTTTTGATAATATTCCTTATTTCTCAAAGAAGTTGTCCAGGCATTGCACCTAAAGAAAAGCTCATTTTCTTTTCTTCATTCTGCTGTTTTGCTTAGAAGGAAAGGGTGACTTGGTAAAACTGTTTCTTGCCTCGCAGCAGAACTATTGAGAACAACCTCAGAATAACTGTATATGGATAATCCCGTGAGCGCCCTCATAAATGGAAATATGAATCTATATTGGGATTGTGATGGAGAACTGTAGTCATTAATTAGAGGCCACAATTCTTTAGTGCCAGGAAGAACAAGCTATTACTGAATGAATCTGAAGTGATCCTCGTATTTTCTACAATAACACCATGTGGCTGAAATACTCTGCTTGTATCCAACTAATAGCTTCTGAAAAAAGAAACGACATCTTTTTTAACCTTTCCAAAACACACTCGCTAACATACTCTAATGCTTGAAAGTATATAAGGTCACCTGAAACAGCAGCCTTTACATTTAAAACAGATGTGACTATATACAGCAGGGAAGAAATGTACTGCTTTGGGTTTTGTGTAACAAGCATCAGTGCTTTCCAGCCCTTTGCCATTTTGACACTTGCAGCTTATACACAGTACCACTTTAGAGTCAGATATTCAGCATGCATTCATAGAGATGATTAAAAATATTACTTTACACACAGCTGTCAGCAAAGGTTGATGCATAAAGATAATCACCCTAGAAACATTATGCTTCTTAGTCTCAATTCCCTCCATTTCTTTACTTAGTTGCACTAGAGCAAGGTAGACTGATGTTTCCAAACAGCAATACCAACCTTAACTTGCCAACTCATCACTACTGGGTCAGCTGCACTACACAGAGAGCAGTGAAGTACAGTTATTCCCAAGCCTCTTCTCGCCCATGTGCTGTGCTAGACTGAGGTTAAGTAGGCACTTGGCTTCTTTTATTGTGTGTGCCTGAACCCAGTGTTTGAATAGACACAGAAGAGACACACAGAGGAAAACCAAGTTATAACCCAAGCCTTCAGCCTCTTGAAATTGTAATCCGCAATGTATTGAAATTTCCCTAGCCGTAATAAAGGGATCCTGTCTTCTGTTTGCGTAGCACTGCAAGAAGAGATTTTCAAATCTTTCCAAAATGATAGTCAAACCACCATCTTCTACAGTGACTATGGAATACCCATTCTGCCTATTCCAGGTGTGTTTGCTGCAGGAAAGGCATAGAGTCTGAGCTTTGGACACCCTGTAGAGCTGTATTGCCATGAAGGCAACTCTATGAACAGGCACAGCTGCGCCTCCTTTTGCTGGTTAGAACTAATGTCATACACCAGAGAATAAGGGCAGTCGATACAGACCTCAGAGCAGAATTGTCAACATGTGTTGGTGGCACTGGTAATACCTTGATTTTCTTTTATCTGCCTGTGGTTCAAAACAGTTTAGTCTCTTGAGGACTGAAATGGTTTAAAATCTGATTTATGGGCTAGGATCAGCGCCAACTCCTGGTGAAATATGCACCTCTAACCAGTGCAGAAGACCAGAGTGGTTTATCATAACATCTTCCAGGCTGTAAGAACCAGACACTCATTCAGCGACTGAGTTGTTTCCTTGTGCAGAGGATATTATAGAGGTACCTCCTCTCACATATGCATCTGTGAGTCCATCCAGTCACTCAGTCCTTGGTGTGTGTCTGATGATACCAACCCATAAATTCGTACTGGTGCTCAGAGTGATGTAACCCTCTCTGGAAACACTTAGAAAAGGGGCCAGCTGTTTTGCCAATTGACGGGGTTAACACAAAGGACACAGACACCAAGCTAAAGAAATAGGCTTATTTTACTTTAGTTTAAAGCAGCAGAAAGAATAAGCAAGGCAATGCACCTAGTCATTACTATATAAAGCTAGCTATAGTGATTAAGAAAGATACATCACCAATTGCCCTCATACTTTACCATCATCCAGATCTGTGCATCAGCTGGGGAGCCCCGTCACAGCAAAGGGTCGGAGAGCCTTTCCCGGCAGCTGGGAAGTCCCACGCAGGGCGTCCGCTCGTAGGTGAGGTCTCCGTCTGTGCTGTGAGAGGGTCCGGCTTTTATACAGTTTAACAAACAAGTCTATACAAAATGCATGGGAGATATCTGGTAGATTGATATGCCTCACTCAGGCATGTCTGGATCTGACCAGGATCCGGGCATGTCTGAGGAGTTTCTGTTTTTCTTTACATTTGGGATTTATAGTTACTTCCTATTGTTTACTTACAGTTCCCAAGGATTGTTCCCAGGGTTGCATTTTCACGCTGATAAGATGCTGGTTGCTTCATTCTGCTGATAAGATGCTGATTGCTGGTCAGGGAATTCACTCAGAAGTCAACTTTGGTTTGAGGCCTATTGTTTGGGCCTTTTTTGTTTCACCAGCTCTTTGGCAGACCCAAAGGGAAAGAAGGTACACACACTGAAAACTTAGAGAGAATTATTCTTCAAGGCATTTTACACTACATAATATAGCAAAGTAAGACCTAGGAGATTAGCCTGGGGTACTAAATCTGCCTATGACAAAAGGTCAGTCTTGAAAACTGGACAGTCATGTTGCCCCTCCTACACAACTTCTAGCGGCCACTTGAGCTGTATATACAAAATCTGCAGTCTAAAGATACTTTTAATATCTTGGATAGGGTATTGTAGCACAAGGTGCTATGTCTCCTTGGACCCAAATCATTTCTCTTTCTCTGAGGTGGCCTGGAGGTAATGGCTAAAATTTACAGCACTGACACTTGGTTCTGGCTGCTTTATCAATGCCAGAGGAACTAATTTTGTGTTTAAAGTGAAGTAAGTCTGTTTGGATTTCTGTGTGTGCAGCTTAATCCATGAAAATTAAGATAAGCAGAATAGCACTAAAGAGAAGAAGAATTAAATATGCTGGGACAAGGTGAAGGTGAAAATGAAATTAAATATTTGTTATTTGGTTCTTGAAAGCCTTTAACAACAGTTAGCTGAAATCCTAAGAAAGGGAGAATGAAGGCAAGAAAACAAAGCAAGCAAAGCAAAACAGTGGAATAAATGGATGCTGGGATTCACTTTTTCTTTGTCAAGCTATTACTGTCTCTCTGTAGCAGAAGAACTGAAAGAATAAAAGTAAATGTCAGATCAGTTATGCTGATTTCTGTCTATCACAGGTATTTTTCTGGTCTTCGTTATCATAGTATCATAACACTTTCCCATCTAACTATTTACCCTTACGACACCTCTCTGAGGTAGGGCACTGCTATTATTTTTATTATACAGCTGGAGTGAGGATCAGGTAATGGAGCAGATTCTTAGCTAGAATAAATTGTCGCAGCTACATTAACTCCAGTATGAGGGGACTTCAGTGGAATTTAGGATTCACCACTAAATGAATCTCCTTTTTCCATGGAAGCCAGGGGCAGAGCAGGGAAGCAAGCCCCCAGGTTTTCCAAGCTCTTAACTACTGCTCTACCCAGAGGACCATCCTGCCTTTGTTTAGATAATCTGTTATCTTTGGGCCAAGCCATGCTGACTTTATTCTTGCAAGAAAAGTCAATGAAGTCTACATGGTATTATTCACATAAAGCCTGAAGGACACAGCTCATTGGGTGGTACAGATCATGCATTACAGAAAAGCTGAAAGTATAGGTACACACTGTTGCACGCCTACGTATCTGATGTTAGAGAATGAAAAGAATGAAACTTGCATGGAGCTGTCAAGCAGCAGTCAGTATGGGATGGAAAATATAAGGAGCACAAAGAAGTGTGCAAACACACAGGGATTCTGATGTGGAATTAAAACACAATGTACTCAGAAAGTTTGAATAACAGCATACAAATTATTTACTTTCCTCAAGCCTAATTCAAACAAATCAACAAGACAAGAAAATTGAAAGGAGAAAAGGTGGTAAGCTCTGTTTCTCACAATACAGGTGTCTCAACTCTAATGAGTCTACAGGATTCGAGCTGGTATCATGAATATCACCGGGAGTGATTATAGCTTGCAAAAGCAGACCAGAAAGAGACGTGCCTATGTGTGTCTTGGGCTGTAATTAAAGCCATAAGCCATCAGCAGCAAAGAGGCCAGCTGCAGCATTTCAAACCTTTCCTACCCTAGCATTAAAAATAGATTGTGGCACAATAATAATAAAAAATTGTGTACCCAAAATAATTCCAATAAAAAAAAAATTTGCACATTTGATTACTATAATTGATTTCTCTTCTAGATATGAATAAATGACCCAGGCTAAATGCCAGTTCCTTGCAAAGAATTTCATTTAAGCTTCAGTGAATTGAAAGGCTCAACCAGACTCAACATTTCCAACTTCCTAGCAAGTAGCAGAAAATCTACCTGACAGTTGCCATGGAAACACGAACAGGAAGAGCTAACCACCAGCCTATAAATCCACAGAGAAACCTTTCTTAATTGGAAGGCCTTTAACCCACACATTTTTCTCATAGCTGCAGAGCTTATTTCTAAAGAGATTATTAAATTCCTCAATTGACTTATGAAGGATGCTTCCCACTATATTACTGTGCTCTGGGTTGCTCATTCTTTATATCTGTTTCCAAAATTACAAAGCAGAGCAAGGATGATAAAAGTTAACACAGATGTTTCAATGAAAAATCCATATGATGTTCTGAAAATAACTTCAGTGGTAATGCTCTGTTAAAAAAAAAAAAAAAAAAAAAACAAAAACACAAACAAAAGAAAACAACAAAACCACAACAAAAATCCCCTACCAAATAAACCCCACAAAACCCCAGTTCAAGAATTGAAATGGCATCGAATACATCAGATACCCCAACATTCTTTGCTTTGGGTTCTAAGAAAGATTATTTTTATTTTTTTAATGGAAGACTTTCAGTGGGGAAATATAACTGAAACTATCTGAGTGATCATTGCTTAAGTATATGAATGTTAATTATATATGAGTCCACACACATGTTCTCACACTAGCAGTATAAGTGCAATATAGTGTAATTTATAAAGAAAATAGGAATTGAGATTTTTTCATGCCTACAATTTCTTCAACATTTTGAAGATTTCATCAAATTTTTGGTGGAGGAACTGATTTAAGAAACCCTTTTTCCACATTACGTAGTTTGTGCCTTTTCTCTGCATTGCCATTCTCCCACCCGGGGGTGGCTGAACTTTTTTAACGACTGGCAGATACTTTGGGGCTGAGATTATGCCTCATGGTGTACACAGCATCTTCCACTGTGTGACCCAACAAGTATCATCATGGAGAGCTTCAAGCGCCTGCGTGTCCACTGTGTGCAGCTCCCCATACTCAGCCTCATACTATTTCCCTTTGAGTGGGTGCTGCAGTGCAAGGAACACGATGACTGCAGCACCTATAGACAACTTTTGCTTTGTTTTTGATTAACTGGCTCAGGTACAGTGGAGCTGTATCGTTACAGAGCTCAGAGCAAAGAAAATGTCCATGCACATACACAACACCATGGCCAAATTGATATTACGTACTCTGAATTACAGGTTACTGGGCTCTGGCTTATGAGTAAGGTAGTTTAAATTAAGTTTAAAGTAAGTTTGCTTGAACACACACTTGGTATGGCTACAGTCAGTGTTTCAGTACAAGCAGCCTGTAAGCAGTCTCCATTTTAAAATCAACATCACTTTCAAGAAGTCCCGCAGCCTCATGCGGTTACATACATTTCTATTCTCCCATCTTCTCCTTATTAGGGAGGCACTGATCTGATGCAGGTCCAGACAGGTTTATTTGTTGGGGTTTTTTAGGTAGTCAAAGATTTGTTTTACTAGGTTAAGTGAGCAGTTTATTCTTTCTCCCTCCATTATACCACATTTTGATTTTTTCATTCCTCATCTCCAAATTCTAAGGAGAACAGGAAAAAAAATATTGTTTGTATTGTGCACTAAGGACTTATTCCTACTGCAGCAAACAGGAGCACAATTGATTCCTGCTGATTTCAATGAAATTAGGATTCTACTCAGTTCCTGCCTGGAAACAGATAGAGGGGAGCAGAGAAATGGAGAAAAGCCACCTTTTTAATTTTTTTTTATTTTTTTTTTTTTTTTTTTCCTTTTTCCTTTTTAAAGCCTGCCTAGAATTTGGATGGAATAGCTTGACCTTGTTCCTCCAGTAGTATGCATCTGGCTGAAAAGCTGTAGGTCTGTGGGGCAGGACTAGCAATCATTGATGCTCTTTCAAAGTAACACCCATGCCATAAATATTAGTGTAGCAGTGTAGAATGGGATCCAGCACCATGTCATAGTGAGATGTAGATGTTCATCACCTCCATCATGCCCTGGCTCCCCATACAAACAGAATTCCACTGTGAAGCCTGAAATTCTGGAAAGTCCCACTATTGGGACCATCAGAAGAGGAAGGAGGTGAGGTCAGCCCCAGAGTAAAACTATTCCATCTCACTGACTGTGTAGACTCAACTTTCAATGAAATTTCTTCACTCCAGGGGCCCTCAAGTAGCTCTCATGTTTAACCTTCATATCTGGTGCAATCCTCCTCATTGAAACCCTCTGCTTTGAGGAGAGTCTCTTTACTCCAAGGGATGGTTTACACCCTCATACTGTTGAGCCTTTATATGGCATGTCAGCACCTATATAGGAGAGAAATGTAGATGCTTCAAATAAGTTTAAAACAATCGTGGACTCACTTCTCTATGCCTTCTGAGATGGTCCTAGAAGAAAATCTGAGTTATCCAGAAATCGTCCAGGGAACTTGGATGCTAGTGGTTACTGACAGAGCAGAATCTCCCCCAGTGAGGGTCAGATAAGAGATACACAAAGTACTTAACAGTCGGAGGGCAAACCACTACCACTAAAGTATTTCCTCATCTTGTCAAATGACCTCAGTTTTAACTTGACTTATCTTCCTCCTTGTAACTTTTTTCTAGCCCTAAGCCTCTCTGGAATGAATACAGCTAGGCATAATAAATAATATTTTCCAGTAGTTTACATATTAAGTAAATAGCCAAATGGGTCTGACTGATTTTCACTTACAGCATGCAAGGGTTTGAATGTAGGTTTTGCGTGATAAAGGATTAAAACTTTGCTCTGTTCTCTGCCTGCCTTAAATGAAACCCTGAACACTTCACATGATGTTACTGTAGTCCTTACATGAACGGGACCAGCTGAATCTCATTTCTTAGTGCCAAGTAACACTGCATAAATGCTTTGGAGTAAATTAACATAATGAACACTATATTCTATTGCCTGAATTATTGTTTTCCTCCCCACCCCATATCATTGTTATTATTAGAATTGTTATCTGACTGTGAGAGAATCTCTCGAGGGACAAGCTTGCTTTACTTAACAACCGCTTCTCCAAGTCCATCAGGCTGGCAACTGCAAGCCTACGATTAGCTTAATAAAAGTTAAGGGAAAATGATAAAGTGAATGGAAAATATTAAAGGTGCTGAGAAACAAAACCATAATTGGCTAGATATACTCCAACGATGACAGCTAGAAAGCATCCTTTCCCTGCAGCATCCTAAAGTGTTTGCAAATTCTGCAGAATTCTACAGAAAAATCCACAGCCATGTAGTCTCCATGCCTACAGGGATTTGCAATACCCTGGAGAGTTTTTAAGGGATTTTTAAAGCGACTTAACTTTTATTTTTATCGCTCTTTTTTTTTCCTTAGCTGTCTGTCTTGTTCTCAAATCTGGGTGGCATGTTCAGCAGATTGCTGTTTTCTTTTGCTTTCCGCACACCTATTTTCTGCTACATAGGATACAGGGACTTCACAAATCTTAAAGAAAACAAGATTTCTGTTCCAAAGTGCTTGCCCACAAAGGGTCAGACTCTCGGGCCATTTGACACCCTAGAAGTATTTATTCTTACATATGCAGCAGTGGGAGGGTCTTGATATTTCCTATCCACGAACCCCAGAGAATTCTTTATCTTGCAGATGTTATTGAAGGAAAAGAATATCCATACACTCTTTCTGGCCACATATAGTTACGTGGCTTATATCCACCTCTGCAGCACTTGTGCTGTCAAGATCTACTGTAGATTGTTTTAAGAAAATTTTGCTCACCAGCCAATATATGGTGGTAATCTCAATTTTTGCACCAGATTAGTAAGGATGTACAGGCAACTTCATGTTTTCTCTGTAAATCTGAAGAATAAAAATCCTGTGTTAGATGTCGTTTGATGGCAAGGGCTGAAATGTCAGTGTTTTCTCTCCTCTTCCTCTATCCCTGAGCTGCTGGCAGAAATTCCTACAAAGCAGAGGAGCATGGGGTACATGATAAACACAGGAGACCATAGCCTTGGAGGTCTCTAAACACAGATCAGAACAGGTCACTGAATTATCTGAGAAAGGAATTCCACTGATTTTTAAGGATTAGGTAGTTTTTGAGTTCTTCATTATAGGTACATTGGTCATTAGTCCTTAGAAAGGGGTGGGACTGGGTCAGGCTACAATGACTGAGCTGTATAAATGGATTATTAACTCTTCATAAACCTTCACCTAGCAGAAATTACTGCAGTCTTAAATCTATTTTATTATCTCTGCTGGGAAGAAAATCAGTGGAGCACTGGAAGACTTTGATGTACCCTTGTGGCGGGTTGACCTTGGCTGGATGCCATGTGCCCACCAAGCTGCTCTAGTACTCCCCTCCTCATCTAGATAGGGGAGAGAAAATAAAATGAAAGGCTCTTGTGTTAATGTAAGGACAAAGAGATCACTCAACAATTACCATCACAGGCAAAACAGACTCAACTTGAAAAAAAAAAATTATTGCCAATCAAATCAGAGTAGGGTAATGAGAAACAAAACCAAACTCAGTAAACCTTCCTCCTACCCCTCCCTTCATCTCATACTCAACTTCACTCCCAGTTTCTCTACCTCCTACCCAACAAGCAGTGCAGAGGGATTGGGGCATGGCAGTTGCAGTCAGTACATCACATGTCTTTGCCGCTCCTTTCTCCTCAAACTCTTCCCATGCTTCAGTGTGGGGTCCTTTCCATGGGAGTCAGTCCTCCATTAACTTATCCAATGTCAGTCTTTCCCACAGGCTGCAGCTCTTTATGAACAGCTCCACTGTGGGTCCCTCCCACAGGGTCCAGTCCCTCAGGAACAGGCTGTTCCAGCGTGGGCCCCCCGTGGGGTCACCAGTCCGCCCAGCAAACCTGCTCCAGCATGGGCTTCTCTCTCCATGGGGCCACAGGTCCTGCCAGGAGCCTTCTCCAGCGGGGGCTTCCCACAGGGTCACAGCCTCCTTCGGGCATCCCCCTGCTTGAGTGTGGGGTCCTCCAGGGGCTGCAGGTGGAGATCTGCTCCAACATGGACTTCCATGGGTACAGGAGGACAACCTGCCTCACCATGGTCTTCACCACGGGCTGCAGGGGAATCTCTGCTCTGGCTCCTGGAGAACCTCCTCCTTCACTGATCTTGATATCTGCAGAGTTGTTTCTCTCATGTCTTCTCAAATCCTCTCTTACAGCTCCTGTTTTGCAGCAGGTTTTTTCTCCTTCTTAAATATGTTATCCTTGAGGCACTACCAATATCAGTGATGGGCCCAGCATTGGCCAGAGGCAGGTCCGTCTTGGAGCCAGCTGGCATTGGCTCTGTTGGACATGGGGAAAGCTTTTAGCAGTCTCACCTAGAAGCTACTCTTGTAGCCCCCCTGCTACCAAAACCTTGCCATGCAAATCCAGTACAAGCTTCTACACTTTCATCCTGCCCTCCAGAAAAAGCTTCAAAAGGAAGTTAATTTTCCCTTGATTATTTCCAGATGAGATTCAGCCATGTTATCATATTTCAATAACAACAAGTGGCTGGAATGGAATTTATACTTTTGACTATAAAAAAGAACATGGGAAAAGTTTACAGCACCAATTGTTAAAAAATGAAGAAAATGTCAAAAAATAAGAAGACGGAAGAGTAATGTGATATACATAGTGGCAATTGTCTATGATACCCATTTTTGGTTTCCTGCTGTTACATATTTGGCTGGATCTCTATCACTTCTTGTACAGAAAAGAGGTTGTTATCTACTGGCACTAATTATAATAATTTTCCTCCAGGCTACCATTTGAATAGGAGTCCCAGATATTCGTATTTTTATTATCTGACAGGTGACTTCTACAATGAGTTTACTTTTCTTTCTCTTCTCATTTACAGTTCAGCTTTGTTTAATATTTTCAGTGCCATTTAATACATGCTGATGCAAATACTAACAAACTGCAGAAAGGCTTTTGGACTCAGTCTTTAAATATTTTTCTCCTATCAAGAAGGTCAGAGACAAGGCTCAGGAAAAGGAGGAGCAAAGAGACAGAGCAATTTTACAACAGTAAATTTTTAGAATCACAGAATCACAGAATAGTTTAGGTTGGAAGGGACTTTTAAAGATCATCTAGTTCAACCCCCCTGCAATGAGCAGGTACACCTTCAACTAGATCAGGTTGCTCAGAGGCCCGTCCAACCTGGCCTTGAACATTTCTAGGGATGGAGCATTTACCACCTCTCTGGGCAACCTGTTCCAGTGTTTCACAACTTTCATTGTAAAATATTTCTTCATTACATCTATCCTGAATCTGCCCTCTTTTAGTTTAAAACCATTACCTCTTGTCCTATTGCAATAGGACCTACTAAAATATTTATCCACATCTTTCTTACAAGCCCCTTTAAGTACTGGAAGGCCGCTACAACATCTCCCCAGAGCCTTCTCTTCTCCAGGCTGAGCAACCCCAACTCTCTCAGCCTGGCCTCATAGGATAGGTGTTCCAGCCCCCTGATCATCTTCATGGCCTCTTCTGGACCCGCTTCAACAGGTCCATACTGAGGATTTACAGAGCTGGATGCAGTACTCCAGGTGCGGTCCCACCAGAGTGGATTAAACAATAAGATAGTTTGGTTCACAATAAGATAATTTAAAAGCTGATATTATGAAGAAACATTGGATTTTAATGAGAAAACACTAGATCCAGAGAGGGCAGATGGACTATGAGGACAGAAATGTTGGATATTAGTAATAATTTTATGTTAGAACATTTAGTCAGGCTTTTTAAAGGCAAAGTTCAATAAAATGCACCAAGAACGGGATGTACAGAACAAAAGGAATTCTGACAATTTCCTCCCAAAGATACAAAAGATGCTTCTGAAATGTAAGATGCTCCACCATGTAAGTACACGACTTGGCAAAAGAGATGGAAAAAAGCTACTTGCTGCTTTCAGAGCTCTGTAGCATTTCTCTATTTCATTCCCAGATTTCTGAATGCTTTCAAGTGATCTATCTAAGAAAATCAATGGCTATTGACAAGTTCTGTAATTACATTTACAGGCCAAGATTCCTAGCCCTCTGCCACTTGTTTAAGTGATTACATACCTTCTGACCTGTTTTGTTAATGAACACCAATACATGGATCTGAGCCAAAATTCAAATTATGTCTCAAAACACTCAATTGCACTTTTGCAAAAAAAGTACCGTGTCTTAGGATCCTTGCACTGCTGTCCTGAAAGAAGAGCTGATGAATGCCAGTGGGTGAAAACGCAGCTGATTGTCACAAACCTTTCTTCCAAATTCATGCTGAATTTGCTGTGTGGGTTTGGCTGGGTTGTAGGACTTTGAACTAGGTTCACAAATCACTCCTAGGAAAGGCTGGTCAGTCTTCTTTTTGGCTAATAGATCTGTCGGTTGTTGGCATAAATATCCGGGAGGGAAAACAATATTCAGATTCAATCTTTTGACACATTTCCTGCCACTCAGAATATTGCCTGAAGCACCAGATCTGTATTTCGTTGGCAGTGCTACCTCAGCTGTCCTTATTGCAGCTACTTTGTGCTGTATGAAACACTTTAAATAGTTCCTTAAACAATGAAAAATAAGACACTGGTTTGGTGATTAGAGCACTGAACCACAGGTTGGGACAAGGGTTCCAGTTTTTATCTTATTAAATGCTTAAATTTCATAGACAAAATGTAACAACTTCAACAACAACATGACCTGTACATCAGAGTTAATGGCTATGTTACACTCCGTTGGAGATATGGGTGTGAAATCCTGTAAGAAGAATTGGGAGTTGATATCTCTGGCAGTTGCCTAAAGCTTTGGCCACGCTGGAATGTAGAATAATCACACACCAGTCATCTGCTTTGTAAATCTAGTTTAGCGCATTTTGTCAAGTTAGATGAAAAAGTTTATGGGAAAGAAAAAATCTGACAAAAAAAAAGTTGGGTTTCCATTAACTTTTAAAAACTCAGTCTGTATTTTTGGTAGCAAACTCTTTCAAACCTCTGGATAAGTATTTAATTTGTCAATAAATAATAAAAAAAAGTATATGCTCACAATATTGATGCACGTCTTATCGACAAAGCTTCCAGAACCTCTTTCAAAATCTGTGCATGAAAACTCTATTCCTGCATGGTCCTCAGATAGGGTGGCTTTTCTACCGATCGCTGCCCTTCTGAGACCCATTAACTTCACCTAAAACTAATAGAAATACACTAAAATCCAAATGCTTTCAGCTCTGAGTCAGTGGAAAGAGTGAAGCCTGTGCAAAGATGATCAAAAAAGATCAAATATCCTGAATACCTGGTAGCATCTGCTACCAGAAATGGTTCCTGCACTACCTAGCAACTGCTACTAAAGCTCTTTCTGCTTACTAACTCTTTCTGCCTAAAAGCATCTGTTGCTCAGTTTGCAGACTGTTGATTCCACTTGCCACAAATGAAGCTATTGTGTAGCAAATAAAATAAATGATTACATGATTTTGGGTTTCATTAGGTTTTCTTTGCTTTCTTTTATGTAGGCTTTTGTAGAAATCCACAGAAAGATAGTTTGGCTTTGTTTTTTTGTTGTTTGTTTGATTTTGTTTTTAGATTTTTTACCTTTTTTTTTTTAAAAAAAAAAAGAAGAAAAAAAAAAACATTATTATTTTAAACATACAGAATTGTTTCAAACAAATTCTAAATGTTCAGGAGAGAATCCAAAATGGTTTCATGAAGGTGGAGGAGTACAAAGTTAATTCCTGTACCTGAAACTTTCCCTATCATAACCAGTATGTGCTGCCAATAAGTCACAGGTGTTCACAGGCCATAAGCAGGTGAAAGAAATAAAATGTGACATGCTTGATAGCTTTGAGATGTACAGCCTAAGTGTGTGTGCCTATACATTTGGCAAGTCTACTTGTCTTTTCAGAGGTCTGCAAGACTGAAAAAAATATTCACCTCTGCCATAAACCCGAAAAGATATATGCTGTTATAAAGGAGGCTCTGTGGATTTTGCAACTAAGCTCTCATTCTTTCACAAATAAGTATGTTGTGCTCTTTTCCTTCTGTTGGTGAATGTGACAAAGGAAATATGGTAAAGAGATAAGGGGGGGTTAGCAGCCTGCTCTGATACTTGAACACATCGTAAGAGGAGGCAGATGCAAAAGGGGGTGGTGAGAAGGGACAACTGAGAAAGAAAAATACAGGAGACCAAGGGTGCAACCTAACCCCTTTTGAAGTCAGTGGACATCTTACTACTTGCTACAGTGAATGGAAGTTTTAACCCCAAATTTGCTGGTGGAATAAGTCCCTCCTTTAACATCATTAAAGCTATTATGGAAAGGGTACAGATTCGTTCCTTGCTTTTAAGCTGTGTTCTTGTCCTAGGCATGTTGAGTCCTTCATGTCTTTATTTTTCTCCCTCCTCAGCATTATCAACTTGACTCATAGGACAACAACATTAAGACTGCTTTAATTGGCTTACTTTCAATGTGGAAAGCTTTTCAAAGGCTTCTTAATGCAGCTCCTTTGAGATGGGATACTTCCACTTAATATCTGCATGCAAGAGCTCTGTGTGCTTATGCCACTAACCACTTAACATTTTTAATAAATTCTTCTACATTAAATGCTTCTGAGTCGCTGGTGGAATCCTGTCTACTGTGGAGAGCAGCATTCAGCTGTGCCTGGAGCCAGGCTTGTATACCTGGCTTCTACATGGGGACTAAAGCTGATTTTAGATGTAACCTTGGAGGCTATGTCTTTAATGGAAAATGAAATGGTCCAGGGACCATTGTGGTCCATTTAGCTGATCTTACTCTTTCTATCTAGAGCTGGATGGACATATGCAAGCTGCCTATTAAAACTTATTCCTGCCTAAGCTGAGTCCTGCACCAAGCTTGGGCATTGATTAGGAAAATGTGATTTGGATCAGATCGAAATCATGTCAGAGACTGTGCTGAGAATATATTGGGAAGGATGATGTTTGAAATGTGAGTGGTTGCATCTTGTGCACTGTCCTGCTCACTTTACTGGTATTCATGTAGCCAGAGCATCTCTCTCTCTCATATAGAATTACTTAAGAGAAATGATCGCCTATTGCCTTGCATTGTTTATAACAGCAAGAAGAACTGAAAATTTCCCCCAGGTCATCAGCAATTGCCACTGACTTGGGGGGGAAAAGAAAACAATAGGTAAAATAAGCAGTAAATTAAAAGGTGAAAAACCCTACTTCATTTAGAACACAGTATTTTCTCTAACATAAAATGTGCTTTGTTTTAGACCGAGAAAAATAATGTTTTGAATTAACATATTTTATAAAAAAACCCACAGCATTTTGAACAAGTAAAAATAATTTATTATTTTCTGTAATGTCTTTAATTTTTCCTGGAATTAAGTCAGACAAGCTGAGATGAATTTATGAACTACCTGGATTGTAGTAAAACAGCAATTTTTAGTGAAAAGAATTCAGGCCAAAACTATTCTCAATCTTATGTGCAAAATTATATTGCCTGAAAATTGGAAATGTCACTATTTCAGTAGTATTTTTTTATGTTATGCTATCTAATCAAAGGTGAAGACCATCTCAAATGCAAGTTAAATGTTAATGCTTTTTCTTTTCATACATTATCTTTCTGAACATTTACAGAGTAGATGTATTTCTTTACATTTCAATGACAAGTTGAGCCATTTCAAAAGAAAATAAAATCCATTAAGAACTTCACATGCTTGTATAGATTGGTTTATTTTAGACGCTGCACATTGTGGCCAGGGTGAAGAAGAGATGAGACAAAATCATTGTGAGCCTATATTTTGCTCTCCAGTTCCAAGAGTAGGGTATGTACTTATTCTTTTGGAAACTCTACTTTGCCTCCGGTTAGGAGAAAATTATTTTTTGTAGATGGGATATGAAGCTTTACATGATGCTGTATCTTGTTCTCTTTTAGATGTACTGTCTTTTGTTGAAATCCTCCATCCTGTTCACCTCTTGAATTAACTTCTTGCATATTTTCCTGTTTCATCCCTATTTTAAGTGTCAGTTTGGACCAATCCACTAAGGCTTTGGCTCAGTTAATCTCTCAGGTTTCCCTTGAGATATTTGATGTTCTCTCTCAGCTCCTCAGAAATGACATTCTTCTAAACTAAACTCTCACCACCTCCAGCTTCTCCGGCTTGAGTTGCTTTGTTACTCACTAACACATCCCTCTGGCCAAGTATGATCTATCTTATGGCAAAAACAAACAAACAAACAAAAATACTTTGAAATGAGTGAAGGTTGTTTTTTTTTTTTTACTGGTTTGCAAGGATGTTTCACCTCCCCTCTGAATAACTGTGGCTCACGGCCATGCCAGATTTAACACAGATGCACAGAGGAGCTCAAAATGGGTTGTTAACGCTCAGCTCGGGGAAAACTCTGGCACAGATCTGAATTCCTAAGACTTTTTTCCTCACAGAAAACACTAATGGTTCAGTCAGTGTAAATCTGGATAGCCAACACCACACACTGACCCTCTATTAAAAACACCAAATCACACCACTGTTATACTCCCATCACAATCATCTACTGGGTCCAGAGTTTCTCAGGAAGTTTATACTAATTAAACAACTGACTTTAGCCATTATACTTTGTTCTGTTTGTTTTTTTTTTTTTTGTTTTTTGTTTTTTTAATTATTATGTATTATTATTATCATTTATTTTTATTTATTTGTTCTTATTCTACTGCATTGAATTATCTGTCATGCATGTTGCAAGGCTATCTGTGTAATAAACCAACATACATCACACAAAGAAGGTGTTTGCCAAATTCCAGTCAGACCTGTTGGAAACTTTGTCTTTTTCTGTGTACATGGACAGTAAATATGACTGTTTCTTTGGTATGGAAATCATCTTCAGACTACAATCAATATTCATCCCATATCACACCAATTAACAAACTATGAATAATTGGGAACTGAACATGAATGCATGAAGGACCACGATCATCTAGGTAGCTACTAATAAATACATATTTGAAGTAATCACACACAAATTTAATTTTATTGTGGTGGTGGTTTTTTTTTTGTTTGTTTTGTGTTTTTTGTTTTTGTTTTTGTTTAGTTTTGTTTTTTTTTTTTTTTTTTTTCCAGAAAGGCATCTCAATGTTAATTAAACAATTTAGACCTTATTAATTTTTTTTTAGAAAAGTGTAATTGTTTGCAAAACCTGCCTCTAACTTTAATCACAAGCACAGATCTTTCGATCAATACGAAATGCCTGATTTTGTTAGCATTATACTGTGTTTTTAAAATGTTGTTTTAAATATCTTTTATACATCTCTTAATATAATCAAAATTATGTTCTGTATTTCAAAGAGTTAGTCTTCTGTTTATACAGCTTTGTAAAAAGAAAAGCATGAAAATTACTAAACAAACCTAAAATCCTCAAAAAGTTGCTTACTTGTGCTGTTTCTTTGTATTTTCACTTCATAACAGCATCTTCTTTGGAATAAGGAAGTGAAAGCATTGAAATAGCATAGAAAGTTATTTCTTGCAGCTTTTTTAGATTCTTGAGGACAGTACAGTTGGACCCAAGAATTATTAATTTTGATAAAAGAAGGTCAGCCAGCCTAAAATAATGTCAGAATTTTCCAAAGTCCTAACTAATTCTCAATATAGTTTATAGCATAACATGGCTGAAGCAGGCATTTGTGCACTTTTTATCTGATTAATTCACACAGCATCACTTGTAAAGAATGAGACCTTATTTAGAGAAAGACTGGGAATCTTTCTCTAAATAAATGTCCAAATGTAGAAAATATTTATGACAGTTATTTAACTAATCAGTATTTCCCATGTTTAATTGTCTTCATATTTAAGCAAAGCGCAGGTCCCAGTTCTGTCCTTAAAGTGAGCGTTACCACCTCTCACAGTTTTACCATGAGTCATACAAGGTATTTTTAATGTCACAGCAGTTGGAATAAAAAGACTGAGAACTGCAGTTTCTTTTTTTTCTCTTTTTTTTTTTTTTCTTTTTTATTAACTGTTTCTAACTTGGAAGTTGGGAGACAAATCTTTTATTTGTTTTGGTTTATATATTATGTTTTATATTTATTTTAGATTTTATTTTTATTTTATATTTATTTTATAATTTATATTTTATATTTTACATTTTATGTTATTTCATTTCATTTCATTGTTTTATTTATTTTTTTTTTTCCTGCTTTCTTTGGTATTCCAGCTGCACCAGTTTTAAAGAAGTTACGCTAAAAAGACAAAGCCCTTCCAGTCAGAACCTGGTCAAACACTGCAGTTTTCTTTGTCCTGGCTTTGGAAAGCAGGAATACAGAGTGGTCTGCTTTCCCAAGATGCCATAATATTTGATTACTTTCAAATGAGCTTTGAAAAAGCTCACAACAGTCCTTTTTTTAACAGTGTCAGTTACTAAGATTTTGCTGTCAGAGATATTTAGTTCATACTGAACTAAATCCACAGCATTGACCTAGAGCTTACAATACTTCTCCCTACCATTGTTGGTTTCAGTAGTATATCATTAAGGCAGAACGAATGAGTAAGCTTCATAAATTTGGGTAATACCTTCCCCAAAAAAGTGAAACTTTGGAATGAGATTTCATTGGAAACCAAAAATAGAGGAAGAGTCCTTTTGAAGTTTTTGTTGACTGATCTTAAGCTAATGAGTCAGATGTGTAACTCTAGTACTTTGTCAGACTGCGTTAAAAGAGATCAGATAGTGACCAGGTCAAAGCTCCAGATGTGTGAGGAAAGGCTGCTGGAAGATGTAGGTTTAGACTTAAGGAAAATGCTATCAGGATGCGCCGAGCTGCAGAAATACTCAAGGTAGAATGAAAATGTTAAAAGGAAAGCAAGTTGCATCCACTCTTGACAGACTGACTAGCAGGAGAGGAAGCTGGCAAGCAGGAGGTCACAGAAAAGTGAGGAATTTGGAAGAGATGCTGTAGAAAAAACAGCAAGAAAATGTCAAAGAAAAAAAGGTGCTTGAGAAGTGGGAACACGTACAGACCCAGACAACATCCAGCATTTAGAAATAAATACAACCATTTTGCAAGATTTTTCAGCCTGGAGTAGCAGGAACAAAAAAGAACATCTTACGACTCACTGATCAGGAGAGCAGAGAGTGACAAGGTTTGCAGGGACAGCTAGTACCTTTCAGCGGGCCAACTTAGACAGTCAGAAAAATAGACAAGCTCTCGTGCACACCAGGCCTTCTTCCAGGGGACAGAGCAGGCAGCAACATGGAGGAGTTCTGCATGGGGGTTGTTTGAAAAATGCTGAAGCAGAGAATTTTTTTTTTTTAATCAAAAAATAATGAAATGCTTATAAATTATAGACTAAACATAGATCACTTGGAAAAAAATAATGGAAAATGTAAATACATAGGGGAAAGACAAGTATAACTGAGAACACATAGCATGAAACTGGTTCAGAGTAAAGGATTACATGAGGTGAAGTTTATCATTAACTGGAATTGATCAAGTCTGTTATAGTTACAGGAATAAAAAGTCAATACTGGGTTTAAAAACATGTTTAGCTTAAGTTTGATTCAGAGAATTTACAGATTGAAGAAACCTAGAAAATGTAATAATGTAAATATAAGAAACAATTATCCAGTCTCAGAAATAATGTGGAATAAATTTGCAGGGAATGTAGCAAAGGATGAGACATTGCAGAAAATCTTCAAGGCTATCTGTGTAAGATGGCATGGGAATTACAAAAGATATCTACTGCATCTTTCTCATTTAAATAAGAATTTTCTGTAGCTGATGATGTAGTACTTAGAGGTACTGGATCACAGGCTCCAAATTATTATAACCTGACATGATTCATGATTACAGAGAAGTGTAAAATATGAAATGATATGTTGAGCCATGGATTGCTAGGTTATGTGATTGAAGGCTCTTTCCCACAAACATGAAGGATTCCAGAGACACCAGGGCAAGCGGGAGAACCCCAGTGCTCCGTTCAGAGAAAGAACTCCCTGCCTTGGCTGTCCCCAGAGGACATCTCCCCCCATGGTCTGGAGATGACATCCATCATGACTCAACGGCAACATCTTCTGTATCACCTTGCAGACCAGTGGGGTTTACTGCTTTGAGGCAGGGAACTTATCATCCAGTGCAGGGGAAGGGCATCTTGGGGTACTGGAAGAATTATTATGGGATGGCAAATTACACTTTAAATACTGAATTAGTTTTCCCACTGACATGAGGGTGTGCTATTGAGAAGTCTAATGCCAAATTAAGTCACGGGCAGAATAAGAGCTGTATTTAACAAACAATGTGTGACAGAAATGTCTATAATCAGGATGGTCTGCAGTTTCTTAGAAAGGACTTCAAAGTGTTAGGGAATTATGGATTCAAAAGTGGAATGAGCCACCCAAATATACTTATTAAAATATCTGGCAAAAAGTAAAGTTATACTTAGACTGTTTCTAATTAAGACTTTGAGATCTCAAAGAGATTCGCAATTTCTTTTTATAAACTCAGTCTTTAAACACTACAGCAAAAGGTTGTTTAGCAAAAAAAGCATAGTTTCTCCTGGGTTCTTTTCACCTGCAGCAGGAGGCAGAGCAGATCTTTTAGATGCATGCAAAACCACTGATAAAAGGGCATGCTGAACCCATATTACTGCAAGCTTTGATGCTTATGGGGTGCAGATGGCATGCGGAGTGGTACTCTGAGTTTTCAGGAGGGCAATTTCATCTTACTCCTGTGAACTACTTGAGCCATCAGGGCTGTCCTTTCCAGACCCTGAAGGACAGTGCCAGGAAATGAGCCAAGTCCAAGTTATGAAGGAGGAACCTGCAGAGAGAGCCCCTGAAAATAAATTATAAACATGATTGTGAAAAGCCACTAAATATCAGAGAGGAGCAACGATGGAGAGAGAAGCAGAAGTGATTCTCAGGAGCCCAACCAGAACCAGTCCTGACAGACTTACTGACAACTGCTTGGTCTGAGCTGTAATAAACTGGAGTCCTGAATAATTGCCTGCTATAAAACAGAAACAAGAGAGAAATGTAGTGAAAATGACATTGTCCCTCAGAGCTGAGCTGTGGGAACAGATGTGAGATGGTAACATAGGAAAAAAAAATGCTTTTGGTGTTATAAATA
The DNA here is from genome assembly GCF_018691265.1 of Tyto alba. Taxonomy (NCBI): domain Eukaryota; kingdom Metazoa; phylum Chordata; class Aves; order Strigiformes; family Tytonidae; genus Tyto; species Tyto alba. The sequence continues at coordinate 84,753,842 of NW_024881282.1, forward strand.
CATCATAAAGTCATTATCTTAAGCAACCTTGACACCATGTGAGTAATTTTTTTTTTTTTTTTTTTTTTTTTTTTATCCTAAAGGTGATGTAAGTTGTTTCTTGCTAGGAATACTGGAGCTTAATGTCATTCTGAAAGCAAATCTTCTAACTGGGAGAAGCGTATAATCTTAGTCCCCTGGAAAACAAGGCATGGTAGCCAGTTTGGCAAGTAGATATCTCTCCTGAGCCAGAATATTTTCTGGCATCTTTCAAGGAAAAAAATGTGATGAAAAACTATGGTAAAAACATCTTAAGAGCAGCACCATGAGGGTGGTGGGAAAAGTTTTAACAGTGGGGTAAGTGACTGGAATATTAAAGCAAGTGACATATGAGCAGGTAGATGGAGGGAGAGGAGCTCTGAGACAGTAAATGAACAAAGATACGTGGTAAAATGGAGGAAATAAATGCTCTGCTTTTTTTCTCAGTGTGAAGGTGAAACAAAGCTGCTATAAAGTTGTGGAACAGGCCATTGGTCTCTAGCTGCTCTGTGCTTGGCATAAAATAAAGAGAGAAAACAGTGACAGGGCTTGGCTGTGTTATCTGATGTTGTAATAGCTCAGAATCTTCTTAGCTACAGAAGACCGAACATTAGTCTTATTTTCATTCCTTTTTGGCCTTCCTTGGAGTCTTTTCCCCCTTGCTGAGATTAAATAGACCATAAACCAGAATAACCGTATGAGCCCTCCTTTTACCCCACTCCCCTAGAACAAGCTGTTCTGAATTAAATTGCACCTACAGCCAAACCACAGCTAGTTTGGATCTTGCGAAAAGAAACTCACCTGATGTGAAACCTTTGCAAACCCAAATCATCACATCAAGCCTACAACTATTTTCTCTCTCTGGCCACTCTTTCATGCTACTACCACTCAGTCCCACCCTCTCCCCTTGAAAGGCTTGAACAAAAGGGTGGAAGAACCTGTCATTTCCAGAAAACCTGGCAGAAATATTAAAAGGCAGGGATTCTGGCAGCTCTGGTGCCTCCCATTTCCATCCCTCCCTCTTTTGTGTTCCTCTCCCAGCCTGTCAGATCACACAGGAGGCAACAACAAAGAAGAAAGAGTTTTCCACCCTCCACAGCACCTTCCCTGTCACCACTGCAGGAAGAGGTTATTAGAGTGAGAAATCATGCAATACCAATTCAGCTAAACAAAGCTATAAAAAGACAACAGAGACAACAATGGGGAGGGGAGAGAGTAGGGAGAAATTAAATAACCTATTGTCCAAAAGAGAAAAGAAAATAGAGAAAATCACAACATGGGTAGAATAAAAAAAGACTCAAGCAGGGAGGTGCTTACAAACCAGAAGCTTAACAAAAAAAAATCTATAAAGGCATATAGATATCCACTCTGGGTTTCTAGTCCTGTTTCATTTCGCCCTGTTTTGAGAACTGTACCGAACTTAGTGAGTTACTAAGTACCTCTGTCCTCATATTTTTTTCATTGTAAAGTAAAAATTAGTGATGGAGGGAGGAAAGATAATGAACTAGTCTAAATGAATACTCTGTCCTGTTTTCAATGGATACAGCTATGTTAATGAATAAAATGGACCTAACAGCTTGCATGTGTGTGGAGCAAGTGCTAGTATTGATATGATTAAACTCTCTACACCTCCCAAATTGGGTTAGTCACATCCAGATTTCTTACTTGGACCTGTCCCTGAGCTGGGCATGGGCATTCTCCATCAGTATTAGTTTTCATGGGTCAAAACCAGTCAATTGTATCCCTACAATTAAATGGCACGGATGGTTACTTGTCAGTCTTTGAGTATGTGCCAAAATTCTGTCTTACATACTAGTACTGAAGTGGCTGATAAGAACAATAGTGCAGAACACAGTAACAAATGCAGGATGACTAATACACACCCAAGGTATGGAAATGGAAATTATTAAGAAGCAAAACTTGGAGGGTTTAAGAGAATTCTGGGTGACTTGATGTGTCTGAATTACAAAACAACAAGAAGTTTCAGAGCCAGTAGCACTAAATCTCTAAGGCACAGGTAGTTGAAGCTGTAGGGATTATTTTCAGAAAGTAGAAGGGAAAATGATCCAACTCACTACAGACTTGTTAGTCCTACCTGAACAGTATAAAAGCTTTGAAACAAACCTCAAAGGAAATGAAAAATTAAAAATATTCAAAAAAATGGATATAGAGTAAAACACAATTTAGGATGCCAAAGGTGGATCTTTCTGGAGTAATCTGATTGGCTTTTATTTAACAAAAAAAAAAAAAAAAAAACAAAAACAAAAAAAAAAAAAAAAAACAAAAACAAACCACACTGATTTCCTCAGCAAAGCAACATGAACTTCAGCAAAACTGTATGAAAGATAAAGCTGAAGTATAAAGCATGAAGATGTTAAACTGTGAAGAGGGCAGAGAACTGTGGAGTTGCCCACAGACTAGTTAACCAACAGACTGCAACAGGTACTGGGACTGGAAGTGTTCAGCCTGAAGGAGGTCTTATAGAGTCTTGGGAACAATACTAATTAATACTTTCACTAGCAATCCTGGCATAGAAAGTGAGAGTCCATTAATAAAGCTTTCTGATAATACAGAGAGGTTCAAAACATCTTCAAGGAGCAACCAGATGAGTCTGAAAGCTGGAATAATAGAAGTGGGATGAAATTCAATAGTACAAAGGGCAAGTGCATACACCGGGGGACCAATAAAAAAATTCTTCCATAAATGCAGTCTTTAGTTGGAAATGACCAGGGAAAAGAAGGATTTTGTTGGATGTACTTGTTGATGACAAGGTTGCAAGTTGTTATAGCCACAAAAATAAATGCTACTCAAACATTTATTAGATAAATAGTGCCATTGAACAAGTCACTGTCAAGATATGAGGCACTGCTCTCATATCTCAAAAAGAAGAAATATACTTCCCAGTTAGGGGAGCAGTGTAAGCATCTGAGGTAACATAGGTTTGGAAAAAGTTTCCTGACTAACTGAAATCAGTCAGTGGTCATCCTGGGACTTGCTAGGTCATTCAAAAACTAATTTAATCACAGTTAATCTTGTAAAAATGTTGCAGAGTTTACTACACAATATAAATGTCTAAATAAAATACAACCACTCTTTGGGTTTGGGAAGCCCTGTTTCCTACAGCACAGAACATCCAACAGGTCTTGGGAGATGCAAGTCTGAGTCCTGTCCTGTTTATATGTGTGCTGGACAACTTCGGATAAGTTATTTCTTTTATTTTGGTAATGGTTTCTCATTTGTAAAGTGGAGATGATGATACTTTATTACCTGTATATTTTGAGATTCATTGCCAAAGAGTAGCATCTTAGGTATTATTACTTTTATCAGAACTGCAGGTATCTCAATTATCTATAGTGAACGTACTGTAACATTTTAAAGGATTTCTTTCTTAAATTTATTCTTTACCTAGAAGTCAGAATACTTCCCCAGGACATGTCCATATTCATCCAGGTAATAAAACAGGTATATGGCTTGAGTATGACCTGCAGTCCTCATACAACCTACAGATTTCTCCCACATGTGATTTTGTTCTGTGTCAATTAACACTCTCAATTAACTCTCTCCCTTTCTCAGTAGTGAAAGGGACAGTATATGAAAAGGACCAATCCCCATAATCAGTTTGGATATAATCACTCTATTTGTGGTCAAAAAATATGTATTGTATTACTATGAGGTATATGCTACATCTTGGCAGCAGAAAGTGGTCCGTGGCCTGTTTTTTTCAGTTTTATAGATACAACCACAGTGTCCCATGGCTGACATCATAGATAGCAAAGTCATGATGATGTATCTGAAATCCTCACCTGTGTTTCCTCAACCCATTTGAGGATGGAGGAGTGGTGGTTGTAATACACCAGTAAGTGTGTGCTGCTCAGCTATTACATGTACAGGAACCGAAATAACTTGACTGCATTATCACGTGCAAGAGATGTTCAAAAAAACCCTCTAAAAAATATTGGAAACCAGGAAAAATTAGTGCGACCGATGTCAAAAGTCTCTTCTGTTCTTTAAGCAGGGGGTAGCTTTTAATGCCAGGCCTCAAGCAAGAGACTGCTTGCCTAATTGGCAAAGAGTGAAAACAGCTGCTGTTATAGACTCAAAGTTAGAGGCAAATGGTGAACTGAGGCATGGAGAAGTTAAGTGGTTTGCCTTAGGCCACAGAGAGAAGTGGTGTCAGACCCAAGATTAGAAATCACAAGATTTTCCTCATACATTTCTAAGCTCAGATCACCAAAGTGTACCATCTGGACATGTGTAGATAACTATTTGGGTCTGTCTAATATTCTTATCCATCTCTAAAATTAACTCATATCCTCTTACAGTTTCACATGATTTCCAGACAAATAATATTTTATTTAAGTGTAGTTTCTTGCACAGCTAATATTTCAGAAAAATAATTCAGGATGAATGTAGTACCACAGCCACTGGAAACAATTATGTTCCAGCAAGTAAGGATTTGCTTATTTTAAACCATAAAATAAAAGCTGCTCAGTGCAAAATGATTGAGACATAGACACAGGACTCTTCAGCAAGTTATCTTCAGCTTCTTGTTATTGAAGTAACTTTTTTGAAAGATGGGGAGGAAGTGGAGAGAACTGAGACAGGAGACTTTTGTACTGCAGTAATTTATCACAGAGCAGCCACAAAAATACAAAAACAAAAACAAAAACAAAAAAAAAAAAAAAAAAAAAAAACACCCAAGCACTACACATACAGTACACAACTGCAGCACAAACTAAACTCAGAAGTAACATTACCTCAAAACACTCTCCATAGTAACATAACAGTTTTATCCCTAATATCACTGTCGAGGGTTTTGCAGTTCCAAAACAATGTAACAAACTCACATGAAAAAAGATCTGAAGCAATCTTTGGACCCAACATCTCAAGGTTTTTTTCTGGTTTTGCTTGAGAGTAACATGTTGGTCTCTCAGACTGGTAGGCACAGGCAGTCTTTTGTCATTCAGTGTATACCAGAACTCTTTCATTGTCAAAACCTACTGGCGTGATTTCTCTTGTATGTTTAAAATGCTTACTTTATGGCCTACATGCTGCTATGGCATGGCAAAAACTTTAGCAAATGATTTCTTATGGATGGGGAGATTTTTGGATATCCTATTTGGATAACAAGAGAGAAGATCAGTTCATATCTCCATGAAATTTAGAAGTCTGAAGCAAATACAAGCAAGCTTTAAAATTAGTAAGTTAAACATAAAAATTCTTGTAAGTCAGTTCACCTCATGATGTAAATCTGCTACAGATCCTACTCTCATCTAAAGGATCTTATGTAGAACACAGCACTATATAGCTTGAAAAATTGTATGCTTGTGTTCAGCACAACATAACTTAGATATGATATATTCATGGCTAGTGTCAGGATCTCCCCACACTAGAGAAATAGCCAGTGGCAGCCTGGCAAATGTAACAACATAACTGTCTCCCTGAGAAAAAGGAGATGATGCAGCTGGAGAAACCAGTGAGTTTTTGCAGTTCTCTATTACCTTATTTGACTAATGGATTTTTGGATATCTGTTCTGGGTAATAAAGGCATAACAGCTCTACATGTATTGCTCATTTGGGCACATGTACACACACCTGCAAGCATACATACACACCATGTCTGATAAATGCAGGTATACAAGCCCCAGTTCCAGGATGTAATCTCAGTGCAACAAAGCACTTAAACATTTGCTCAAATCCCATTGCAGTATAAAGCTGTTGCTTACGAATATTCCAAAATTGTGGCTAGTAGCATGTATCATTATCACCGTGGTCAGTCTTCCTATTGATTTCGATAAGCTTTAGGTTGGTCCCTTGATATCAGTATTCTGGATCTATCTCTAGAGATGGCATTGCAAAAACAAAGGATAAGAATTTCTTCTCTCCCATAGTTCTCAAGAGATAAGTTCAGCCAATCACTGGATCAGAAACACCGAGACACAATTTTCTTTTAATAAATTAAATGAATTGAAGCATTTTGTGAGTCAGAAAAGCAGTGTGAAAAAAAAAAGAAACAAAACCAAAAACATCCCCATATATACACACACATATATATATATATACATATACACACACACTCCTCATCCCCCAAGCAGAACATTTTTCAAACTGTTAAAACATTCTATAAAATTGCTCTTATTGTTCCAACATTTTACAGCCTCACAAATGATTATCTTCTGTGTGGGGAAAATAAGAAAAGGAAAAAAAACAAGCCAAACATTTTACTGTTTATACTTTACCTGGCTTGCTTTAAAGTGGATTTACTTTGCACATAGTTTGAGCACTTAGAACATTTGTAATGCTGTAAAGGTGCTCAGTGACAGAAAAATGATACGTAGCTGCCTGCTTGCGACAATACTTTAGTAATTCTTCTAGGTATCGCTACATGTCTTAATGCTACATTCTGTAGCAACAGTCCCTCAGAGGGTATTTACAGTGTAGGTACCTAAGTTAGGAGATTTGTATACTTTGGCTCTCTTTATACTTACTGGGGTGAGAAAGCCTTCTCCAGAGAGCAGTTCAGAGGAGAAACGGAGTTGAAGTGCCCTGAATGTGTTAGCAAAATCATTCACAGCAAAAACATTAGAGAATATTCTGAATTGTAGCAGTTATTTGAAGGATTGGAGTGTGAAATTGAAGCACACAAAGGTAAGACAAAACTTTGTTCCTATTTCTGGACTAAAGCTCTGCTTCTCTTGAGAATGTCATGAGGTCTTTAACAATTGTGTGAAATACTGACATTCTTAGTTTTTAGTGAAGTTCCTTTAAGGACTAAATATTGCCTGTGAAGTGTTTTGTAAAGTTAAAGTGCTGAAGCATAGTTAGTTTGGTAAACCTTATGATTCAAATAAAAGGTCTCCATCTCAGAGCATCCACTCCAAAATGACAAAGGGCAGAACTGAAGTTTCCTGAATCTCACTTGAACCTCTAGCTGCAACGTGTTATGTGAATCTGCAGCTTAATCTGATGCTTCATCTTTCTTCAGAGAAAATATTTATCCATTGCCTACTACCAGCTGCATACTGATACATTTTGAGGAACACGGCCTATTTTTTACCAAGATAAAAAGATATGCTTTTACCCAACAGCATTTGTTTGTGAGTGGTAGAACGGTTGTCAGCTTGGAAATTCGGAAAATATCACTCCAGCACAAATGGAAATCAAGACATTTCCTAAATGTGCATCTCGGGACTGTGAGCTCTTTGTAAGCATGTATAGAGTTACTTGAGTCCACAAAACTGTACAAATGCTTTTCTACTTATATTCTCATAAAGAAAATTAGAAAGTCATAAATCACAACAAGAAAAGTAGTGAGCATGTGAAGCAGGCTATGAATTCAGTGGTATTTGAGCAATGTCCTAAGATCCCACGTACAGAGTTCCACTGTTCTAAGAATTTTTTAATGTCTCTATGAAGTTACTGATTTTGTTTTGAACATAGAGGTTTATATATGGTAATAGTTCACATGCATAAGCATTTCTGATATATAAATAAATAAAGGAATAAGATTGGAATAAAAGGTTTAAGTACAGTCTAAATGAAGAGAAGCATTCATAAATCATATATTTAAGAAAAAGAAAAACAACCCAAAACAAAAAACCCACCCAACAAACCTACACAATAGAAGGAAAAACTGTATGTGTTACTGAATGAAAAGGATGTCAAAATGCATTAAAAAATGTTGCTAAATAGAGTACATCTCCCTTTGAACCATATATCAACATCTGAAACAGTGTAATATAGTAAATTACATATATCACCTACTGATTGAAACACATCACCTAGCAAAATAACAACCAATCTGTGTGTACGAAATGTATTTCTTCTCCTAATAAATTAAATGCAGAGCATGCTGAAGCTGATGCAGCATTTACTGAATTATGCACAATGAGGACTGAACTCATTTTACCAGCTACTGAATCTGAAACATAAAGTACCAAAACTGATACAGTCCATCAGACACATCAGCTTTCTGGGAAATGCCAATCACAGGGGCAGGGTGAAGCTGCTGTCAGAAAACATTTAGGTCAACAACCGCTCTCAGTAACAGCCATTTGCTACAGCTGATGGCAAAGGTTCAGGAGCAGGGCACGACTGCCAAGATCTCAAACATCTGGAGTTTGATATTCATGGATGTGTGAGTGTTCGCTATAGAAAGAGAGGTGTGGAAGGATCAGTTTAAACATTCTTTAGTTTACTGGAGTGGAGGAGAGCAGCCTACTGTAGTTTTTAGCTTGCTGAAGAGCAACAGTGGGATGAACAACTGTGGGGTTTTAATTTTCTCAAAAAATAGAGAGTCGTTCAGCTGTACAAGTAACATCTGTGCCACTCACATACAAACCTTACCTCTTTCTACATCTTTTGAAATTGGTACATATATAGACATGAATATGTATATGTACATATATATACATGTATATAAAATAGAGCAAAACTCCTCTACATTTGGTTTTGTGCTCTCCAAATATCATGGAAAACTCTAAAAAACTGATTTCAAAGCAGTTTCCTACTTGGGTTTCTGGAAAGAAACCAGCAGCTTTGTAGCTGTTGCCAAGTAGGAAGTCACATGCCTGTGCTGAACAACAGCAAAGGCAGCTGGTCAAGCAGACCTGCCCTCCCTCTTTACATGAAGTATATGTGAAGAGAGAGAAAAAAGAGGATTCTGGGGCCAGTTTCATTCTTTATGTCACTCAGTGGCCAGTTCTGTTGAACTGTTAGTTAACTGTTAATTTTTACTTCTTGAAACATAATGCATGTTTAAGATAATTTGGTCATATGAACCAAATAACTTGGACTGTTTTTCCTCTCTCTGACAAGTTCTGATTTAAGGAGCCAGTTAAGTGTAAATCATAGTCTGTCACGAAATCTCTGTGAAGTCATTGACTACCTGACTGATCAATAAAGCTGGAAAATATCAGGGCTATCATTTGCTGAAATAAAAATTCCTGCATCCAAAATTACAAAGAGGAGAGGCTCCAACAAAAGTGAAAGGTGACTGTGTCATGAGCCTACACAGGTCTGTCACCAAGGCTTCTAATTAAGACTAATATTGTATGTTTCATCAAAGTAAATTAAGAGTAAATCCAGTGAAGTGGGGGATGCTGAAGGGAAGTGATAACCTTGAATTAATTTACATTTAGAAAAAGACCCGAAGGAGGAAAATAAAGTTTCTATTAAGCAAGAAGGGCATCTTTTAAGAGTTTTGGGGTTTTTTTTTTGGAATTCACACAAGAGCCTGATTAGACTTCTGGCACCTGTCACATTAACCTAAAAGTCTTAGGTAAAAGCCACCTTACTCTGTCTATGTTTCAGACAAAATACAACTGTGAGAGAAGCTGATCCTTTCAGAAGCACAGAGGATTCCTTTAAGGGTCATGGCTCCAGCTGTGGATAACGGTGCATCATGCTCTCTTTCCCAAAACCTCAGCACTGTTCCCAAAGCCTGACAATGTTCCGAATAGGCAAAACCTCTATGTGGCTGAAATATGTGACTGCAGGAGGCCTTCAACATCTCCAGTGGCTTGACAAACAAAGAATGAGTCACCTTCCCCTTGTGATTTTACTCTGTTTTAATTATTTCTCTATTTTTTGCAATAGAAATTCACAAATAATGAGGGGTTCCAGTTGCTACTAATTTTTAGGCACAGTTTTGGGGTTTTAAAGTAGCTAGGCAACAAAGCTAGCTGCTAAAATGCTTCTGAAATACTAGACTTCATGCTTATTTTAGGCACACCCACTGGACCAGTAGATAGGGGAGAAGAAGCCATGAAAGAGACTGAGATCTTCAAAGTCTCAGTCTACCTCGTGGTCTTCTCCTCACCCAAGCAAACACACCATGTGCACAGCATGCAGCTTCTCCCGTGGCTTCAGCTCTGCTGCTCGGTGAGTGGATAGAAGTGGGAGGACTAGAAATATAGGTCTGCCTCTTCTCTATATTCCTTTTTTGAGGAACGTCTAAAGTGGGCAGGAGGAGAGAAGGAATGGCTTTCATTCAGGAAAGTGAAATACCACCTAGATAAGGAGAAAGGTCTTCTTGTAGGTCAGTCTTCTTGACAGGTATCTGGGGAATACCCAGCACCTTCCAGGACTGAGCCCAGAGAGAGCACCATGAACTGAAGCAAAACAAATGAATGAGGAGGATTATATATTTCCATTTGACTGAGAACTAGACACATCCTCTGAAACACAGAAATGGATTTACAACTTTTAACAAGCAGCACTCTGTAAAAATAAAATTACTTCAAACACAGCATTAAAGCTTTTCTCAGAAAAGCTCTAATGTAAATTTTATATGGAGCACACTACTGTATGTGCATTTCTTATTTGCATTTGTTATTTTATTAAAAAGTAGAGCCTAATCAGGACTGCCTGGTTCTGGGGAGAAAGGGAATGGGATTAAATATGAAATAACAGTTAGTTCAGGATTCTTACCCACTCAGGAGGCTTCTGAAATGTTCTGTCATTTTCTAGAGATTTATATATTAAAAGTGTCTGCCCCATCATAACCACTTAACACGCTTTAAAAAGCACATAAACACAAGGGGGGTTTCATTATGGCATATGGGAGAGACATTCTTCTCAGCATTGGTCTAATTTTGCTCACATTAAAGTCAAATGCTAAATGTCCCATGGACATCAGGGGGAGTCGAGCCTTTTGAAAAAAACTGTTCTTTATAAAAAAGCATAAAGGAGGCAATCTGCAACAAATATAGATTTCCAGTAAGCTAAGGACAAGGTCTAGATTCAAAGAAATGATATCATAAAGTATATCTCATCAGGAGAACTTTTTTAGTGGCAAAAATAGAGACAAACGTTCAGATGGACAGTTTGCCTTTCCAGGACTTATCAAGGAAACTTCTTTCCTTTCAATAGCCCTAATTTTGAAGAGATTGTGTTAGTTCTTTATCATCCCTCTTATTCTTCCTCCTATTTCTCTCTTCCTGCACCTACACAGAGGACTCCTAAATCTCAGCACAAGCCTGATAATATCATCTCCTATTTAGTGTATGTTTCTGCGGAAGGAGGAATTGGCAGCTATTAGCAGCTTGTGACTGAATGCTGTATGAAACTCTCTTTGTAGTACCTAATTGCACTGGAAAACACAATTTAACAGACAAACATTTCAGAAACTATGTTGAATGTACAGAAGAGGCATTGTCCCGGTCAGCTGTGGGTGAGAGAGTGGTCAGGTTCAAGGCTCAAAGTTTCCCCACTGGCAGAAGCAGTTGAGAGCAGAGCCAATTGCTAGATCCCATGTCTTAGGTATCTCATATTTAAAAGCCAGAGCAATGTTAAATCATTTTTTGCTGATATTAGCTTTTACTCCTGTATCACACCCATTGCTCTAAGACATCTGGGTTCAGTTTATTGCATCAAGCTTTTGGCACCACCATACTGAAATTACATCTTATGGCCCAAAAACCCCATTGGCTCCTCTGACCTCCTGCATAACACAAAATTATACACAGTAATTCCTGTGTTAAGCCTAATCAATGGCTCCTGGCTGAGCTAGAGAAGATCTTTCAGAAAGATCATGATGTTTGATTTTAGAATCTTCAAAGTGAAGGGAAGCCAGAACTTTTCATATTAAGGCCTTCTGATGGTTAATTAACTTCACTGTTGAGATCCTGCCCTTTCTCATTTGACTCTGTCTTGTTTCCATTCCTAGCTGAGGTTTTGTTGTGCCTTGAGTATTAGATTAAACCTGCACTTATAGAAAGTAATGTAGTCAGAGATCTCACTATAGCACTGGTGTTTGAAGCACAAATTTTGTTACCTACTCTGCAAATAGACAACTTTTGTTCAGGTGCTTAGGATATCACTTACTTCTGCCATTGTAACCAAAATCTACCTGTCGGTAGGAAGTGTTGGAAAATAAGATGTTTGCTACTTTTCTGTTCCTCACTGTATGCCGAAAACCAGATACAGCATGAAGGGTGTCCTACTCAACCTCACACAGACAACAGAGTCAGGATCAGCTGGCTCAGAAAGGAAAGCCACAACTGCATACAAATAGACTATAATTTGTGTTGGGAGTCTGAAATCTGATTAGACAAGGAACTAGAGGAAAATGCCTGTTTCCTTTATTTTTCTAAAAGTGACTAAAAGAAATTAAAAGTATGCCCTGGTTGTATATTTAACATTTGGGCTTTACATTAATTACATTTACCTGAACAAATTAAAAGAGCATGCATTGGCATGGCAAGTTTAAAGGCATTAAACCAAAAAAAGTAAATGCAATTATTTCTTTCTGCCTCCTTAGAATGGGTGTAAAGTAAGAGAATGGAGGTATGCACACTAGTGAAAATATGGGCATTTCCCTGTTGCAGAACAGTTGGGTGATTCTGGATTTAGGTACAGATGGAGGAAAATAAAGACGATATCAGTATTGGGTTGGTGTCTCTAAAAGATTTCAGAGTGAAATTCAGCACATCACGTGCTAGAGTCCAAATTTACTGACACGAATAGACAATTTCAGTTTGATTCAAGAGGCTTTGTGCCTGACTACTAATGTGTAATAAGATGGAGAATGTTCCCCAGGGACTACTGTAGATACTTTAAAATCATCTATTTTCCTTCAGTACAACAGTCCCATTAATAATGTTACTGAGAACTACTGTGTTTGAGAATAATGAAAATTGTTTATTTGGATTGAGGATATATTTCCAGATCTAATAACTTGGAAATTCACTCACTACTTTTTAAGACCCTTTCTCATTTGTAGAAAAATAGAGTACATTTCTTCCTCATGCAGATACTAGATGGATGCTTTTGAGATGCTCAGATATTACAGTGGCCATTCATCTTGGAAGAGAGACAGAATTTAGAGTCATCCAGCACAACAATCTTTGGAAATTAAATATATTTTGTCATTTATTATTTGTGTGGAAATAACATCTGGATGTTCTGATTAGGGATCCACTATGTGATGAGCTGTAGGCAGTGTAATAGAAAAACTGTCCACCCCTGTATAATGTTTTTTCCTGGATTTATAGATGAAAGACAACTGGTAGATTTGGAAAACATGGAAAAATGTAAAATAACAGAAAAAAAAACATTATGGTAAATAGAGTTAGAAAGTAGTAGTTAGAGTAAGTAATTATCTAATATGGTAAGTAGAGATCACAGTCAAAGCTGCAGAAATCTATTTTGGAGGTCATTTGGAGCACCTGTTCCCTCTGGTCCCTATCATACCTCTGTGGTCCTGTTGGTAGGCCATCTACAGTAGAAACAGAAGCCTGATGGTTATGTGAAGTCTATATGGGCTTGGTTTGTTAAGCTAAATTATATGCAGGTGTTTGTACAGGTGTTTTCAGGCAGACCTGTGCTTGCTCCACATGTGTTGTGGGTGACCACATGTTTGCAAGTCTCAGTTTGAAGGTGCTGCTGTGCTGATTTTATGTGCTCCATTGATGCCACAGACCTGGTTCTCCACCAAGGCTAAGCAGCTTTTAGACGAGACCCTTCTCATCTGCCTGTGTGCCATGGAGCAACATCAGGTGTGTCTGCAAAAGGCTCTGTGACCCTAGCATGTCAGAAAACTTTTATAGCAGATATGGGTTTTCTCATGCTAGAGTTTGGAAAGCAAAGCCCTATTAAAAAAAAAAAAAAAAAAAAAAAAAAAGAAGTAGGAGAAGTAGAGGGTCAGAAATGTAATTGCTGTTACTTGTGGAATAGCGATGATTTGAAGAGTTTTGTTTCATTGGGGAAAAAATATGTATTCCATGACGTTAATAATAGTTAGCACTTATTTTAATGTAATTTTCAAGTAGGCTCTGTTTTATGTTCAGTTGAGCTATGGATCCAACTGGCTTTGACATCCAATTGAAATACAGAATGCACAAAGGTTAGAGGACTTTTCCTAGCATAATGTTCAAGAGCCCTTCAACTGCTGCATATTTGTCTTATATTTCTTACTTAATATACCATCTTACTACTGCTTACTCTGTATTCATCTGAACTTAGCATCATGCAGGTTCTATTTCTGCCCTTTTACTTGGATTTAGCTGATAAATCTAAAGAGCCAGCAGTCTGGGAGAGTGAAAGTGCAACCACAAACTGCTGAGAGTAAATGGCAATGTGTAGCACTTTGAGCTGGGGCAATGAGAGTTCACTGTAACAGAGCATAAATTGATAGAAAGGTGTTGGCAGTTTACCATTGCTATGATAGCTGCTATAAAAAGTATTTTTCTAAGTGCAAGAATCACTTAATGAAATGCCCTGACCTGTGTTATGTAGGAGGTTAGATCAGATAAACGTAACAATGCTTTAAGAATTAGTCTATGAACTATGGATATTGCCATGAAAAAGACTTATGAACATAAATAGAAAATGCTAATGTCCCCCAGAATGAAAAATAAAAAGCAGTCTATAAATCTCTTTAACGGGATACCCTGTTCTATTATCTAACTTAACCAGCTTCTGTTGAATTCAATACATTTCTCAGTTTTAGGTTTCTACAAACCAGTCTTGGATTTGTGATGCACTTCCCAAATTGGTGAAATAAAAATGGATTGGCCTAAATGACTAGTAATTATCAGCAAACTGTATTTCAGTACCAGATTTACTGGGGTAAATTCTTCTCTCTACTGCTCTCATTCATGGTATGAATGCAGGGAGAAATAAGGGAAAATAGAAATAACTTTAATTTTGCAGTAGAGAGCACTTTTGAGAAGGTAATAGTTCAAATGTTTTATATTTAAGGAGTTTAGTTTTACCAGTAACAATTTTTTCCTGATTCTAATTAAGGTCTTTGTTGAATATTGATATAAAATAACATTCTATTTTTCTTTATCTTTGCTGCATTGATGGAAAAGACTAAATTTAGGAAGAAGGTCGAGTCTATCTGAAGGTTTCATTAACGTCTGAATATTATCCAAAAAGTTTGTATCTCTGTTCTAAAAGAAACCTTCAATACCTGGAATATACAGGATGGCAGTGAAATGAAATTAATTTCTCTGCTAACTCAGTGAGTATATTGATAATGTACTGTGTGATTATTTGGGATGTCATTATTAAAATGCATTTTATTAAGGTTTTATACTGCCATCTAGTATCTAAGCACCTCCCTCATTTATTCAATGTTAATAGAGAAATGCCTTCTTGGGATTTTTGGAATATCAGTCTCTTGGTTTCTGGAGAGAGGAATCTCTAGATACAATTCAAGTTGGTAAGCTGGGATCTGAGAATTTTTCTTATCATTTAAATGCTACGACTGCAATCTGCATTAATGCACTTTTGCTATAGGGCTTTTAAAAACCAGGGGGTACATCCTTCCATGTTCTACGCAAGTGAATTTGTTGCATCTTGCAGGATCAAGCCCTAATCTTATTTGATAGATTAAATTTCCATTGATTCTGATGGCATTTGAAAGATTCCTTTGTATCACCAACCTGGGAAAAGCTAAACGACAAACTACATTTTTCCAAGGAATGGGTGTTAAAGTGGATAAAATGTGGTACAGAGATCAGTAAAGTAAAGGGGCCAGACTCTTCAAGCAGTGCAATTTCTTAATCCTTCACTCCCATAATAAGAAACACAAGTCTCCATTTTATTCCTAGTTTACATTTAGACCTCCTGAACTTAAAGCAAATAGTGAGTGGTGAAACTTTTCCTGCCCTATTACATGGCTGGCTAATCAGTGCCTATTATATTGTAAAAAGCTCTGCTGATGTGCCTCTTACAGTTTTAACCAATAACACACCTACCATCTGACATTGTGCAATTAGCCTGCACTTCTAGAGTCTGCCAGAAACAGCAATAATACTGCATCAGAGAAAGATCATTATCTAAGGCACCTTGCAGAAACTAAATATGCACAGTTCTGCTGCATTTGCAACCCACAAAGGATAAAGGCACCAATAACTGCATGGTGTTAAGGCATTCATTTTCACTGTTTCAGGGAAAGCCTGGCCTGTCAGGACTTCCCACTATCAGGCATAAAAAAGGAATAAAAATAAAAATAAAAACCCACTTTTTTTTTTTTTTTTTTTTTTTTTTTTTTTTTTTTTTTTTTTTTTTCCTTCAGAAGTAGTGAATTAGTTCATTACTTTGAGGAAAGTGAAACTTCAGTATCAGCAGAGCTTGGCTAGGTTCTCTCCATGTGAGTCAGTATTATTCAGACCCTTGGCTGCATTTTCAGTGTCTTTTCTCGTATAAAAGAACACAAACTTTCCTTTAGTGCTCATATTGGCAGGAGCTACTCTAGGTGAGAAAGGGGCGTCCTGGGAGTAACACAGTGCCCTCAGATGCTGAGGGACTAGCAAGAGTGGTACCCAGCTCCCTAACCTGTTTATTAGAGGATCCTGCTCTGGTCCAAAGGGCTTTATCCCCCACATACAGGGCAGTGCAAGTAGCAGTCTGAAGGTTTCATTCCCCAGTTTATATGACACCCCTTTGCCAGGCTGCTCAGACTCAATGAGTACCAGCCTGAGGATCTCAGCACTGAAAAGAAACTCCTCTGTGCTTCTAGGTCCTTACATACTCTGCAACAGTGTGTTACCTTTGAAGGGAAATCACATTAATTTCCATGATTAAAGAACACAGAACAAGTGAACAAAAAATCCCAGCAAAAAATACTGTGGACTAAAATGTCAACATATTTTTTACCTTACTTAGCAACAACCATGGGCCGCTTTACCCGAGAAAGTCCCCGCTACAGTCAGCCCTGGGAAATTCCCTAGTGGTCCTTGCTGCCCCTGTGATGGAAGCTAGACTCTTTTTATCCTCAGCACTGCAAAGAAATGATCATAAGAAAAGCAAAAGCTAAGGATTACAGATCCATCTGCAGCAATAGTTAATTTAACTTGCATTAACAGTTAACAATCTTGCAGGGAAATATATGAAAATTACTGCTTTCCAAGAAGATCTGTTAATTATTATTAGTCAGTACACTTATAAGGCACCAGTGGAAACTTGGCACTCAATAAGTACCTATTAAACTATGTTAGAGAACATAATTTTTATGTTTAATATAAAAACTGCATGAATCATCTGTTCATTTAACACTGGGTCGTATCTTCAGCTTGTATGAAACAGTCAAGCACCAGCAATAGAGCTGGTCAATTTAAACAGATCGGGATCTGGATTAATGTTTGCTACACGAAAAACAGAATGACATCTCTTTTAACTTTTTACAGAAATTTGGAGTTTGTTCCCTTTTCTGTCACCCATCCAGCAGAATTGTAATTAACAGAATTTAGAGCCACGACACTGAATATGTTAGACAGTCACACAATCAGGCGGATTTGCAATGTAATTAATAGATGTAGAGGACATGATCTGTTTAAGATCCCAGGAAGATAGATGTAATAGCAATTCAGATTATTTAGGCTGTGCTGCCTTGTTTCTAAATAGCACCCTGTTTTAAATAGGACATCCTCCTATGTGTTCTTTATACTGAAATCTATGGCTGTGTTGGGACAGAAAATACAGTAATGTGATCATTATCTGACACCATGCACTTACAACAAAATTTTTATCATCCTGGTTGCTGAGAGCGTAGACATGTTCCTGAAGATCAAATAAGAACAGCCTGAGAAGTTATTGCCCCATCAGCTGAAATGTTCTCCTGCACATTCACTGTTTGCTCAGTGTAATATAACCCAGTAGCTTTTAAGTCCTCATCAATTCCTGCACATGCTTAGACATACAGTAACTACCACTTGCTGAGTGGTATTTTTCTAACAGGGACAAAGTTATCTTAAACCAGTTCAAACCAACTTAAAGAAGTTGCTTTCCTGTCCTGAGCTGTCATGACATTCTGGTTCCAAAGGCAAGCTGTTTTACCGTAAGAATTTAGACTATATAAACTCAATGAGAGGTAAATACCTATAATTTTGCAGCTCTGTTCAGGCTTTGTGACCTTGCCAGCTGTGAACTGAAGATATTTGTCAGAATTCTATGGCTATGTATTTTTCATTAGTTTCAGTAATTCAACAGTTGCACAAATCATTCCACTATTTTCTCCCTAGTTCATTTATTTATGACGAGTCTGAAGGGAAAACATTAGGTACTGTCCCTGAGATCTCAAATACAACAAGTACCTGGAGAGCAAGCTGTGCACAAATGCATTCATCTACCTGCAAATTTATGCCTTTTTATGTAGGGCACAATTCTCATTTGTGCATAATATATTACTTTAAATAATATTTTTTATTAAGACAAAAGTTGCAGAACCCAGCTTGCAATGATGGATAGAATCATAGAACCACAGAATAACAGAATGGTTTGGGTTGGAAGGGACCTCAAAGATTGTTTAGTTCCAATCCCCCTGCCATGGACAGGGATACCTTCCACTAGTCCAGGTTGCTCAAAGCTCCATCCAACCTGGCCTTGAATCCTTCCAGGGAGGGGGCAGCCACAGCTTCTCTGGACAACTTGTGCCAGAGCCTCATCACACGCACAGGAAAGAATTTCTTCCTTACACCTAATTGAAATACCTACCTTCTTTCAGTTTAAAACCCTTGCTCCTCATCCTATCGCTACATGCCCTGGTAAAGAGTCCCTCCCCATCTTTCCTGTAGTCCCCTTTAAGTAGTGGAAGGCTGATATAAGTTCTCCCCAGAGCCTTCTCCTCTCCAGGCTGAACAACCCCAACTCCCTCAGCCTGTCCTCATAGGAGAGGTGTTCCAGCCCTTTGATCATCTTCATGGCCTCCTCTGGACTGACTCAAGCAGGTCCATGCCCTTTTTATGTTGGCTTCCCCAGAGCTGGACACAGCACTGCAGGGAGGATCTCACCAGAGTGGAGCAGAGGGGGAGAATGCCCTCCCTTGACCTGCTGGCCACACTTCTCTTGATGAAGCCTAGGACACAGTTGGATTTACGGGCTGCACATTGTTGCATCATAGTCAGTTTTCCATCCACCAGTACCCCCAAGTCCTTCTCCTCAGGGCTGCTTTCATTCCACTCATCTCCTAAGCTGGATTTGTGTTTGAGATTGCCTCAACCCATGTGCAGGACCTTGCACTTGGCCTTGTTGAACCTCATGAAGTTTGCATAGGCCTACCTCTCAAACCTGTCCAAGTCCGTCTGGATGGCATCCATTCCCTCCAGTGTGTCAACCGCACCACATAGCTTGGTGTCATCAGCAAACTTTCTGAGGGTGCACTCGATCCTACTCTCCATGTCACCGACAAAGATGTTAAACAGCACCAGTCCCAACAACGACCCCTAAGGAACGTCACTTGTTACTTCTTTCCACTTGGATATTGAGATGTTGACCACAACTCTTTAAGTACAAACATCCAGCCAATTCCTTATCCACCAAATGGTCCATCCGTCAAATCCAAGTGTCTCTAATTTAGAGACAAGGATGTTGTGTGGGACAGTGTCAAATGCTTTACACAAGTCTGGGTAGATCATGTCAATTGTTCTTCCCTTATCCACCAACACTGTAACCCCATTGTAAAAGGCCACCAAATTCATCAGGCATGAATTGCCCCTGGTGAAGACATGTTGGCTGTCACCAATTACCTCCTTATTTTCCATGTGCCCCAGCATAGTTTCCATGAGGATGTACTCCATGATCTTGCCAGGCACAGAGGTGAGACTGACTGGCCTGTAGTTCTCTGGGTCTTCCATTTTTCCCTTTTTAAAAATGGGGTGGTTATGTTTCCCTTTTTCCAGTCAGCAGAAACTTCACTGGACTGCCACAACTTCTCAAATATAACAGATAGTGTCTTAGCTACTTCATTTGCCATTTCCCTCCTGATGCACAGATATATCTCATCAGGTCCTAGGACAGTGTATGGGCTTTGAGAGAAAACAAACAAAACCAAATACTTGGACTATTTATTTGGTGGAAACTACTAGAACAAAAAAAAAAAAAAGTCTGTATGATTTATTCAGTTTAATTTAAGGGCCAGAACTGAGGGACCTAACTTAAAAGTTTAGCAGTTTTAAGCTTCCTGTAAGGTTCATTTGTAGAAAGGCTCTTCCAAAGTCTGATTTAGGTCCTATGAAATCTGAATAACTCTCTGATGAAGAACATCTCATGACTTTGAAAACAAGCAGTATATGTAATGACTAAATTCCTGACATATGGATACCTCCATTTAATTAAGTTAATATTAGATGAACTCAGGAACAAAGATTAGCTGTAAATTTTATAGGAGAATATTTTTTTCTGAGGACTTTAGTGACTCTTGATTAACATATAAAGAATCACAGAAACATGGAATGGTTGAGGTTGGAAGGGATCGACCTCTGGAGATCACCTGGTCCAAGTCTCCTGCTCAAGCAGGGCCACCTAGAGCCAGATGCTCAGGACTGTGTCCAGACAGCTTTTGAATATCTCCAGGGGTAGAGACTCCACAACCTCTCTAGGCAGCCCATTCCAGTGCTCAGTCACCCTCACAGCAAAAAAATGTTTCCTGATGTTTATATGGAAACTCCTGTTCCAGTCTATGCCCATTGTGTCTTGTGCTGTCACTGGCCACTGCTGAAAAAAGCCTGGTTCTGTTCTTTCTGCACCATCCTTTCAGGTATTTATATACATTCATAATATCCCCTTGAGCCTTCTCCAGGCTGAACAGTCCCAGATTTCTTAGCCTTTCCTCACAGGACAGATGCTTCAGACCCTTAATCATCTTCATTTCCCTTCTCTGGTCTCTGTCCTGAATGTTCATGTCTCTTTTGTGCTGAGGAGCCCAGAACTGGACCCAGTACTCCAGGTGTGACCTCACCAGCACTTAGTAGAGTGGAAGGATCACCTCCCGCAACCTGCTGGAAATGCTTTCCCTAATGCAGCCCATGATAGTCTTTTTTTGCTGCAAGGGCATGTTTCTGTCTCATGTTCATCTTGGTGTCTACCAGAAGCCTTAGGTCCTTTTCTGTCAAGCTGCTTTCTAGCTGAGTGGCCTCCAGCATGCACTGGTGCATGGGGTTGTTCTTCCTCAGGTGCAGGATTTTACATTTCTCCTTGTTGAACTTCATGAAGTTCCTGTTATCCCATTTCTCCAGCCTGTCAAGATCCCTCTGGATGGCAGCACAATCCTTTGGCATATCAACCACTCCTCTTGGTTCTGTATCAACGGCAAACTTGATGAGGGCACACTCTAATCTATCATCCAAATCACTAATGAAGATGTTAAACAGGACTGGGCCCAGTGTTGGCCCCTGGGGTACACCACTAGTTACGGGCCTCCAGCTACACTTTGTGCCATGGATCACCATACCATGAATGCAGCCATTCAGCCACTTTTCAACCCACCTCACGGTCTTCTCATCCAGACTATATATCAACATCTTAGAATCAAAATAATTTCGATTGGAAAAGACCTTTAGGATCGTCAAGTCTAACAGTAAATATAACAATGCCAAGTTCATTCATTGCTTGCCTGTGAGGAACTTGTGGGACACTGGCCTTAGAAGTCCATGTAGACAATATCCACTGCTCTCCTCTTAGATGATAGAGGTGGTAGATACAATACCAGGCCATCATTTCATTGTAAGAGTTTATCAAGTTGGTAAAGCATGACTTCCCCTTGGTCAGGCCATACTGACTGCTCCCATAAGAAGATGCAGGAGTTCCTATCAGGACCTAGAGAAGATTATACACTATATTACAGTGTCCAAACTGACAACTTTCTAAATGAGAGGGACTACAAAAGCTATCTCAGTTCATTCCCCAAATGCTCTGTTAACTATATGATGATGAGCCTGGTGAACCCCAGCAGATAAACAACCTTCATATTTGGCCACAGTTAGTCAACTTGCCTCTTGGAAAAGTTCTGACTTTCTAAGATAATTTGTTTTAGTAAAAAATATATATATATATATATATATATATATTTAATGTTTAGCAGTGTCATTGGCCATTTTCAGAGATTTATTTAAAAATCTTTGTGTCTGTATAAATGGGGAGTTCTGGCAT
The DNA here is from genome assembly GCF_018691265.1 of Tyto alba. Lineage (NCBI taxonomy): Eukaryota > Metazoa > Chordata > Aves > Strigiformes > Tytonidae > Tyto > Tyto alba. The sequence goes on from NW_024881282.1 coordinate 84,775,736, forward strand.
CAAATGGAAAAGGAAAAAAAAAATGAAATAAAATGTCTTTTAGCAGAAATATTGACTTTGGGAAATAATCAAATGTGTGTTGCCAACCTCTCTGATTGGCTGCCAGTGTGAAGGAACTGGCTTGTTTACGTATTTCATGTGGTGAACTTCCAAATGATTAGCTATAGAGACACAGATAGATATGTAGTGAAAAGATGTATAAGATGAGCATAGCATAATTATAGAAAACCTCTCAACCCTCTTAACAATAATAATCATATAAGTGGTTTCCTCTTAAAAATCAAATGTTTTGAGAATATATATATGCACTAGATATATGAATATATATATATGCAAATACTATAAAGAGACCAAAGATTTTCTCCACGCAGAATCTCTGCTTCAATTTTAAATGTCTTTTTTTCTGAAGTATTTCTTCACTTTTTGTTTTACTAGTAGCTGCATGTTAGTCTGAGCTGGTCACATATCATGTGCAAAGCAAGACGGAAATTGTTTCAGAAAGACTGGGGTCCAATCCTGCTCTGTGATGAGCTGCATCCCAGCTCCCTGAGCCTGGAAGTGGAGTGCTTGCTGCACAGGGAGCTTGAAAAGTGATCTATAAGAAAATCATATATTTGACTGACTCATTTTGACAGCATGGTGACAAAAAGGTATAAGCAAGGAAGCTTCATTCTTAGACTTAAAAAAGCTTTCAAATACTTTCTATTATAAAAATAAATTATCATTTACATACTATATTAGTGAGCTAAGAATAAATTCTCATTGGCTTCTTTAATGATTTTTACACATGTGGATCAAGTCTGGGTGTTTCCAGGGTGATGTTCAGTCTGAGGGTCGTGTTTCGGGAGCTCCAGCCTTGCTTGTCCCTTCAGTGTTCAGGCACTGTTGCATCCTGGACTCGTGCTGCCTCTCCCTCCATCCTCGGAAGGCTGTAGTTCCACTGAGAGGGAAATCCAGTTCATGTTTTAATAGGAAAAATACAGAAGAACAAGAAGTGGAAGCAACCATGCAGCAACTTTTAACAACACCAGATACTTTAGCACAATTAAAAGGCAACTGTGATTTGGGAACACCAAGTATTTATTTCTGGAAAGAAAGGGATGGTTTGTTCTAATTCAGTAAATTAAAGAAGTCACCATGAATGATTCCATCAGTTAAAAGCCTATAAAAGCCTACATAAGGCTACTTTTATGAGCAACAGTAAAACATTCACAGCTTATACCAAAGAAAAACTTACATGCTTTTTGAGGAACAACCTCCCTTATCTCAGTCTCCCAAGGTGGACTGGACTAGCGGAATTGAGACAGTCACTCTGTGTCCAGGCATGATGGATGGTGTCTGGGCTATATGTCTGCTTGCAGCCCATTGTACATCAGATGTTATCCTCTTTTAAAAGGCTGTGATGAAGTAGCAGAGGAAATCTGCCTCTTGGCTTTGTTCTGACTACAGACAGGAGCCTTGAGAGGGAATGTTGGACTCTTCAAGGAAAGTAAATGTTCAGGGGATGGGGAGAAAGGCTTATTAAGACAGAAGGAAGACACAGGGACTGTTTTAGTGTGGGCTACTGGGAGAAAGGAGGTGCATACCTTCAAGGAGACCTTAGCAGTGAAAGTGAAGATACAGGACAAAGACTTCTCAGGGACCCAAAAGGGACAGGCTGGGATTTGCTGCAGCTCAGATGCTAAAGAGCCTGAAACAAAGCACCTCTTCCACAGGGACAGGAGGAACTGGGAAAGATTTATTTATAAACTAGGGTATTTCTATTCTGTCTCATTTTGAGTTTTCTTTACAGGAGAGAAAAAAAGAAGTAATGCATCTCATTTCTGTTGTAACAAAAACTTGTTCCAGAGCTTACAGAGCCTTCTGATGCTTTTGGGAAAGCACTCTAAGGAAAGAGTCAAGCCTCAACACTCTGGCTGAATCAATGTCCCAGCACAGCGTAAATTACTTTGCCACTTTTAGCCTTAGCACTTCCATCTGCAGAATGGGAATTTAGCAGCTGCATAAGGATGCTACAAAGAGAATTAATTGATGTTTGGACAGTGCTTTGCAAGGCTAGCTTTTTATTGTTACTTATTTGTTTACTGATCAACCCATGTTATTCTTTCATCACAGTAATAATACTTTACAAATAGCACGTCTATTCAAAGATGATGAAATCAGGACGTTGAGGGTAAGAACAGACTATGAACATGTATTAGCGATGGGAGGACTGTTTCCAGACATTTGTATAAACATATTAGGGGAAAGAAAAAAAAACAATATGAAACATAGTTCAAATCTTAAACAAAAAATCATATTGACATCTCTTTATTTTCACTTAAACTCCTCTTAATTTAAGAGGAGTTTTTTAAGAAAAACTGGCAAAAAATTAATAATACAAATAAAAAATACAGAATAGAACAGAATACTGACCTGAAGCAAAATAAAATTACACTGGTCACACTCAGTAGGATTCATTTCTCCTAACTATGCTGTCTGCAGGTCTAGTGTCCAACCTCCATCAGTCATCTACACCAATGGAAGCAGGTATCTGAGGGGCCACTAAGCCCATTTCCTTTAGACATACTGTGTTTTAAAAGGTCCTTGAGATGGAGCTTTAGATCAAATGGATAAATAGTTCTTAGTGGGTATTTTTAGTACGAGTGCATTTGAGCCACATAGAAACTGAACCTCAAGGCAAACTCAAAGGGAAAATGTTGAGCATGCTCCCTGTTTTCATGCGCCTCTCATCATGTTGTGTTTCAACGGCCATGGCAGTGTCCCGTGCTCGATGTCAGTCAGATGGATTGTCCTGCAATCTCACAGAAACTGACAGTGCTTGTAAGCAACCTGAATTCAACCTAAATTTCCAACATGTTTAATAATACATATAATTGTGTCTCAGGAGCATAGTTGTCTTCAAACTGCTTCTGGAATCACCTAGCTCAAAAACAGTAAATATAGTGTAGATTTCTCATTATTTTTCAATCTTTTCATTATGTCACTAGTTTTTATTTGAATCTCCTACAACTTTTAAGTTTTTTTTTGCTGTTGCTTGCTTGTTTGCTTGGTTTGGTTTGGTTTGGTTTGGTTTGTTTTTTTTCTATATGGTTTCTAGAAGTGGTTGTTGTGTTCTAGTGGAGTCTGTAACTGTACTAATAGAAGAAATGTTAGCTTCTGTATTTATTCTGTATTTCCTTTTAGAAGTTCATGGATTGTACCAATATTTAACTACAATGACACAACCAAGGCTTCCACACAGATGATAGTCTGCTGTGCTCCTGGAGTTATTGCTTTCTACTATAGGAGTCAACAGTTATGTAGAAGCTTTATACTCTTTGTTGTAGATTTGTGTTCTTGTTGTCCATATTTGCTTCTGCTCAACAAACCAAGCAATCTAGGTCACTTCTCTTCTTTGTGTGCACCTGTAAATTTATCTTTGTGATTATTTCTTCCCTCCACCCCTGTCCAATATTAAATGGTTTGTAATTCAATTACTGTGTAATAAAACTTGCAATTCTTTGTATTAACAACTGTCATACAGTTACAGTCATGAGTCAAAGTCAATTAACACATTTGTGACTCTCAGTAATCTCCCTGTACCATGACTGTAAGAACTTAGATCCAGATCTTTAAATGGTCTGGTAAGAAAGACATGTCTTCTATTGGTTTCAATGGGATTAAGACTGTTGAATACAGTCATGAATTGGAGATCTCAGCTTGCCTGTTCAAGCTTCAATTCATAGCCCCAAAATAGATTTTAACTGTCTCATAGTTTTAGGAAGTAGACTATTCATTTTAGACTTAACCTCTTCTGATTGTTTGTGGAAGATGCTAAGTGTTTTACCAGGGAAACTGCTGGATTTTAAAACATAATGTGAAAAAGGCTGCTGTTAGATTGTGGAGCTTTTTATTTTCATCCTTTCTAATCATTAGCATGCTATCTAATCCTGTGTCCCTATCAAACTGTACTCCTTTGCACTGATGTGGAGTGCCAGAGGCTGTTTCACAACTGACAGTCCAAGAGCACCAGCAACTGGGTATCATTTTGTTCCCTCTGAATTAGACAACAAAAATCTGCAGGTAATCATTGGCAGTGGGTTCAGATTCTTTGCTTTGTTCCCCACTGATTATAGAGGATCAGAATCAATGGTGTCATCCTGTTACTTTTAAAGTCGACTTCACACACAGTACTTACACATGAAAACCAACATTGCTACTTCCTTACCGTTGTGTTGGGGATTCCCACTGAAACTCCGAACTGTCTTTGTTCAGCAGATATATCTACAAGACCTGACAGAAGCACTGCCATGGAGGATATAGGGGCCAGTTTCCTTTTAGATCTCATCTTAAGAAAACAAGGTACATTATAACAATGCAAAAATATAATTCTTCTGAGAATATTATTGTTCTTCTCCTGGAAATTACAAAAGTGTAACAGAAATTTCTAGGTTTTTACCTTTCAGCATATAGGTCATGATGTATACAGTAAAGATAAAAAATGCAGGAAGAAATCAATTCTGTTATCATTTTAAATGTATGATTCACTACAAGTAAACATATGTTTCTCTTTCTCTTTTTTTTTTTTTTTTTTTTTTTTTTCTGCACAGTAATGAAGTTTTAGGTAATAAAATGTGTTGCCTGAAGATAAGAAGTACTATCTAAAACACATTTCTGTCAATTAAATTGTCTTCTATTACATGCATTGAAGCTCTAGCGGACTTTTGATTTGACTGATTTTTAAGAATACTGAAGAACACAAGACGTTGGAATTGGAATGTGCACTGCTAATTTATAATGTTTAACCATAACAGAGATAGAACATAATACTTGGGAAATTGCTTTTTATTATGAATGAGTTCTTAGCATTTAACTTATGCTTTTTTATAAAGCTGTATCTGCCACAGAACCTTCCATTTTAACTTGTAATACTGTTTGTGTTCTTGTTTAATGGTTTTTCCTAGTAATTAACTATAAAACTTACAATGAAATAAGATGGAAGAACTATCCTCCCATATATTCAACTGTCTCTAATGAACTCATTGAAATAAAGCTCAATCCAATACTTAAATGACAATGAAATAAAGATGCTTGTGTTTTAAAGGTTATCGTGAACTAATACTTATTTAAATGCACACTGTGGTGAATAAGCATCCTTTCAAATGTTAGCTCATATAATATATTTACCATAAGCCAACCAAGACTATGAAAATTAAGTGCCATGGACATTTGAACATTGTGCCATATGAACATTCTAGCATTAAATTCTCCTCCATTCTCTTTCAGCAACTCAGAACCTTTGAAGGAATTGTTGTGTCTTTACATTGGTTTCATAGAGGAAGGAGTGGTCTTCAGTCTTCAGCTCACTGCATGCTATGCTGGAGAGTGAATGAAAAGCTGCACAGTCCAGAAACTGAAAGTAATGTTGGTCAGTGGCTGTCTGGCCAAGGGGACTAACCTTCTGAAGCTAGTGGCATTGCCCAATAGCATGATTTCTAGTTGTATGGTCCAGTCAGTAAAGCCCAGGTTCATCTCACTTAATTTGAGCTATCTGGAAATTAGAAACACAGGTCACCTCTTCTCACTGTTTAAATCTACAAAAAAATGTCTACATCCAAACTAATCATTGTCATTAGTGGAGAGAAATACTTGTAATATTTCAGTCTTTATCTACATTAGGAAGAGAAGAATCAAAAGTTCCTGTTCTTTTCATTGGCTATATAAGAAATCTAAACAGTCAGCTCAGGTAAGGACAGCTGCATTGGAGGTGTCTGCATTTACCCAGGCAAAGCTCATCCTGGGTATCTGCTCTAAATTGAAGACTAAGCTCCTTTTGTAGCAGACGGGACAATTCATTTTACACAGTGCTTGTTTTAGGATTAATACCAATTGTAGAATAGGACGGATCACTTTTGGCACTGCTTCTTTTTTACTGTATATAGGAGGAGCCTAGATAGCTAGCTTGGACTGAATACTTTTTAGATAACTATAATTAAATTAAATGAATCTCAGCCTAGGGCACATCTCCTACAGGCCCAAAATACAATGCATATCTCATGTTTCTGTTGGTGGCAGCAGGCGGCCTGAAGATCAGAAAGATACAATCCCTTCCCTGCCCTCATTTTGCCTATTACAGTAAAAAAATGGGCAGAGCAGGGAGGAAGAGAGGCGGCGGTACGCAGGGGAATAAGCAGTAAAGATATAAAATTGCTCAGGTCTACTGTGACCACCCTCAGCTGCAGTACAATTGCAGCCTGAGGACTGCAACAAAAGCTGTGAATAGTTGCTCTGTCTCTGTGGTAGCAGATGGTGGGGATTATGGTTCTCTCAAGTGCTGATGGCTTCCCTTGAGCAACACCTTTTTTTTTTTTTTTTTTTTTGACAGAAAGCAGACATTTATTTTAAGTGTGCAAGAATTTAACCTCCCTTTCAACTTCAAAGGAAAAGGGCAGTGAGGTCACCTCGTTATCTTATATGAATATGACTGGAGGTGATATTTGACATATATTTATATATTTATATATATATATGACAAGTGGATACTTGTTCATATATTTCTTCTGCCTTCTGCTCTCCCTCATGATTTTCCTTGTGCTTTAAAAATGAAGAAAAATATAAAAAGGTAAGTTCTTATTTGTTACTCAAATTATCATAGATATACAGAAAAAAACATGAAACTAAGTTCATTTTAGAAGTGATATTACAAATGCAGTCTATACAAATCCTTGCTAGTACATCTAGTAAAAAGGGAAATTTTTTTAACCTTTTAAAAAAATAGAATTTTGCATATGTAGATTTTGTGCATGTCCAAATAAACAAAGATCTTAAAGAAGTCTAGTTTTCAGAAGATTGAGGACTGACTGCTTTCCATTGGAAAATTGGCCTGGTTAAAGCATCTCAGTTTAGGACCCTTAGGGCTTCTCTATTTGTATAAGTAAAAATCAGAACAGTGGAACTCACTAGAAAAATTGGTAATGTCTAGAGAAAATGTTAATATTAGAGACTCAACTAATCTAAAATGTTATCAGCCCACAGGATGTGACAGCTTATGTAAGATGGGAGTCTTTCCTTTTATCTTTGTGAAACCAACACTTTGAAGGCAGCTGTTAATATTTCTTAATCAAGATATTGCAAGAGCACTGTTTCAAGAGTGAGCATAAATTAAAAATTGGCCAAAAATAAAATGTTTTAAAATAACTTGTTGCAAGTTTAGATTGTAGGCAACTATTAAAAAAATCATCACTCTAGTTATCAAAGTTTATATTTATTTTTTCAGTAGTCGTTAACTAAAGAGTAGTAACATTGACTTTCAAAACATCCCTGAAGGCAATATCAAGAAATAAAATTGGAGGCAAAAAATAAATTTTTCTTTCCTTTTGCAGCTGAAGGAGTTATATAATAGATGACACTTGACATTACTTAGCTTCTACAAGTTCACACAGACCCTTCCCTATGAACTATACCAACAGGGCTGGGAGATGATTAGTCAAGGCACATCTTTCTCCCTCTCACATCTGCTTCCTCTTCTTACCCCTCAGTCTCTGATCCCTTCCTTTCTCTCCCTGAAATCCTCAAGCAGTTTGGTTCCTGAGGCACAGTCCCAAAAGGTCTTGCTGTCATGGATGACCTTATTTAGCTGGAAATAATAGTATGTGCTTTATTCCTTCCACATCAAACTCAATCTTTCTAAAGGAAGAAAGAGCTCTGGAGTAGCTGCATGACTCAGGGAGCAAGAGAGGCTGATGCATCCAAGATGGTGGTGACCTCAAGCTCTTCCTTTCAGTTGACTTTTCAACAGTATACATGAAATGAGCTCCAGTTCATCCATAGCTGGGCACTTTACTACCCCAAACTAGAAAAGGCAGGAAGGCTAATCAGAGAGAGACCAGGATTGTGTGGCTACCAGGAGCCTCCACCCTAGCTCTTGGAGTTACTTCTTCAAGTGGACTGTTGTCTACTGCCATCACTTCTGTTATCCATGCCCTGCGGGTGATTATAGAGCACTTCAATCTCAGGGGCAGTGAGTTAAAATCTTTCACAAACATTAAACTCCCACAGAAGTTTTATACCTGAGTATAAATTACTACTTTTAAATATAAATAGTTGCAAAGGCCATCAGCCTTGCTTCCCTAAACTGCTGGACTGTATTTTCTGTGGGGGAATAGATGTAGCATACTTACAGTTATTAATCAGTTTATCTTTCTTCCATTCAGCAACTGCACAAATTTTTTAAGACTCATTGAGAAAAGGGGGCAAGGAACCAGAAAAAAACTGCCAGATTAGTACTTCCAAGGGCTGACAAAATCCTGAAAGGTGAGGCAGGAAGCCTGGACCTTGAGTTTTGCAGTGCTTCTGTAGCTCCTGAAAGGTGAGGCAGGAAGCCTGGACCTTGAGTTTTGCAGTGCTTCTGTAGCTCCTGTAACATTCAAACTTCTGGCTCTCCTTCAACCTATGGGGAAATGTGAGCCTAGAAATCTGCAGGATAGAAATCTTGGGATCAGGGCTTTCTAGCATAAATTGTGGGAGAGAGCTATTTTCACAACAAGTTATTAAACCGAAATTTTCTGGAGGAAAATTGCTACTTTCAGCCATCAACATTCATGACTATGAATAGGGAAAGAGGCAATAGAGGACCTGCTGGAGGTAGTTTGGAAAATAGCTGTGAATCTAAAGGTTAATGCTATTGAATTGTATTAAATTGCCTCCAGAACAACTTTGAAACTGCAGGTTAGGGGTTTGCAGATGAGGCTGTCTAAAAGCTTTTGCTGTTGGGGACTCTCAGAAAACTGTCCCATGGCCTGAAGTTTAATGGAGCACTACCATAAGTAACTCTTGAGTCATGGGGAGAAAACAATGTTTGTCCACAGGCAAGTAATAATGCAAGAACTTTATTCTAGACTTGAACGTTTCTGACATTTTTAATTAGAATAAATTTATCTTTTGGGAAATAATTCATCATTGTTTCCCATTCAATTCATTGTAGCCCATTGTCAACAGGATTGTGTACTTTCCTCACCTATAAAAATCCTCTTAATACTTTGATCCTGAACCCTACCTTTGCTTATCTGCTAAAGATTGATGCATTTCTGGTTTCATGTCCCCGTGATTTAGATCTGTTTTGTTAATATATTTATATTTTGTATGAAACTAATATTTTCTGTTTTCTCAGAATACTGGTTTTTTTTTTTTTTTTTTTTTTTTTTTTTTTATGATAGAACACAATCTCACGCTTAAGAACAAGCAGGACATCTCAAAGCTGTCTTTCTCACTCTCCTATTGCAGAGACTGCAAGCAAGAAAATTGTGTCATTCTCATCTCCAGGCCTGGTGAAGCCAGTTTACTGAATTATTATGAAACCACTTCTTTTCACATTTAGAAGACTCCTTGATCCCTTCTTAGAAATGTCTTCTTGATGTTCATCAGAGTCGAGCACACTTTTGCCATAAAAGTTTGACTTCTACAATGTGTCTGAACATGTATGTGAAGTAAAGGTAGACGTTTTCACTTTTGTTAAATTATCTGAACAAAAAATTTTGGTGAATGCATGCTAGCATCCTTCATGAAGGCCAGGCAGACTTCTATCACCCTTTCTTTTTGTACATATAACATTTCCTGTTTCCTTCTGAAATTTTAAATATTCAAAGAATCTGAAATTGTATTTTCCTATCCATTATCTCAGGTATGGAACAAGGAGTTTTCACTGGCTTAACCTGCATTACCATTCTGATATATTCATTATCACTTCTTCCCTCTGTATTACTCTGTTTCCTCTTGGTGTTTTGAGCTACTTTTAACTAATTATGTTGAATTTGGAAGTAATCATATAGTTTGGTGAAAATGCAAGTGTAGGATAATCTCATTGTACTTGTGCTATTTTATTCAGAATTTAGCAAACAGATCTCTGTGCATCCTTTGGGTCATGATGTTATATGTGATCATGGCACTTTTCTCTGAGTTTCTACAGTTCACAACAGACTCCAAATCTTAATTTAAAACAAAATCATGTTCATACAGCTTTGGGAAATATCCTTTCTAACTGTGAAAAGTGTAGTTATTAAAATATTGATTAGATTATAGCCCAAAGCCATATATATTGCATAAACTTTCCAATAGGTATCTATGTAGGAGCTGAAACAGCAGTCATCACTGTAAATTCAGGATGTGAAGCTCATCTCAGTATGTGTAGCTATCCAGCTGTGTAGATGGCTACGTCTGAACTTTATGGTCCAGTATGTGTGAACTTCTTTTAGAGAGAACAGGTACTTATATTATATGTTTCATCTGACTTATTATGAATGTCTACCTCAGGATAAGAAGAATCAGATTCTTTAAGTGCCTGCTTCTCTCCCTAGTCTCTAAGAGTCAAAAAAACCCCATTTAGTTCAGGTATAGACAATTACTTTGTAGGCATTTAAAATTAGGTGAGTTGAAACCTGCCTGAGGTGCCTAAAAAGCATGAATGAATTTTTCTTTACAGCCTCTGCTCTTTAGGAGAAAATTGTTATCTCTGTCATAGAATAATATTAGATTTCATACATGGAGAACACAGATACAAGGAATTAAAGGTTTAGTTGCAGAGATACTGAAGTTCTGATACTCCAGTTTCTGTGAAGGAAAAATCACACAGGAAAGTGCTTCACAGAGATCTATGGGATATCTAAGATCTGAATGCTGAGACACAGCCTAACAACTAAACTAAAGCCTTGCCTTGACCTCTAGCTCTAAAACTCAGTACATTTTAGAAATATGATACATGTGATGTACAACATGTGATGATCAGCAGGCAACAAGTGGGGAAATAAAACTGTATAAGAGTAAATGTTAATGGTTGTACATGATAAAAACAGTCTTAACTTTTCCATATACAACCTTAAAATTAGTTGTTGCCATAGAGGAATGTGATCTTTAAATCGCAATGAATAGTTCTATGAAAATGTTGAATCAGTGGTTAGAGATAGTCAAAAAGTAAATTTCAAAAGTAGATAAGAATTATTAGTATAATAATTTAAAAAGTAATAAAAAAGAACCAGATCCCACCATGAAACATAATGGAGTCACCCTTCATAAAATATTGTCCTGGTTTGGGCTGGAATAGAGTTAATGTTTCTTCTTAGTAGCTAGAATAGTGCTGTGCTTTGGATTCAATATGGGATTTGGTATAAGAATGCTGATATTACACTGATGTTTTCAGTTGTTGCTGAGATTTCAAAAACTCTCCAACTCCCCATGTCCTGACCATGTGCAGGTGTACAAGAAGCCAGGAAGGAGCACAGCCAGAGCACCAGACCCAAATTGGCCAGTGAAATATTCCATATCATGTAACATCATGCTCAGTATACAGAGAAGTGGCTGGGAAGGAGGGGGTTCTCTCTCAGTTCTGGGATTGTGATTGTGGGGTCTTGGTATTTCAGGATCGCTGGCTGGGAACGGTCTGGGTATCAGTCAGTGGGTGGTGAGCAGTCACATTGTGCATTGCCCATTTATATTTTCTATTATTATCATCACTGTTTTATTTTATTACCATTATTAAACTGTTTTTATCTCAATCTACACGTATCCCTTTACCCCTCCAATTCCCTCCCCCATTCCCAGGCAGGGGAGGGTGAGTGAGCGGCTGTGTGGTGTTTGGCTGCCAGCCAGGTTCAAACCATGACAAACATGCAGTTAATGGTTTCACTGTGCATACTTGATTCATAAAGCTTGAAATGGGTCACAAATCTTGATTGGATACCTCAGGCACACAGTATTGTTTCTTTCCTTGATGGAAAAAGCACAAAGGATGAAGTTTATCACATGCAAACGCATGATGTTACATGGGAAATTAATTTGCATATCAATGTAAGTTAAAAATTCTTGCTAGTCTTTCTCCTGATCTTTCCTAGAATATCAAGGGAATAATGGTGAAAATAGTAATTAGTATTACCGCACACCACTCAGTGTTGCATTTAACTAATATTCTGAAAACATTTTTCGTGTACTAGATATAATTTTTCAAGTATTTCAAGACTAAGTTACATAATTCTGTTTTCCCTAATTTTAAGGGGGTTTTTTTGGTCTTTTTTTTTTGTTTGTTTTTTTTTTTTTTTTTTTAATTTGGATTATTCTAAGGAAATATTATAAGATTCTCAGATATTTTAAATGTATACAGCATTGCTGGATTCATTTGACATTTGTCAACTGACACATCTGAGACTCTGGCTAGACATTTATATTAATTTCTCTTATTTTATCTAACTTTTCTTATCCTTGTTAGTATACAGGGCATTCTTGCAAAGACAATTATGTTAATCTTGTTCCTTGTCTAGCTCCCAAGGATTGTTTTGTCTTATGGTGCTATTTTACCATGATGAGAGAATCATGCACTGGATCATAGGGATCTTCTATATGGGTTTTATGGTCATCCACAGCTGCAGCTGACTGCACTGTTACTCGGAGACCTGAAATGAGGAGTCACCTCAGTCATGTCAGAACATCATGAATACAGTCCCCTAAATCAATAAAGAGCAAGTCACTTCTGTCTACTGACACTTTAAAAGCAATGATTTATCTGGTGGGCTCCCAAGATGAGGCCAGGAGCAATTCAGCCTCCATTTGACCTTGAGAATTATTTCTTCTCAGCCGTGAATGAGATAACAGCTCTAGCCAATGCTTTGGAGGGTCTTATGTCCTTAGCAGCATTTCTTTTGTTATGCAAGCTGAAGATAATTCAAATGGTTTTCAGCTATGTTTTCCCTTCTTGTTGTCCGAAGTTCTCCTGGCCCCAAGGCCATGTCAGACAGTGGGGTTGTCTCCAAAGCAGCTGCATATCTGAGTTTTGTCCAGCAACAACCAGGCTGAAGCGACAGGATGGATACTGCAATATGTGCTAGAATATACTCACACGGAGTCAACTGTGAACCAAAATGACGGGGTACAGCAGTGGTGCTTGTCCTCATTTCATTCAGGAGGGAGGTCCCACGGCCAGGGTGTGTACAACATGAGTATTGTGGAGTGTACCCACTGTACTCCATGTCACAGCATACACCCTGCCAAAAGAATATCATAACACTGGATCCTTTTACTTTTAAAAATTGTTCAGAGTTAAAATTAATAATTTTGGTACAATTACATTTTATGCAGTAGACATATAATTTCATAATTTCTCACTTACTTACTAATGGTGGGTAATACTGCATATAGCTGTAAAAATAAAATGAAATAACACCTAATCCACAAATTGGATGAATGATAATTACATTTTAATATTACAAAACATCTCAACACAGGAAAGATGTTAGGTATTTGTCCAGCTTTAAGTAGGTGTTTACAATCTATTAAAAAGATAAAAATGTGTGAGTGCATTAGAGAGATCAGAATAAAAAAGACATAAATATATAAATTTAGTAGAGATACTGTAATGAAGAGGAAATAAAAATATGCTTAAATTTAAATGTGAGTTTAAGTGCTTTGCTGAAGTAGGGTTTTAATTAATTTTGAGGAAATTCATGATTGTCTGCATAGGTCTACTCTACTAACTTGGCACTATAAAGCATTAGTAGTTCATAGAAAGGCTTGGGTTGGAAGGGACCTTTAAATACCACCTAGTCCAACCCCACCGCAATAAACAGGGACATTTTCAACTAGATCAGGTTGCTCAGAGCCCTGACCAACCTGACCTTGAACATTTCCAGAGCTGGGGCGTCTGCCACCTCTCTAGGTAATCTATTCCAGTGTTTCGACTCCCTCATGGTAAAAAATTTCTTCTTTGTATATAGTCTGAATCTACTCTCTTTATTTTAAAACCATTACCTACTGTTGTGCTCTTCTGGATTTTTTTTTTTTTTCAAAAACAACCTCATCACTAGCAGAATGGCAAACTAATGGGCAGCATTTTCAGAAATGCTGATAAAGGACACAGGATTAGAAAGTTAGCAGAGACTTCACAGAATCCTACAACAGGATGAGGGGAATGTCAAGAGGTCTCTGCTTCAACCCTGCTCATTCATATCATGGTCATCTATGAGATTTGACCAGGTGGCTCAGGACTTTGCTGTCCAGGTCTGGAAAGCCTCCAAGTACAACCTGTTCCAGTGCCTGACTGTCCTAATTTTTCCACATATTTCTTCTGAACCTCTCTTTGTCTTACACCCATGATCTCCCGTCTTCCTATCATGCTACACTTTTAAGAGTCTGTCTTTGTCTTCTTGATGACCTACTTGTAGGTACGGGCAGGATGCTGTTAAGTCCTCCTGAAACTGCCTCTTCTACAGGGCAAACAAGCCCAGCTCCCCCAGCATATTGTGAAGGGCAATTACTCTAGTTCCTGCTCCTCCCCCCTACCTCACTTTTTGGTGGCCCATCACTGAATTCATGTCAGTTTATCAAATTCCTTTCTTTTTTGGGTATCCCAAAACTGGATGCAATATTATAGCTGTGGGCTAATGACTATCGGTTAGAGAGGAATCATCACTTCTGTCCAACACCTGGCTCTACTCCTGCACCAGCAAGCCAGAACACTGTTGCTCTTTGCTGCCAGGGCATGCTACTGGCTCATGGTCAGCTATTTGTCCACCAGGACCTCCAAGTACTTCTTATCAGAGCTGCTCCCCAGATATGCAGTGATAACTCATATAAGGTGTAGAATTTTACATTTTTTTCCCTTTTAAATTTCATGGAGTTCCTACTGGTCCTGTTCTCCAATCTGTCTAGATCCCTCTGAGTGGCAACGTTGCCCTTCAGTGTAATGACTGGTCCCGAATTTGATGAAAACCTCATACAAATGGTACCTAAGAAGGTCCACCAAGTTGATTTTTTTCAGTACAATTTTAATTAAAAATAAAAATAGATAAGTAAAGTATTGCTTATTATTTTCTATAATAAAAAGTTATTTGACATCTTTTCAAAAAAAGCAACTTTTCCTTACCTGAATAAAGAGCCCTTAGGAAAAAATTTATGGTATCCCTGGTTTGAGAATATTTGCAGTTTGGTTCAAGCCCTGTCTCAGCTTGCTAGCTGAGCTTGCCTTAGTAGCAATAGGTAGTGACTACTGCTCAGTGTAACTCAATAAATATATCTTTAACTGCACCAAAAAAGAAAAAAGTTCCAAGAAAAAATACTTGGTTCCCCTCCTGCAGCCACTGCTGAAGCAAACACTGAATAAAAGAGAGAAGAAAACAAAGCATCACAAAGAAAAAATCATCTCCTCTTATGTCTTCATCGTAGCTGACTAAAGTTGGATTTCAAAGTACTTTTCAAGCTGTTTGGATACACATCAACTTGTAAGGGTAAAGGGAAGAAAAAAGGAAAGAAACTCACTAGCTTTTCAGCCCTGAGCGCAAATGAATTATATTTTTCCCTATGTTTCTTTGCAAGTCTGCTTTCTCTTTTTTTTGTATAGTTTTATTTATGTGGCAAAGTATTAACTCAGCAGTAAGCTAACAGCCACATGGAGTTACGAGAGGACACATTTGACTTTTCTGCTGAAACACAATATTCTTTATGAAACAATAGATTGTACAGAGGAAATAATGATTCCTGGGAGACAGAGTGTCTCAGGGGGCTGGGATATGCAACGGGGCTTTCAATATCTCCCTGAGCACTTTGCATGTCAAACAGATTAGTAATGACCTGAAACTCTGTCTCACACCTGGGCAGCTCCTCATGCTTTGCCATTTGTAAGGGAGCATTGGGAATGGACTGCTGCTTCTCATTTAGGGAACAGAAGGGAAACCAAATTATTTCCCCTCTTGTTCTGCTATAGCAAAAGAAAAATCTTTGCTTTCACTGTAGTTTAAACCCTCAAGTCCTTGAGGAGAATCTCTGAATTTTCTTATGATGCCTTTTGTGCTGTTCTCCCTGAAGAACCACGTCCTGACCATGGCATCGTTAGACGCTTCACCCACTCGTTTCCTAATTCTCTCTCAGAAGTTAGACCGTGCCACAAAATGGCAGTATGCAAAAGCAAACTTAGGTAATTCAGTGAAGCTATTAGCATAGTCATATAGGCTTGTTACTGGCAGAACACAAGGTTTGTTACTGGCTGAACTGGCTGAAGTGATAACTCCTGAAACTAGCAAAGAGCTTTTAGTAAGACTCTATAGACTTAGCACCGATTGAACCTTTCTAAACCATCTGGCTATCTGGACTGTTCATGTACAAGATGGCTTCTGATAGTTTGAGCTATATTATAGGTGGTACAAAGAGAAGTGCTTTTAAAAAAAATATTAAGAGGAAGTGTCTGGAACCTGAGTGTAACCTTTCTGTCAGGTGGCTGTAGCACAGAAAGGGCTTTTAGGCTTAGACTCACAGCATTCTTGTCATATTTAACTGCAACAGGAACTTAAATTTAGTTATCCAGTAGGGAAATATTTGGTCTAAGCTCCTTTTGTAATTCATGAAGAGGCAGAGAGGTATTCCAGAGAATGTGTCTTAATCTAAAATAGGTGTTCATGATAGGCAGGATCATTTGCCCTCTGGAAGTAGTTATCCCTTTCCATTTCCTAAAGAGTACCGACAGTTGATATAGACAAAACAAAAATCTTTTACATAGTTTCTATGAGACAAGATGAAACTCACCCATAGGTCCTCAAAACTTGCATTGTGGCGATGAGTTCCCTTCTGCCTTACGGAGCTGTCTTAAACAGATTTAAAACAAACTGGTATTTCACAGACAATGTTAACTAGTCTCAATGACAGAATTTTGCATCTATATAACGGAAAGGAAATCTATTAGGAAAATGGAATCCACAATGGGAAAAACATGGTCAAAGATTTGTGGAGCAGGATGGAATAAATTCAGGGAAGGATCCTGGAACCTAAGGTATTTTTCAATACCTTGGAATATCCAGAACTCGGTGCTATAGCATTGAATTTCTCAATGTATAATATGACTCCCAGCTACACACCTTCCTGCATAACAGAGAACAACCTACCAGTGCTGTTGCTCCAAGATACTTATGTCTAAGTCATGCAATATGCAGCTGTATTTTGGTTAAGGAGTCCAAGCCCTATTGACTGTCTCTTGAGTTTCCCAGGCATTTGTGAACAAAACACCACCAGTGATGGGAGCTGGGAGTGTAGAACAATCACCACAGTAATTAACAGCCTGGAGCAGCTGCTAAGTAGGTGTTCATTCCACTATACTATGGGGAAAAAACAGTCCTTTTTAAGATAAGGTGGTCCCATGTAACCATGGTTCATTTAAATCTTGCTAAGCAAAAATCCAACTTTCTAATAGCCTCTTCAACGTTTTTCTAAATGTCTTGTCAAACTTTACACTTACAAGTTTTCTTTTCATACCACCCACTTCTTTCTCTAGCCTTGGTATAAATTTCCCTTAATATTAAAGTTGTCTGGTACCAACAGAGGATACATTTCAGAAAAGTATTTTGAAATAACAGAGCAGGAGAGTTGAAAGGATTTTATTTTCTTCCCATCTCTCAGCACCTTTTACTGTGACACTTCTCAGAGAGGGCCACACTTCAGCCTGATGGTGAAATTTCTCCTTAGAATACAGATGATGTCTTCTATTTGATAAGCAGTCAGAGAGTTGGATAAGAGAACAACTTAAAGTAAGCATGGCAGAAAAGGCAGCAGGCAGATTCAATTTCTCTAAGAGTTCTTGAATACCTGGTTATAATAGAGCTAAATATTACCTGTTGTAGAGTCCTGATGTGTATATTGACTTGTTTTCCTTTGTGCCAAGAACTTTCATGGAGTCTTTATTATCAGCACTTGCAGAACAGGGCAACACTTATTTGAACTCAATCTGTTGCTTTGAATTTGTCAGGTACAAGAGGACAATTGTGTAATGCTATTCTTCTGTTTTTTAAGTGACAGTAGGTATGTTCAAACTGTCTGTGCGATCTGGATCAGAACCAAGGGCTTTGTGATTTTCTGTCCAAAGTTGTGACTACATTCAGAGAAATCTAAATGTGTTGCAAAACCATTTAAGGTGATTAACAATACCCACAAGTGATAGGACCCATTACTTCCAGGCCTGCTATCTGCTCCTGACGTAATAGCTGCAGGAGCAGACCACTGACTGAGTTGCAAAGCCAATGAATTTTCTGGTCTGGCAGGGAGGCAGAAGGAGCAATATTCCTCACTGTCTCCTTGATCTTTGGTTTTCTACCAGTGTAGAGAGTCATTTTCATCAAGATTACAGAGTGGTCCTCCCTGATGGTGTCCCACTTCCTATTGTAGTCTTTTTGATGTGGGAAAGAAAAGATCTTCACGACGTAGGTTATATCTTCTACTTTTTGGTTATTTACCTTTTCTGGGGATATAAGTTTAATTGTTGTCACCGTTTTTTTCCTCACCGAGCTTCAGATCTTCTCTTTATGGTACTTTTCCTTAAAAAGGGTGTATGCAGCCTGTTCCTGAGGCAATCAGTGGGTATAGATACTTAACATAGGAAGATTGCATAATCCTGTGGCCATCTCCCTCTCATCATAGACCATCCTGAGAAATAAGGTGCTCGTCTTGGAAAGGATGGACTGGTGTCTTCAGGGCTATGCACCTAAAATTCCACCACCTATCAGTCTAAGGTAGATATGGTACAAATATTAGGTCTTGCTCTATGGCATATCTTACAGTCCTAGATTCTGAGGCTAGCAGGACACCTATGAGCTCCATTCCAAACCAACAGGCACCTTATTATAATAATCCATAATTCCACAGATTGAATGGTGATAACTTGTCTCTTTCATAAAGCTGTGATTTTACTCTTTCTTGTAAAAAAGAAGGCACTGTAGGTTTTCAACATTTAAGATTTCCCTGCCTCCCCAATTTGTCTTGTCATTGTTAAATCTTATCTCTACTTCTTTGTTTCCACCATTCTTTTTAAAGAATCATAATTGGTACGATTATCCTTGCTATGAGAATAATTAACTATAGTTTTTTGACACATTAAATGGGGAACATTACATTTTAAGCAGCAGGCACTGAAACACTAAACAATACTGTTTTGAATAGGACCATAGAGAAGAGTCTCAGGTGAAACAATTGCTAATTTTAGCAACTTGAACTTTATACCTTTATAGAAGAAAATTAATCTCACAGTAGTTTTTTGGCTGTGAAATAGACAAAGCACTTTGGCCTCTTTTTAAAATACACCTTTGATATTTTCAGTGATGGAAGTTGGTTGCACAGTGAATCATCCCCTGATGTGTCCAAAAGAGCCTTGCTCTTATGATTAAAGGAAGTGTTTGATTCCTCTCCTGTGTGGCTGGATAAGTCAAACATCATCTAATGCAAATAACATCATCCAGAAACACTTGCATTTTATATGTGAAATCTCTCAACAGAGAACTGGGCAATGTCACATCTCAAAAACTAAAGGTTATTGAATTTTAAATGCACTGTCATTGAAAACTCTGTTCCATGTTTAGCAAAACTAATTGTAGGAAACAAGTACACACAGGTACCTGTATGATATTTGAGAGATGTCAATTTAGTCTTGGTAGCTGCCAAAACATTCTTACTTTGCTGAACGTAATAGGAATTTACATTACCTTTGACAAGACTATATTGAGACAATCAGTTGTTCACTTTACTGAGGTATTTCAGTTTTTCAGAAAGGCCATCAGGAGAACTGTAGGCCTAAGAATCTTGCTTGGTATAAATGGATTACAGTGATGAATTGGTCTAGTAATCATCCTGTTAACAGCATGACTGCAATGAGCCTTTTTTCTTAGTTAAAGAGGGGAACGAAGATGTGATAATTCTATTGAAATAAGAGGTTTTAATTGTTTGCTAGAACTGACTTTGGTCAGCTGTGAACTGAAGTATTATTATAATAACATAAATATTTCAGTGTTTAACAGTAGTAAGTAAATGATGATGTAAGTTTGATGGAACTAATTACTGTAACTAACATAATTGACA
Organism: Tyto alba; assembly: GCF_018691265.1. NCBI lineage: Eukaryota > Metazoa > Chordata > Aves > Strigiformes > Tytonidae > Tyto > Tyto alba. Next base: position 84,795,584 of record NW_024881282.1, read on the forward strand.
CCTTAATATATTGGAAAATAGTACAAAGAAATTCTTTAAAAACTATCATGTTAAGTAAATTAAAAATGGTTTAATTAGTTATTACCTTTGCAGCTTTTCCCAGGCTGTTGTTTCTGCCAGGCAATGTTAACCTAAACAAGATAAAAAATTACTTGGGCTTCAGCAACAAAGACTACTGACTTCATTTCTACCTAAATAAGTCTCTCTCTGACTTCTATGCCGACTTCAGGATGATTCATCTGAAGCAAACCTAGTAAAGCTAAGAGGTATTTTTCAGGCCCTCATCTAAACTGATAGCTAATATGGGCTTAAATAAAGACCTTGGGATTTAAATTCCCCAAACATGCTTGAAAAACTTTCAGCCATGAGTTAGCACTTAAAAAATGAATTCACTTCTTGCATTCCTTGTTTCTACAGATATGCATAGTGGTACGTTAGCAGTCCAGGTAGGAAACAGCTCCTCGGGGAACAGGAATCTCATGACTTTGAGCCTCCTTTATCCATCTGAATATTTAGTAGAAAAGAAATCCAGCTTCTTACCTGGCACTAAGCACATAGTTATTAAAAGAAGAAATAGGAAATGACAGTTAGTTTGAAAGGCATTATATGACTGAGAAATATATGATCAGTTCCTGGAATTGCTGCATCTGTTGTTTTGCAAACTTGATCAGATTATTTGATTCCTTGTGTCTTAATGACTGTAAGTATAACTTGAGGTAAATCTTGTTTTAGTCCTAAGTAAGATTATATATCTCCAAAGCAAGTCTTCCATTCTTCGCTCATCGTAGCTAATTGTATTGCAAAATCTGTAGTGCAAGGATTAATTATTATTATGTGCTTTTCATCTGGCACATTGGGCCATAACTGTACTACCACAGTATAAACAAAGTACAGCAAAATTACAGGTACTTTATATCCCCAGAAGAAGACTAAAAAATTAGCAAGTGCTCTTGATTCTTAATTCCACATCATTCTGCCAGATATTTAATTCTATTTTGTTCTGCCAGAATATTTGGTACTTCCATAGACCTCTTCCATTTTACTTAGATGGTATAATTGTTAATTATCTCAGAGATTTTGTATCCGCTGATTATTTGTCCACAAAGAAATGTGCAGTTTAGACATGGCTGCATGCTCAGTTGATTGCCCTTCTAAACTAGACATTACCAGAACCAGTGTTATATCATTAAAAGGACACTCTATTTTTTCAGAATACAACTGAAACTGCCTTGCCTTTTTCTTTCTTTGGAAGGTGTGTTTAGGGTCCTCCCCTGTTAGAGATGCTTTTCAACTTCTGTCACTATTTTGACATTTTGATGCATCACTGGGGAATGCTGAAATAGTTGGTTTGACACTGGTGTCACAACCTTCCATCTTTGCGTGAAAGCATCTATTACTGTATTTCCACATCTAACCGCAATCTAGACACTCATGACAAACCACAACAGTCATGTTAGCCCAAGTGAGGGAAAGAAAAAGAAAATCTTCACAGCTCACTGGCAAATCACCTTGACTCTGCTAAAGCAAGATGTGAGTGTGATATTTCACTGAGTCCCTTGGAACAAAAGCAACTCTCCATGCTAATGGACAGGGGCAAATGACATGAAAAAATAAGTGTGGTTTTTGGATATATGGTGTAAAAGAATCACAGTAAGAATGGCTATACACTGGAACAGGTTGGACAGGTTTATGGAATCTCCATCCTTGGAAATTTTCATGACTCGTGGAAAATACTCTGAGCAACTTTACCTAGTGTCAAAAATAACTCTCCATTGTGCCAGGGGTTGGACTAGATGAACTACAGAAGTCCCCTCTGCCTAAAATATGTGATTCGAGGATCTGTTCTGCCTGGCCCTTTCATCTAGTACAGAGTGCACTTCCATTACTAGTTTTGACTGCATGTCTACCTTCTAGATGATTAGGTTAAATGAGATCAAGCCCATTCTAAGGCTGAGGGAACTTGGAAGGATGTGAAGGAAGTGAAAAAATTAACACCAGAAGGCAGCTACAGTTCAACTATTATATCATAAAGCTGTGTGCTTAGGCATGACAGAGGCCACTAAGGAAGCCAAAATTCAGAAAAGTTGTTTAGAACTATATACACTGTGGTCTCAGGCACCAATACCACTGTAATTAAATAACAGAAAGAAGTATGATGAAAAAGTATTGTCCTCAATAGCACAAGGCTTGTATCAAATTCAACTTCTAAATATCTACAGGTAGGTGAAATGCATTCCATTCTCTTGGCAGAATTGAGTCTTCCTGGTAGAAAAAATAAAATAAAATAAAAGTCATTTATTCAATTTTAAGGAATGTATATTTCTCTGAATTCAGTTCAGTTTAGTTTCTTCCTATAAAAGTAGCAGAGAGATAAAACCATCTCAGCAGCACAGTACAGTCCATCTAACATCTGTCTCTCCTTCTGGACAAGCTTCTTTCCACCCATTCAACATATGGGAAAATTAAGACAACCGTGATTCTAATTTAATTCCCTTAGGTATGTAAAGGGAGATGTAGAAAAGGCCACTGTCCACATTAGAACTGGTGTAGAGTAGCTACTTTGATATAACTTCCTATCCTTACTTAGTGAACATTGATTTCTCCATGTAGGCTCCCCCTAAGCTCTACATTTCAACACCATGTGGATACTATTATCTTGAACAGAAAATCATTACATTAACAAGATGACTTGTAAAGGAAAGTAGCTAAAAAGATGGCATATGGCTATTACTTTGGAAAAAGAAATTGCTTCTTAATTTTTAAGCCTTCTAAAAAATTCAGATTTTTTTTTTCCCTTCTTAGTAGTTATTTATGGGCTTTCATTTGTCTGTTATACACTCAGAAATGTTTCTATAGTTTCCTTCCTGGTAATTTTTTGGAATATACTTTGAAAATTTGACAGTCAAACGGTATTTCTTTATATTGTGTATGCTAATTATTAGTTTTTTACTGAGATGGCTATGAAAATCTCAGTAGAAAAGGCATAGAAAAACTATTGTTCAGAATTCTTTCTTCTCTCATAAAAACCAGAAAGACTATACACACTACAATCACTCAGTTTGTAAGCTCAGACTGGAGAAGGACAAGCATACCTTTAAGGCCCAAGCTCAGTCTTCTCTTTACTACTACACCTTGCTGTCACTCATTACATCACTGATACAATTATCTGACAAGATCATTGGAGCAAGAACTATTTATTTGTTCTGTAAAATTCCCAACTAACTAAAGTCACTAAATCGAATAGCAGTGTTAGTGAGAGAGTGGGTGGCTTTGATAGAGCCATTTTGCTGTCAGAGGCAATTGTTTGCAAATCCATAACCATACTTACATTTGGCATAATAACATCATGAAGTATTTTGCTGTACTGCATTTTAGAAAGCATGAGATATATTCATGATATTGAATACTATTTTATGTATTACTATTTCCCAGCTCTTACAAATCCTCCTTCATTTAGGATTTTTCTATTAAACTGTAGAAGCTGGTGTCTTAATTGGCTAATCTCCAATTCAGGTATAGACATCAAATGAAGAGCCTGATTGTACCACATATGGGCATATATATTCTAGCTTTACTTCAGATTATCTTGCTAAAAATATAAATGAACAAGTAGTATCATCTTATTGCTTAGTAGACTAACAGCCCAGAGACTTCTGCTGTGATTCAAACCTATGCTGGAACCCAGGCAGCTGCATTTTCTCTGCTGCTGTCATCCAATTAGCTAACAATTAAACAATTGGTTAATTATCTGATTAACTAACTGTAGCTGACTCTGTACTACAGTTGTTCATTTTACTGTGTGTAGAATAGACACGGCTTATTGCTTTAGACCTGGTTGTAACCCACCATAGGTGGGTTATCTTTATTACTGGTTTTACTCGCATTCAGTGATGAACTCTCTAAAATTTAGCATATACATTTTGAGGTCCTACTTATTTTCCCAAACCAGAGTAGAGCCTACCATTGGCTCTTTCATCTAAGTGTGACTCCAATCAGGCATCAGTCCAAGAGTGGGAAAGATTTTAATTCATACCCCTCAGAAGAGATCTAGTATATGGAATTTTCTTTACCTGGTTCTTCTGGCATAACCTGTCTTACTGGAATTCACAAGCATATGAGGTTTCTTGGGTACAAATTCAATATCATTGGCACTGAATTCTCAGTTGCAGTGATTTTGTGTTCAGATGCATGGAGTTACAATTATAGTCATTTTGGGAGATAAAATATTGCTCTTTCTGCATGTTGGTGTTCATGCTGGTACTTGATTTAGGGAATCTGCTTATGTGGAAGACCTCAAAATAGTACAGTGAATTGCAGAAGTAATCATTCGTGTCTTCAGTTTCCTAATTCTCAGTTTCTTTGTGAACTGTGTGTGATTCTAAAGGAAGATAGCGATTCTTCCCCTTTGGTTATAATACTGGATGTTGCTTATAACAATTGTTACTATTAAAAAAGAAATGTTTAATGCATTCCTTGATGCGTATTTCAGTACCTACTCACCATTAAATTCCTACTGGTCAAATTTTCCTTTAGTATATTGGCTAAAGCATTTGTTAGACTGACAAATATGGATATAATTTATAGATTTCTAAGTAAGCAAACAGGGAACATGCATAAACAGTATCAAGAATATGAATCAATGAACGGATGCGCTTTGATACACTTCTGCAAAGTTCTGGTGTCCTCTTAGCCACAGTTAGCTGATGAAGGTTTTCGTTTTCTAAACTAATATTCCTTATTCGCTGTGAAACCAAAACCAGCTTGGAAAAGGAAGGGAAAGTGATAAACAACATCTGATAAATAGCATCTGTTTTACTGAACAATCTGCTGGTATTAAACTTTCAATAATGTATAGAAGTATAAACTGGAAACTTATCCAGTAATAACAAGAAAGAAAGTGTTCAAAGATGATTAATATTATAAGTCTGTTTCACTAGCACCAGTTCTAAAATGGAAAAAGCTTCATATTGACATTTGACAAAGTTAATTTTAGTAACTGATAATTGATGGATCAGTTTGTCTAGTCTAGTCTGGTTTCTTGATCTCTTGATCTCTGCTCCATCTCCAAATAGGGTCCATTTATTTAATTTTACCCAGTAGCTCGATTATGCACAATAAGAGTATTTTCATTAATTAAGATTTAGAATGTCTAATGCTCTCTGTGTCCTTTTGCTAGAGATATAAATGCAAAAGAATCGCATATTGGCACATTAACAAAGGGTTCAGAAAATCACCCAGAAATTCAGAAATAAAGTAAGGCATCTGAATTCTCCCAGCTGGCTAGAACTTTCTAGATGAAACCTTTACATCTGAGAAGCCAGGTAGTGGCCTGGTGAATGAGCCTGGACCAAGTCTTAATAGATCTGCAGTATAAATTCAGAGAGGAGACTTCAAGTCTTTGCTTCTGTGACTTTTTACAGCAGAGGTTTTTCAAATGGAGGATGGAAGAAGAATTTACAGACAGTGAACTTGGGAAATGGGAGGGCACGCAATGTAACTTATTTTCCCTACTGGTATCTGCCACAACGCTTGGAAGTCAGAACATTTAAGAGTTTCTATAGGTGCAAACAATTTTTCAGGCTTACATGTTCTCAGCAAGAGAGTTTCCTGGACTGGACAACCCCCTGCCCTGCCCCACAGTTTCCTTGGGGTCCTACCTGGTTCTGTTGCACAACGTTAAACCAAGCCATGGGGTTCACACTTCCAGCCTCACAAGTGGGAGATGTGCATCATGTCCTACTCTGCCTGTGCAGATATCAAAAGGCTTTATGCCGTATCTGGCTTAACTCTATGAAAGCAGCGAGCTGTTCCTTAATCAGGTATAAGTAACTCTTTTTACACTTTTTCTTCTGTTTTGGATGGAAGCTAGCATTACTGAGGTGAGGACACAGACACATTAACAATAGAAAGTAACCGCTATTAAATGCTATTAAAAAGGAGGCCAACCCCCATAAGCAGACCAACCTTCAAGTAGCAATTTTAATGAAAATGTGAATAATAATGGACTAAAAATCTGAATCCATACAAATAACAGAAGGCATTTGCTAACATCAAACTAGAGCTTGTTGATGTTTTTCCACTGACAGATAAATTAATCGATCAAAAATTGTTTTCTACGGTGACTATGTCTGTTAAATCTTCTAGTTTCCACTGAAATGACCCCTTTTCCCCATACACTTGTTGCAGTTTGAATGACATTTGGAAAGAAACCTTGTGACTTGGGACACAAGGCAATGACTGCTTTGTAATTCTGTTAATGTGTGTTAATAAGTTATCCCCACAGTACTGATTCAGTAAAAGAAAACATGCTAGGGGTTTGCAATGCAGGGGTCTCTCAAAACCCCATTTTACATGGGTCTGTGCATGCTCCCAACCCCATGCAGGTAAAATGGCATCACTCAAACACCTGCATCTTAGCCAAGTAGCTGGGTGTTTTAGCTAGCAGTTAAAGGTAGTAAATATTTTAGTTGCAGTGACAGTATTGGAAATAACTGTCTGTATCCGTAAGTTATTTTCAAAAGCCTAGAAACAATTTTAACTTTCTGAACACAACTTAGAACTCTAGTATTTTTGCCATTCTTTCTCTTCTTTATTCTTTCCCTTCTCCCCTCTATTTTTGGCTCCCTTTTTCTCAGTTACTTCCTCTGTGAAAAAAAAAAAAAAAAAAAAAAAAGAGGTTTCTTATTTAAAACAAAACAAAACAAAACAAAACGTGTTCCTTACAGTTCTTTGTCTTTTCCCAAGTATTTCCAGTAAGGAAAGAGATGACATAACAGAAATAAATAGGGAGAAAATAATATCCATATCCTGAAAATTCCAGGTAACCAAAAAATTGCTGTTTCAGTTTTAAGAACAACAGATTTAAGAATGTGATTTTTTTTAGAGTGCAACAGGTTTTGAGTTTTTCAGTTCCAACACAGAGTAAATTAATTAAACTAAATTGTGTGATGGGAACATTAATTTCAATTTGAAGTGGTATTTTAGACTAGAACATTTAATTTTATTTGGGGTGCCGTCATAGAACTGTTTTCATTTTTTACATGCCACCTGGAATAAAAAAAAAGACGATACTACCTCAAATTGTTGGCTTATTTATCAGAGTGCAACAACTTCTTTTTACTTTTTTAACTGGGTTTATGTTGAATTTAAGGATATTTTTCTGAATCTATCATTTCACTGTTATAAAGCCATTGTGAAAATTAATAAAACCATTTTACAGAAACTGAGTCATATAAAAAAATGATTTGGTACATTTTTAAAAAATATACAGAAAAGTAACCTCTTGAATGATAAAGGACATCTTGTAAGTTTCATAATTTGAGAAGGCTTGGTTGCTAGGAAACCATCATTAAAGTTGTTAAGAATAACATTTTATTTCAAATAAAAACATTAATTAGTGTACATGTTTAAGAGGTAAAACATACAGATATAGGGTATCTGTTGATGTAAAAGTATATGTGGAAAAGAACAGGATTAAGTTAAAGTTTTTAGTGGAAATCAAACAGCTTCAACATGTACAGGGTGTCCTCTTCATTGGTTAAAATATATCTAGAAAAGCTTAAAATTATTAACAGGGAACCTAAGCTTGATGCAATGCTCATTTTGCTTGTTGTAGTATTAATTGTATTGCATAAAAAGCACAACATAAAAGACTTCAGTTCATAGAAACTGCAGCAGCAGACTTTGTCATGCATGTGGAGATTGGAACTTTTCAAAATGGACTTTGGAAAGAAAAGAGTATATATTAATAGAATTAAAAAAAAAAAAAAAAGAAAGAAAGAAGGATGAATTGTCATGCATGAAATGGTGTCTACACTGTGAGAAGAAGTTAGGCAGATATAATAAAAATTGAGCAAGACTGCAAAACTAGTCTGGGTTTTGACCTTCATTATGGGTTAGTGATAAAATCCTGTGCTAAGGTCACACTTTCTCAATTGTTAAAATACACAACCTCACAAAAATCCTCAGTGATGCCTTGTTCCTCAGTTGTTTAAACCACTGAAATTTTTATAGGGTAATTGGGATGTCACAGAACATTGGGGCTGGATCATCTTTCTGGGAACAACACCCTTAAATGATGGAGGATCTTACAGAGCTACACAGAAGTTGCAGCTTTGTCAATGAGCTGGGAGAAATGACACTTGAAGTACATATCATGTTCTAGTTGGGAGAGAAGGCAGAACAGGGTGGAAAAAAATCCAAGTACTTGTCTTTCAAATCTGACACTGATAAATGATTTAAATCCCTACTTGTCCTTCAAAAATTAAATGCTTAAGGGAAATTTTAAGAACACTTACTGCCAAACCACAGTAGGGTCTATGGCTTCTAACACTATTCATGAATGACATTCAAGCTTTACTCAAGTGTAATATTTCCATGTTTATTTACTAGGTCTAATGTTACATGTTCATTGGTAAACACAGAAAAAATTTAATTTGTATACATTTTCTGGGGCAGAATTACTTTATATTTCATTCTCATTGTCAGCAACACTCTTTTCAGGATATGAAATATACTGTTTGCAAATCTCAACACAAATATAACAAAACTAGTAAAAACATTTCTTAAATCTGCACTATTTGAAGCATTCTATTTTAATAAAAATACTTTTGAAAAAATTCCCCAGTTTTGTTCCAAAGACTAAAGACTGTAGGGTTTTATGAAAAGCTTCTTAAGGCTTAAAAAATCTGCATAAAAATTAATTGTGCAAACGAATGTAAGTTTGCAATATTAGTATCACAAAGATTTCTGTCAAAAAAAAACAGTTGGAAATAACATGCTGTTTGTCGTGTAATTGTTACTATTCACTAAAGCAGAAAAAGCAAGTACAGAAAGCTAAAGAACTGACAGACTAGTCATTTAAAACTACAGGTTGTCTCCTGGATGACAATAGTTTTCAAAGTGGAGCCTAACCCATGCAGAGAAGTTGCTTGCTGGAAGTATATATAGGATAATATTTTAACATTTTAGTTGAATAGAGATTTTTAAATTTTTTTCTTAAAAAATAAGGAAATGCTACTCAGAAAATATGGCAAATGCAGGAATGGCATATGATCTGTTTTGGTTTTTATTTCACAATATTTGTTTATGCAGAAGTACCTAAATTCTAGATTAATTATGGAAGTTGGTTTAAACCTCATAGTTGGAGACTGAAGAAATGAATTTCCTATTATGCTCCAGGAGGCCAAAACTGATGATGTGAATTCATTTAGTTTGCAGAAAACCAAAACACATTGTCTAAGATGTGGCTGCCTGTGTGAATAGCATCCATGCAGGGTTGAGTATAGCCCTAGTGACACTCTTGTGTTCATGTTGCCCATTGTCAAACACATAGACACACCAATCTGAAAAATGCAAATATTTGCAAGGTGCAAGAGAATATTCATAACTGAGCTGTGAAGCAGTAGGGAGGAATTTAGGAGAAAACAGTTCTCAGCACTCTGTACTTCAAAAAAATAATTTCATTTTTCTAAGCAATAGTTTCCCACCTGTAAAATGAAGATAATAATTCCTTCTTGTCTGTTAGGTAAAGCTGGTGGGGAAAAAAGTATTATTTTTATAAGTCTGTGGAAGTGGGTAAAAGAATGGCAGATGAAGTAACTGTTTCTTAAACACAGGTAAAAAGATATATGTGTATGTTTTCATTAAATTGCTGACCAGATAGACCATATTTTTCATTTGATCATAGTGAAATAACAATACTTCATAAAATTGGCTACTTAGTTTGACAATATTACAACCTATTGTTTCTTATTAGCATAAACATCTCCATAAGATGAAGTTGCAGGCAAGTCTTCTTGGTTGATTCACAATGTTTCTATTAAAATTATTGAGGATTAGATCTAGTTGATCATTAGTGATTGAGCAGAATTAACAATTTTTATTGTAGTTGGATAATTACTGGCCAGAGCTGGGATCTGCACAGAGAGCCAGATCTCCCACTGAAACCCAAACAAAGACAACACCATCAAGGATGAGTTCATGTACTCAGAGAGACTTCTGAGGAGCTTTAACAAAACCTCAAACAGTAAACCAGAGCTCTGGAAAATACTATTCCTAGTATTTAAATATAAAACAAAACAAAACAAAACAAAACCAACCAAAAAAAAAAGAAACACAAAACCCCCCCCCAAACAAACAAAACCCCAAACCTTTGGTGAATAGACAGATTTTTTTGCTTTATGCTAACAAAGGATGCTGTATTAACAAATCTCTGTAGATGGTATAGAAACTCCAACTCAATTTGAAAGTAAGAAATCAGGCACATTAGGTTTCAAGAGGATTTGCAAAGCCCTCAGCAGTTTTGTCACAACTTCTACTACTATTTATTTTGTGTATTTACTCTTCTTGGTTCATCCATCTGAGCTTTAGGCACTTAAATTAAACTCCTGGTCATGAGGCAAGTTCATGTCTTAGGTGCATTAAATTGTCCTCTGAAGTTGCTGATCTTTTTCTGTTGACCAGAGAGAAATCTGGGGCTCGTACCTCAGGTATCTAATTTTAAATGACAGATCCAATCTTTAGTGGTCTGCTCATGGTTATACAGGTCATGGGTTCTTGGTGAACCTCTATGTTTTATTCATGCATCACCTGTCTATATTTTTCATTAGGTGTTGCAGTAAATGTGATATTTGCTTCGATTTCTGTTGATCTTGTCTGTATTTAATTTCAGTATTTTATGTATCTTTGAATGTGGACTGCTGAAATTAATAGGCATTTTAACACTGAATTCAAGGGCAACAGGGGGAGATCCTGTCCCTGCTCTGAACTTTTGTGTACTTTAAAAATTAGTTAAATAATTAACAGTATAATAATAATGAAGGATAATTCTTTTCTGATCATGAATGAGAACAATATGTATGATTCCCTGACCTTCATGAACTTTTGTCTCTGATGTTAATAAAGCTTGGATTTGGTGATAACTGCATTTTCCTGTTTGCATTTGTGCAAATGTTAGCATGCCAGACACAGGGAATTAGTGGGTGCACAATGAATTATGGACTTAGGCCTTCTAGGGAAGTGCATAAGGACACTTGGCCAGGTGTTAATCGTAGACTTAAATTTAGATTTCATCAACAGTGTATAATACAGTGCTGTGCTGTATGAATAACACATACTGAATCCTGTTTGTCAGTTATGAAGTATTTCAATAGCAAAAGATGGTTTTAATGGCTCTTTAGAGCCATATATGTGCATGCCCTTATGACCAAAGAACAGAGAATTACTGGGTAACAAATAATTTCTTCTGTAACACATCAGACCTTATATCAAAGTAAAAAATTACTGACATAGTTTCACATATTACGAGTGTAGAAAAATATTTCTATGTAATTGATTCTGAGAGTAAGGTTTATATCTGTTACTAAAGAACAGACGTTTGTTCCCTTTTTTATTCTATATATTTCTTTGCCTTCAGCTAGTAATCTTTCTTTGAAATACCATGGAAACAAGCAAATATGCCTCATTAAACTTTCCTTGCAGGGAAGAAGAGTTAAAAAAAAAGCAGAAAATTTTTAAATCACAGAGTAGGAAAGAATAAAATAGAAAGGGCGATTAGATTGTTCTTCTTAATTCTTCCAGGTAAAGTAGGATAATTTGCTGCAAAAAACCCCACCACAACAATTTAATTACTGATTTCCCTCTCTCTAGTTGGACTGTTTTCCAGCTGTATACTGCATTATTACTTCACATTTTACAGTTGTGTCCATCACTGCAATATATGAATCACAGCTGATACCTAGCAGTCCCTTACTATAGCTAAAATAATGATTTTCTATATGATTATCAAAGAGATTTTGTTTAGATTCCTATAAAATAACATTTTAAAATGCAAACATCATATAAATTAACATCTACCTGACAGCTTATACATAGATATGTTTAGAAATATTTCCTTGCTATCAAAAAAGAGGGCCAGATTTTCAATGAGACTCTACTAAATTCAGGAAAGCTATGTTGATATATACCAGTTAATGACTCAGATAAGGAAAAAAATATTAAACCAGAATTTCAACTATACTCTTTAATAAGGGATTTAGAATTGCTTTGTATTTAGAAGAAATTTCAGCTTTCAGCAACATACCTCTCTCTGCCTTCATATGTCATTGAGATCTTAATGAATTGATTGTGTAAGATCCACACAGCGCTGTTAGTTAGAATCCCCCTTCACATTTGCCCAATATATGTCCTGTAGCTTTAACTAAATCAATGTCTGTAAAGGACATGTCTTGAAATTAAGCTCCACTCATCAGAATAGCCCCATAATCTTAAAGACAAACTTGGTAGTGAAAAGGATATTGATTTAGCTGAGTTAATATTTTTCACCCTGAAATCTAACAAAATAAAGATCTATAAATGACTTTCTTAAATCAGACTATGTTTTTATTTAGCTGACAGGTGGTGTAATTCATTTCCAAACATGTTAATTTCTAACAGTGCAAAGGCAAAGGTTCTCAGGACCCCTTTACAGTGAGACAGATCAAAGCTAAAGGGAGAAATAATGCAAGATGCATACCAGTGTGGGTCTGGAGGCAGCCAGAGAATGGCACCTATCTAGAGACTGAGAACATGCATGAGTGCATATCAGACAATAAGAACTGTCAGAACAAGCAGATTCTAACTCCTTTAACTCTTGTGTCTGGGTTATAGCCCCATTTAGGACAGTCCTGGAGTACCCAGACCCCATGCTTGGTTTCACTATTCCTTTTAAAAAAGCTGAGAAGGCCATAATGGGTGAACTAGCTGGATGAGGAAGAGACATGCTTCATCTCTGCATGGCCTTCCTCATGATGGTGTCAGCCTTCCTTATGATGGTGTCCACCTTTTCCAACTCTGAAGAGCTTCCAGTTCATAGCACCCCAGCAGCTGGAGCTCTGCTGGCATGAAACACTATTCTGAGAGCTTTTCCTATTGAATGCCCCATTTTTTATCTACCTGAAGTAGATTTAAGTAATTAGGTCTGTGATACAGTTCCTGTATTAATCCCAGACCATTTTCAGAAGAATACAGTGTGTGAGGGGGAACAGATTCAGCAAAACATACTGATAAACTAAATCTAGAGCTTGATTTCCAATGAAAGGTTTAAAACACCAAACAGAAATTCCCCAGGAAGATCAGAAATGTAATAGCATTAACCCTCTGCCAAGAAAAGTGATAGATCCTAAGGTGATTGTCTATTCAAGCAAAAAAATAAGTCATGTCAAAAAAATATCCACACTTTGAAAATCATTTGGTAAAGCATGTCAAGCTGTGAAGCCCTGCTGCAGCCACATTACTAATGGGAGGTAAAGGCAATAATTGTCAAGGATTTCCTGCCATGTCATTGCCTTTTTGCTGACCCGCAAAATCCAAAATGCCAGTGTCTCCAGGAGGGAAACAAGTGCCTATAACAAGATCCTTAAGTGACCGTAGACTAGGAGAACACTGAGTACAGCACAGCCTGACCAGTCATTAAAGATTTGATACAAGAAAATGTTGTTTGTTTGTTTGTTTGTTTTTTTTTTGTTTTGTTTTGTTTTGTTTTGTTTTTGTTTTTGTTTTTGTTTTTGTTTTTGTTTTTGTTTTTACAGAAATTTAATCAGGTTTTATAATTCCATTCCTATAACTGGAAATCACAGTTCTTTGAGGCAGAAAGAAAATTCATCAGTGCCTTCAGTGAAGGTTGTTCTTTTTGAAAGGCAAAGATGTTATTCTAAAGATTTTAATGGCAAAATGTGTTATTTAGTTATCTGACTTCCTACATGACAAATATAACTTTATAACCCATGCACTTAAGTTTAATAATCTGTGGTTGAACAAGAGCACATCCTAGTTCTAAGGAAAGACCAGTGTAAAGACCTTCATTCTATGGGAACATTTGAAGTGATGGAGATGAGGAGAGGATGAAAGGGCTTAATTTGTTTAACCTGGAAAGAGAAGGCTTATGGGGCTCTTACTAATGTATAGAAATAGCTGATGTGGGAGTAAAGAAAACAGAGTTGTACCTTTCTCCATGGTGCCCAGTGACAGGACAACAGGCAGAGAGCACAAGTTCAAATACAGGGAATTCCATTTAAAGGTATGAAAAAAAAAAACCAAACATTTTTACTGTATGGGTGATCAAATACTAAACAGATTGCTCAGAGACATTGTGGGGTTGCTGTCCTTGAAGATATCCAAATCCCAACTGGACACAGCCCTGAACAACATGCTGTAGATAACTCTTCTTTGAGTAAGAGGGGCTGAACGAGATGATCTCCAGAGGCCCCTTCCAACCTCAACCATCTTGTGTTCCTGTGATCAACCACTTCTTCTTGTAATCTAATAACCAACAGCAAATAACATCTAATTATCATCCAGAGTAAAAATCTGCATTTATTTCCTCTTTATCTTCAATTTCTAGCTGTTGGATCTTGGCTTGTGTCTGGCCACTTGATTAAAGAGCTCTCTTCTAGCCACTCTTTAGATACTCTCAGATCAAGCCACCTGTTAACCTTCTTTTTGAGAAGCCAAAGGGTATTTCCACAAATAAATACTCCACGTTCTCTGTTAAAATGGAAATTGAGCCTTTAATCTAGTCAATTTGAGGGATGGGTACTTTACTGTCTAATTGCAGTATGTATATATTCTGACACTTGAACTCACATTGTTCATTGTCTTTTACATTTTTAATGAATCAAGACAAAATTTAAAACCACAAATCACCCCTCCTAGCCAAAAATGACCCCTACCTCTGAAGCCAGCAAGCAATGCTAAGTATTATATTAGGTATGTAAGAGTCTCTAAGATTCTGACTTGACGTACAAATGACCTGGAAAACAGTCAACACTGACAACAGACAATTTTAAGGGCTAAGGAACAGAAGCTATCTGACACATCTTTTTATTTATTTATTTATTTATTTATTTATTTTGCTATGGAATATATTTAGATTGTTACTGTGTGTTTAAAATACTGGAAATAGACAATAATAAAAGATATACTCCATTTAATGGTTTAGAGATTTGATCAAAATTCAAAGAAGAATTTGCAATTGTGAGCAAATTGATCAGCTGTGTTACACTGGAAACACACTGCAGTAAGTCTACTGAAATCAGTGGTGCTATACATGTTAAAAACTTGAAGAATTCAGCAATGCATCAAGCCCAATAGATGACAACAAGAAAGATTCAGAGACTTTTCAGGGAAATTCCATTAGACTGTATACTGAGTTTATCTCCCTGTTTCCATGAGATGGGCATATTGCTGGGTTCTTGTGTTTAAAAGACTCTGGGCATTAGAGGAAAAACAGTATAGAAAATATGTTTCCTTTCAGCTGTAAACTGTGTTTAGTGTTCATAGCAATGGGCTTCATGTCAAATCTTGAATGTGATTTTGAACAATGTCAGCTCTGAGGTGGTGCAGGAGCCCTGGTGTCAGAGCTTCTCTCCAAGTTCACTCCTACCTTCCATGGCCTCATTATTCAAATGTCATCTTATGCTCTGAAGTTTCAGGACTCATGCCACTGACAATAAATACAACTTATCAAAACAAAGTTTAATCACTTTCCTCCATCAAATTTTCCATATCAGTTCTAACCTACTTTTATTTCTTCTACTATTCTTAGTTAACTTTCACATAATCTCCAACATAACTCAACAAGAGTAACAATGAATAATTCAGTGGGATATAATAACCTTGCTCCTTATGCCAGGATCAGTGATTTTTTGTTTCTGCTGCTGATGCTCTTTATCATTCCAATATAGTAGGAGGGAGTTTTGTTTATTTATTTGCTGCTGTCTATTGTTCCTGCACCTGTCTACTCCTCTGTGAAAATAAAGTTTGTTGTTGTTTTCTTAGTTTCTTTGCATAAAAAAAAATAAGTTCAAATAGATTACCTTTTCAAAAAAGATAGAATATATAAAAGTACAGCTGCTTAAGCAATTAGCAAATCAGCATGACATTTAGAAGCCTAGAGCTATTGGAAACTCACCTGGCTTCAGATGCCATTATAAACTAAGAGTTCAGTTCAGGTCACTGTGAGGGACAGAAAATGTTGGAGCAGAACCAAACTTGCTGGCAAACTCCTCTCTTTTACAGGAACTACTTTTTAACCCTATTGACTCAAAATATGGCTATTCAAATATCTGGGGTGAGAATCATCTCCAGGCTAAAAAATGTAAATGTGTCTACATGTTGGCCTCTCAACATTGAGAAGGTGATGAAACAAGTGTTTCATCACTGTGGGAGCAGGTCAAGCCAATATGACAGCCTAGATAGATAATATTCAGCTGACCTGCCATCGTGTGTCTAGTTTAGGTGAGATGAACTACACAGGGTACTTAGGAGATGGTGGTTAGAGACTAAATTGGATCACCTTGGGGCATTTTAAATGGCATCAAACCTCCATATTTGGGGAGCTAAACCTCCTTTTTTTTTGTTGTTTGCTTGTTTGTTTCCTGGAACCAGTCTTTACATGTTCCACTTTTGTGTAACTTTCCTACGTATTTGGCATTAACCTTAATCCAATTTTACCTTACACATCAGCAAGATCAAAATTATTCAGTGTTGACCACCATAAATAATCTCATCCAGATTTTATTACAGGAGATTCCCAAAGCCTCCTCAAGTTAAATAAGCACATTCACGTGATGATTATTATCTTCCCCAATCACTTTGTTTCCTTCACTGGGGACTTTAGCTTGCCTGTCTAATTCCAAGCAAGGTAAGAAACAATGTCCACAGCTCGAAACTTTACAAATCTCATCATAAACAAATTAAAAAACCTTGGGAGGAAAGAGGTACCCTTGTTTTCATTTTACACAGAGGGGAAAAGGACAGGGAATAATTAACAAGCAGTGACACTTAGGAGATTTCCAGTTTAGCGAGGAACTGAATCTAGCCCCTCAAACCTTAGTTTCCTGCCTCAGCCACCAGTTTGTATACTTCCCCAGACCTCTGATCATTTTCTCAGCAAAAACAACAATTAGAAAAAGCACTTAAATTATGTAATTAATCTCCATAGAATTTTTTGCTTTTGAGGAGGTTATGGGGGAGAAGAAATGAGAAAAGAAACACTGTAAATGAGGGAAAGAAAAGCACAATAACTAAAAGTTTCTGGCAGTGGTCTAAGCTCTGGGGAAAACTGGTTAAGTTACTGCTTGGCCTAATTTGCAGTAACGTGAGGTGAAAAACTCTTCAGGCAAAATCTGACCTCTGCTTTCATGATAGACACACTTGTATTTGGGCAAAATCTTCTGCAAAAATGTGGTTCTCATCCCAGTGCAGAGCAAAAATCAAAATGGAGGTAACAGGGGACCTCAGAGAGTTTCTATAGCATGAAATTGTCTTCCATTCACACCAACAGTGATGTGCTCTGCTGCCAAAGAAAGGATGAGTTTGCAGCAGCTCCTACCTGTACTTATTCTGAAGTTTGTACTAGGTCCTCTGCTGCTCTCAGCTATGGATACATTTTGCACTGACAACCAAATAAAGGTCGTTTGTCAGAGCACAATGAGGGTGGGGGTAATTACTAGGCCTTGATTATTACTGTAATATAAATAAAGAATATTAATAAGCTAAATCACATTCTGAGTCTTCTTTCTCTAGCTTTGCAAGAAAAAAAAAGCCCACTATTTTGTGGAGGCATTTCACTAATGGTTAATGAATATTTATTATTTTTGAAGGAGAATAAAACTATGTCAGGATGCTGCATGGTCCTCTGTATAAATGGTTTACACTTGGATTTTCCTTCCCATTAACTACCTGAATCAGGTCTGCAAGAAATAGTCCCTCTATTTGTTCAGACTACATAGAAGGTACACATTCTGTTTGGAAAGGCCGATTTGGAGTAAGCATATTTCCAAACCCTGTGATAAAACTGGTGAAAAATCCCAAAGGTCCCACTCTGTATTTGGACCATTAGACATTGAGGACACTTGAAGGCAAAGATGATATTACCAGCGATTCATTAGATCTATAGGTAGGTAGGGGCGAAAAAGATCTTTGGGCCATAGGCACCTTTAGGAATTATCCCCAAAAAGTTACCAAATGAGTGCATCTCTCCAGAACACTCTCTTATAAATATTTTAGCAGAACAGCAAGAGTTGGCGACCCTTGATACGTTTTCTTGGAACTAATAAACTGTCAAAAGATTTTTTTTCCCCTTTACTAGGAATTAGGTTTCCAACTTCCAGTGACTCAATATTTCCTAAGAAAAATCTTTTCTTACTGTGACTGGATCGTCTCTTTGTGTTGGTTTTAAGACCTGATAATTTGGGGGAAAAGAAGCAACCTAGGAAAAAAAAAAAAAAACAATAAAAAGGAAATGCTGTATTTGTGACAGAAGTATTTGTTTGAACTCCATTTTCAGGTTTTGAATGGAAGGAACTAGTTTGGAGTCAGATGCTTTGCATTAGTTTTCCATGGCATAAGTGGATCGTAAATATAGCCCTTAGTATTTTTGTCTGTGCTCGTGTGCTCGTTAACGTGCCTTTGTCTTAAAGGCAGAAGACATGTGAGACTTGCAGAAGATCCATTTTGCTATTGATCACACATTTTTTAATCTTCTATTTTTTAAGAGTTCATAAAAGGTTAGTGCTTTTTTTCCCAGTGTACTTTAAAGTTATCTGTAGAAAAGGTTGATTTCTTTACCTGCTTGGGATTTCCAGGGACAAGTTGAGATTTCTTTAATTAAAATACTAAGGGAAGGAGACAGAAGTAAATTTCCTGAGTTTTACCTTTCATAAACCCCAGTTTATTAGATACTTCAAAACAACCATTCTTCGGTGTGTATTTCAACATTTTACTTTTCTATATAACTTCCTTGTGCAGTCAAGTCTATGATCCCTAAACAATATCAATTTCCCTTTGCACATACCCTTCTGTATAAATGACATCACTCAATGTTATAAAACTAAGCAGTGAAAGAGCAAGGTCCAAAGCCCAAATAACTTAAATACTTGAAGTGAATAAGTGAAGTGACCAGTGGAATAGCATATAAAGATGGGAGGTGGGTCTGTAGGACGTAGCTGTCCAGGGGAGTTTGAAAATTCTCTTCATCAGCCTGAAGTCAAGTGATGTAGTAGAAACACACAATTTAACATCAGCCTTTCCTGCTGGGAGACCCTTCTGAGCACCTACTTCTCATCTATTGTATAGTCAGACTGGATATCCAACTCTGTCCAGGGATTGACTGCAACCAGTTCCCACTCTGTTTGACATTGCAATTATGATTCTTGGAGATCTACAGATTCAGCCTTGACACCTACTGTGTAATTATTATTCATGAACGTTACCTTATTTTGCTTCAAAGGGCTGCTTACATGACCAGATAAGTGCTGGCTGCAAAAAAAAAATTGTGACAGCTCAGCTCACAAAAAGAGATTTTAAGGATGGCACCTTTGCCATTAGATGACTTCTAATGCACTTACAGGAATTTTCTTTAATTTCAAAGTCTACATGACTGTTCAGACATGAAGAGTTGTATTGTACATAAGACCATCCAACTACTAGTATTCTTATGCACACTCATTCTGTAAGGACTAGCCCCAAACATTTACAGAGGCTTGCATTTTTTATTATGCAATGCAAAATCCCTGGGCATGTTATATGGGCACAGAACAAAACATCAGTTCCAGGACATACCACTGTATATTTTCTTATGAGAAGCAGGTCTTATGAAAAAATAAGAGGTTTCTGAAGCTTAGAAACTTTCCTACTGGCCCACTTATGTCTATGACCATCTCAGTTTTAGTAAGCATTGTAAGAAACTCACTAATTTTTCATTGCAATTTGTATGATCCTGAATCAACTTCAATTCCCCTCTACTTCTTGCCTTCCTTCACCCCCCCAAAACCACCAAACAAATGTTCTCTTCCCATGACAGCTTGATATTGAGGGCATTTGTTGAAAATATGTCTAAAACTTCTTTGTATTCCATGGAATTTCAGCACATGTTTAACTGCTGTACTAAACTGCATTGTATGGATCGGATCCAAAGCCTATTGATGTCAAAGGAAAAAAAGCTCCCATTGACTTGCATTAGATTTCGATCACACTTTTTTAACAGAAAATGATTACGCACTTATACTTTTAAACATTTATGATGAAAAGCATCAGCAAATAAAAATTTATGAATAGACTCCCACAAAACAAAAGTGTCAGTAGCTGAAATACTAGGGCAGATGGGCTTTCAAGATCTGTCACTCTATCAGCATTGTACAGTTTAAAGGCACCACATGTACTTGGTCTTCTGAGAGAGTGTGTGGACAAGAAACTGTTCTGATTCATTATTTTTCTAGCAAGAGAGATTTGATCTTGGAGCCAGACGATGGCTGGGGCCTTTTGCAAAATGTTTTGTGTTCATCATTTGTTACATTGATGTAATCCTTGTAAACTTTCTGAAAGAAAATTTAATCTACCATGCATTTCTGTTTAAAACCAAAAAAATGCCTAGTTAAGATTCCACCACATTTTGAGACAAAAATAACATATATGTTAATAATGCTTATTTCTCATCTGTGGTTTTAATTTTATTTTATTTAAAAAAAAATAAATAAACTTCAAAAAGTTTTAGTGCAGATGTCCTCATTTTCCAAATCAGGAGGAGATAAGGTTTACCAACAAAAGAACTGGAAATGGAAGATGGTTATCTTGAGTTTTGTACCCTAACTTCCTGATAACGTTGCTTTTTTTATTGTATTTAGCACAATAAGGCCTGGATTTTTCTCATCTGATTTTAAATATAACTGAAATGTCCAATTTAGGAGTGTAGTCGGTTAAGGTTGTTCCTGTGGGCAGCTAAATGAACCATGAGCATCCTTCCTGAAGTGGTTATCTTTCTCCATTAACCATAAACAATTGGATTGCACCCTTGGGGCCTTAGCTAAGTGCTGAAAAATGCACAGGATGAATATGGAGCTAAGTATTAGCAATATGTAGTTTAAGGATAAAAATGTCTATGAAAAAAAAAGGAACACCCCCACTATTATCCACAAAGATAACACCGAGGGTTTTGGGAAGGACCAGACCCATAGGTTGGGAAGCCAATTTCACTGATGAAAGTCATCTTCATAACTGTGGGGCTAGGGAGAAATTTAGTGAGAAACACTGTTAGAAATTTTGGTTTTCAACCTCACCAGATAAAGAATTTTATTTGACTTGTATTTCCATGGCAAGAAGTATTTTCATACACCTAAGTTTTGTACTAACTGCTTTCTAACAAAAAATCTAGACATGAATCGTTTATTACCTATGCTGATTACAATATTTACTTTGACTTCTTTTCATTTATTTTTTTCTCTTTTGGATGGTTGCTATTTAAAACAGTTTTAGAACAACTCTGATAAATTGTAGGAAGTTAAAGATGATATTCAATGACTACGTAATATGATAATTAAAAAGGCAGTATTAGAAGTGTGTGTGCAACAGTCCCTGAAAGATTTTGTTAAAGTGGTGTGGTGACATTTATAGTTACAATTATTGCAGATAAATTTGAAAGAAATGAATAATGGTTGAAAATAATATTTAAGTCTTTTAAGCAATTTTATATAGCTCAGAAGTGGAAAACCATGTTGATCAAAGTTAACATTTCTATAGAATTTTTTGATATTCATCTGGATTTAGTACTAGAGAGTCTATAAACTACTATAATATCTTTATCTGCTCATCATTTTTAATTCTAATTTTTTCTAATTTATGTAATTCATTTTTTTTTCCTGATATCTGTGCCACGTTATTTATTCTATCATTCTTTAAATTAATCAAAGAAGCTGTTTCTGACTAAATACACATATATATGAATCACTTCTGTCTTTATAAGACAAGGTAATTTTTTTAATTCACCACAATATAAAATGTTAGTTTTCACTATATATTATAAACCACTCTTTGGAACATAACATTATCTTGAACTCCCTTTAGCAGTTTCCAACATCCACATCAATCTTATATCATAAAAAATATGACAGAATCAATATTATGATGATAAACTGTAAAAAATTGCTTTTATCTGGATTCAGTAGAAATCACAAGTGATTCAGCTTGGGAGCATTGGATTCAGCTTCTTAAAATGAACAAGCTATTCAAAAATAAAACTAAGTTTGTGTTAGATAGAAGTGGGCTTAGTTCATTCTTTGTTACTAAACTAAACTTTTAATTCTTCTGTCCTTACACAATCTCCCTGACTGAATCCAGATATTTTTTTCCTGATAATTGGATTGATTTGGGATAGTAAATGATACACTACAATTAATGTCCAGCATGACACAAAATATCCTAGCAATATTCTATATGGAATTCCTCTATATGGGTTTTACAACATCTTTTGAAAAATACTGACATGCACTATGGCTAAATTATGAGTGAGCGGGTTTCTTCTCTGAATTTGATAAACTAAAATATATTTGGGGTATGGAATATGACTCTTCTGTTACCAATTTACTGGAAAATTGTTGTTAACCAAGATTACCTATTAGCTGTACAGAAAAGGCAAAATTAATAGCAGTTTCAGGAATTATATATGGAAAATGTTCAAGACTGCTTAATGATAGACCAATGCAACATTGTGAACAACCATACCTGCTGTCCGTGGTCTATGATCTATGATGGATACTTGCAAAATGCTGGTTCACATGCTGAGTGAAAGCTCCTAATACTTTCTGGAGTGCTTAGGCAGCCAATAAGCATGCTTAATACACACTTATGGACAATGCCCTATCAGACATCAGGAGAGGGGTGGCAATGAAGGTATATTATGCAGAACAGAGTAAAGGTAGAAGATATCTTCTGTGCTTAGATATTGTTGTGGTTTAATCCTAGCCAGCAATTAAGCATCATGCAGCTTCTTGCTCCCTCCTCCCTCCTCCCTGTGGGGTTGGGAGGAGAATCAAAACCACAAAAAAACCTAATGAGTTGAGATAAGAATGGATTAATAACTAAATAAAATAAAATACAATAAGAACAATAATAATAATAATAGTAATGAAGAGGAATATAACAAAAGAGAGAGAGAGAGATAAAACCCAAGAAAAGACAAGTGATGCACAATGCAATTTCTCAACACCCACTGACTGATGCCCAAGCAGCAATCTGCCCCCCTATCCAACTACCCCCAGTTTATATACTAAGCATGACGGTCTATGGTATGGAACATCTCCTGGGCTTGTTCAGGTCAGCTGTCCTGGCCATGCTCCCTCCCAGCTTCTTGTGCACCTGCTTGTTGACAAAGCATGGGAAACTGAAATATCGTTAATTTAGGATAAGTGCTATTTAGCAACAACTAAAACATCAGTATGTTATCAACATTATTCTCACACTGAATCCAAAACATAGAATTGTACCAGCTACTAGGAAGAAAATTAACTCTATCCCAGCCTAAACCAGGACATATATTTACCTTTTGCTGTTTGAAACTATTCCAAAAGAAAAATCATTTCTTCCTATCATGGAACCAATAAAAATCTTTGGTTGTAAAAGTGAAAATATAGTATACACAGCCCAATGTAAGGAAAGATAGAGATAAGAAATGATATTGCAGAGCAAAAGTCCTTGTGTTAGTGTTTCCAGATTGCTCTCCCTGAAGATATTAGAAGTAGATCTGACCCCCAGCTTTGTGCTGAGCTGTCAGGACAATGACAATATGCAGAAACGGGGCTATTCTAATGATAGTCACTTGCATCTGCAGGAAAACCTGGGTCTTTTGAACACTGTGTTGTCTACATGCTCCTAAAAGTGTCAGTCAGTGGTAAAGATCTAGCCAGACTACACACTGGGTGACAGCACAAGGTTGATTTTTGGAGCAAATAAATCCACGGAGTAAACACACAGGGTAGAATTAATCTCTTTTACTTCTAGCTTTCAAAAAGTGATCTGTAGTGTAAACTAGACTTCTAACTGTCTTCTACAGTTAATGAAGAGAGAAAACATATTAACATTTCCTGTATGACTCAGGATACATTATGCAATATGATCTTGTTGAAAATGCTAGTTCAGGTATTTTCTGTTCAAATAACATTAGGTTATGTCCATTCAAACCGAGATAACATGTAGCAAATTGTGTTTATTTTCAGAATGATTTACAATACTTGATATGTGCTGCTTCTGTTTTTCTTCTAAATTATTTAAGGGGAATTAATCTCTCATAATTTAAATGTCTCATACTTACAGCTGAACTAGATGTCCAGACTCTATTTACTATTCACACACAAAACCACACTTTTGGAACATGTTTATATGGTTTATTACAAAAGATGTATTAGGATGAAAATAAACTGCTTCATAAAAACAGCAGTTCCTCCTCAGTTGTTAGAAACTAGCATAAATGTATAGCTCACATAGATATAAGTGGCTGAAGTTGGATGAGATTAATCCTTCCCTTTAAGTTTGCCTTGTGCAGTGGTCTAGCCATTGTACTGCATGAACTGCTGACTTGGCTCATAACTTGTGTGACCAGCGGTGGAAAAGAAGGGAAAATGAAAACGTCACTGAAGTCACTAAAGGATTACAGAA
Source organism: Tyto alba (assembly GCF_018691265.1). Classification (NCBI taxonomy): domain Eukaryota; kingdom Metazoa; phylum Chordata; class Aves; order Strigiformes; family Tytonidae; genus Tyto; species Tyto alba. The sequence goes on from NW_024881282.1 coordinate 84,820,049, forward strand.
AGAAATTATATTACTTGCTTTTTAATAATGAGTGACATTACTTGCTGACTCTTACCAGCTCTTTTTTAGGAATCAGTACAGCATAATTTTTTCTTCTTTCATATCACAGTTAACCTATGTGCAAACAGGGAATAATCTAAAACTCTACAGAGACCTTATGGTTATTTCACTGCTTGCATAGTCATGACAGCTTGTGCTCCGGGACGTGGGTATTAGCAAGGTTGAGACACTTTTTTTTTTCCAAGGGCAAATGTGGATGCCATCAGCATGGAATCTCAGAAAATTCAAAAGTCTGTAATGGTGACAAAAGGAAGGCACCTTGGACTACTTTAATCCAGGCAATTAACATTGTTTAGAGACCTGAGGAAATGACTGCTTTATTGTGCTGATTTTAGATGGACTGGTGGATCTCCAAATCTGGAATAGAAACAGAAGGCTTGTAAACTAGTTTAACATGTGAATGAGAGATATTTAAACTAGAATTCTGAGTTAGCTTTCCTATGAAATATAAATGTATCTGTAGAAAATCCCTCTAGAGGTAGAAAAAATAATTTCCTGTCCCTAGAAAGTTGTTTAAATTAGATCAGATTAATAGCTTTTTAAAGTGCCTATTGACTATAGAAGGATCCTAGATTAAATGTGATGCCTAACTTTTTAAAAGATATGGTTGACTGTTAAATAATACCCATGGTTGTGATGAAGATATATAAGAAGGTTTTATCAGTAATTTATAGAGACAACAGTTGATAAGTAGACACAAAGCGAAGCAAATTAATGTTCTGACATTAGACTATAGGCATTCCAAGTCCTACATACAGACTTAAGTTTATGTGCTAAGAGTCCATGAAACCAAATGTGCTAAGCCAGTGGGGAATATTCATAATGTAGCTAAAGACCTAAAGAAATCTTTATGACAAGGATTTGATATTGTAATTTCTTACTCATATGCTCCGTGTGACTGATGTGATCCACAACACCTGACAGCACTTTGTAAGGCAAGGAAAAATGTGGTTCCTTTTTCCATAAATCCTTTTTGGTTAAGTGGGTCCCATATGAATCTCCCAAATGTGTTTAGCTGCCTCAGAAAGAGCTTCATACCACCATTGTTCTTACGATGAATTTTTGTGGGATTGAGGCTACAGCACTGCAGAAGAAAGAATAATGAGACAATGATGAAGTAAAAACCAATGTTACCTGTGGAATTGTACAGGTCTTACAACAGGGCCTGCACACATCTCTGTGCTCAGTAATCTTCTAAAAATTACAAGCTCATCCATGTTTTATGGGAGCTGCTGAGGTGACTTCAATTTCCTTTTACTTGTGAAAGAGTGGATTAATTACATGAGGTTTATATGCTGCAACAGTTAATGGAATAGTTCTTGCAAACATGAAAGGTCAGTAAAGGAAGAGCTTGTAAAAAAATCTGTTCAAATTCAAACACCATGAAAAATAAAGAAACAGGACAAAAGGAGAAAAAAAAATAAAGTTTATCTATAAGTGAAATACATGCAGGCACTACTGCAAAGGAATTTAAATGTGTATATAATGAGTAGCTACACATGCACAAAAGTAGCTGTCACACACTATATAGTATGCATAAAAGCTCCAACAAGTTGCACAGTATGAGGAATAGTTGCTTCTGGATCAGCGCACAGTCATTTAGTAGTCCTATCAAGCTGACAGTGAGTGTACCGGGCCCGATACACATGACTGCCCAAGAAGAGTGTCTCTGGATGTCAGCCCTGTGTACGTCAATGAAACAAGAGTAGAGCAGAATCAAAACAAGTTAACAAACCAACAGCGAGCTTGTTTCTGCTGCAATAACAGAACCATAGGCTAACCGAGGCTTTCTTTTTAAAACTTGTAAGGTTATGTCAGTGACCTCAGAATCAGTGACCCACAGATGCTGGATACAGTGAGCATGAAAGTTTTTTTTTTTTTCACTCTTCTTTTTTTTCTTTTGGAATTTCTAGGTATCCAGCACTCCATTCTGAAGCAACCGAAACACTGGCTATTGTTCTCCCTCAACTCTCCCGACAAATCCCTCTTTGTTTGCTTATGTTGGTTAAACACCATTCAAGATCCGCTCTAATGAGCACTGTGGGGTAGTCACTTCTGATCATTTTAATGGTCTTTCTGAAGGCTTAGATTCATTTTATGTTCTGCATATATGAAAAGATCAATTGTCTGATATACCCCAGTTGTTTAATACATCTCAGATGCTATCACTGTAACCAAAAATATTCACTGGACCATTTTCGTGACAGGCTGGACAGTTTGTGTTTAGTTTAGATTTATTAGCAGATGAATTATTTCAGAGAAGGAATATGAAGACGTGACTTTAGAGAAAAAGGTCTAGAAGTTTCTTCACTGATGGCTACCACTATGCACAGATTACTACCACAGCAAGTTGGTAACCTAAGCTTGTCATCTGGTAGGGCTATTTGGCTAGAAGGAAATTCCATTGAGAAACCGGTATTTGGATTTTGAATTTTTCCTATATCATTTTCTAAACAAATAATTTCATTTTCAGGGTTGACAGGTGTTATTATGCCAGGAGTAGAGGTACCCAACTCAGCTATAAACACATAATTTAATATGGAGTTCATCATGGACTAACTGCTCCAAGCTCTGGACTTTGTGGGCATCGCAGCCAGCCCACAATGAGTTCTGCAACAGCAGAACTGCTATGAGCATCGGTTTGGCCACTTCAAAGCTATGTCAAGGATTGAATTCCAGGTGCCACGGTGACCTCTAATTCAACTGATATGTATTTATAATATTTTTCTCTCTGAAGAATGTGCTTTCCCTCTACTCATTGCCAAAATGTTCACAGGCCTCCTGGAAGTTCATTGCAAAATTCAGAATTGTTCAAATCAAGCCCTGCTTTTGAATTTGAATTGCTTAAATGCTTGTAAGCTCAGAGTGAAAAGTCCCCAAAACCCGAAGTCGTAACAATACAAACATCGGTGCATCCTTTTCTATATCCAGCTTCAATGTATTTTAGAAGGGGCAAACTAATTAAAAAAGAATGTGCTGTGAACGTATAGTTTTAATATTGAAAGCATACAGGAAATGCACAGGGCACCTTGCTCATATTGGAAGCACGTTGTTTTAAAGGTCTATTAAAGAGTTTAAGATAAAAAGGATTCTTATAAGTTCAGACTGATAGACACAATCATAAATACATCTCCACATCTGCTCCATTTTCACAACTGAATTAAGGAACATTTTCCCCCCAATGAGTTTAATTAACTTTAAGAACAAGCTAAATTAGTTTAAAAGGCAATTAAAATGCAAGCGTATAAATTGTAATTAAAACTGCATGCTGTTTATAGATATTTTTCTAAATATTTAAAGAAGATATTTTCCAAATGAAAAAACAGAAGTTCTACAGTTGGTGAATAATTCAGTTCAGAAAAATATGAAAAGCTTTTCTTACATATGTAGAATTATTTTAAAAAAATAAAATTTCTTAGAAGTTAATATTACAGAATTTTATATCAACATTGCACTGGAAAATAATGATAATTTGCTTCACAGATGTGGTTTTGTCTTATGGTCAGATGCAATTGGTTCTGCTATTTTACTGGTTGTGAGATTATCAGATTTATTGGGAGTTACATATGTCAAGCTCTGTTTTGTCTGAACTTTACTTCTCACTGCCTGTGATGTGGTCAGCTTTTTGCACTGGGCACTTCTCCTTTTCTTCTATATCTTCTTTCCCTCCATCCATGTTCATTATCTGGAGTTGATGTCTTTATTGGTAGCGTCCTCAAAACTGTACAGTTAACCAACTTTAAAGAGGTATTTTTTTCTCTCTTCTACTCCCTTTGAGCAACACAGATGATGTGAATGGAGCACATATTGGCTCTGTCCTCCAAAATGAGCATCACTGTTGCTTTCCTTGATCTACACACATACTCAATTCACACACCCTGTAACCACAGACAAATCACTTCACCTCTCTGTGTTCATCTTCTCTTCTGCCCAAACAATTCTTAATGAGTTAGCAACTCTCTCTCACTGTTTGGAAGATTCCTAGGTCTTGTCTCGACGGTATCAGGTACAACAATTAGCCCAAGTGGCAAAAATTCTGTGGGGTTGAGTACAGATCTGACAGAACATGAATAATTGCATGAATATCCATGGTAAAAATATGACACTCTGGAGCTTTATAAATGTTTTCCTCAGTTATCACATAACCTGGGGGGTTGTCTTTGAGTGAGTAATGATGATCACACACTGTTGCAAACTAAACCACTACGTTATTTGTTGCCTTACAGCTTAATGTTGATTCTATCCAAGTCAAAAGGAAAATTCCTACTGAATGTATTGCATATAGGTTTACAATATTACAAACATGGCCTTAGAAGTGTTCTTTAGCTATAGAACAAAGAAATTAAGTGCATGTCTAGTAATGACTATATAAAAATCTGTGTCTGAGTTCGAAGAATTAGTGTGAATAACTGAGGTCTGATTTTGGTTTTGATTTTGTTTTCATGTTTTGAAATTAAAAAATATGGTTAAACACTCTCACCTAAACCTAGAAAAACTCCTGAAATAGATTTATGACTACAGCAAGCTATATTCAGCCAAATGCTTTTTGATGTTAGAATGGGATTTTTATTGAAAATCGGAAATTCTAGTTGCAAAAGTTCGTTTAAAATATCTATCACATTTCCCAATTTTTATAGCTCTAAGTGACTAAAGTTCTTGAAAGTGTAGGAGTTCTAAAAGATTTGAGACAGTTTAAAAATATGTCATTTGTTAGCTTTCAAAAAGAAAGATACATGAATATAAAGAATAAGATAACAGCACAAAAGGGCTTTGTAACTGCCAATGAAAAACTCTGCATATTTCATCAGAGATATAAATGTTACAGTTTTAAATAAAAATGGGAAGAAAATGAATGACTTGTTCTTTCTCTCTTCAAATTGGTGGATTTGAAGAGGTTAGCCTTGTTTCTAACTCAGTAGAAGCTTTCTTGTTTGTCTTACATAATCAAAAAAGAGAAAAGCATTCAGGTGGAAAGATGTCTACTGTGTGTAGTATGAATAGTTGGATTTTTCAGCACAACCCTTATTCATAGCAGGGATACTTCATAAGAAGCTTATGAATTTCTATTTTAATCCAACAGCTAATTTCCATTTACAACTATTTGTGAAATAACACAAGAATTCCACTGGAGAGCTGGTTCAATGAAATACTAAATATGCCAAACTAATTGTGACTGGGCTCTGATTCGAGTCACACCTGTGTTTTGTGGAACCCTTCACCAGGAAGAATGTTGAATCTTGTCCATCTCTAAATAAAACCAATCACACAGGGCACACACACAGACCACCAGGAAGGAAAAGTCCTAATTACATTAGCTTGTTGACAAGTAACGGGACATGTAAAGAGAATCAAACATGTCTCAGCTGCCATGCCCTAGGAAAAACCCAATGAGATTCAAAAAATAATGAAGTAATGCCAACAATATTATTTATGCCACAACAAAAGAGGAAAAAGGCCTTGTGCTTTAGGGAAGCATACTCTTTACTATAGGACAGAATGATATTCCTGCTTAATATCCAAATCTGTTGTTTATTTCTTATTTGGGCAGAAGTATTATTGATAAGGTAATTCGCATTTTATGAAGCTTCAGATATTGGATATGGTCCAGAATAGTTAAACTAATAGACTGAATCACTTGTAACATTTTCCTAGTAAACAATGCATCTCACAGTATTAATTACTGTAATTAAATTAACAACAACATATTGCTTTTTTTAATAATTTTTTCTCAGATTTGGAGAAAGCCTTTGGAATATCTTTTAAGTTTCATATTAGGAAGTTTGCTGCTGAAATGTTATATTCTTATGTAGTTTACTGAAATAACTACATTTTGCATTAAATCAAATTGTAAAATCTAAGGAATAAAAGAAAAAAAGAAAAACAGGGTAAAGAATTTTTCAGAAAAATATATTAGTTTTATATCTGTGATTAAATGCAAAAGCTGTCAATTTTTAACAGCTTCAAATTTATTTTCTTTCTTTTGCTTATTACTTTCTTGGGATCCTGGGATATCTGTCTTACCTTAATCCATTTATTGTAAATCTGACTGGAAAGTAAGGCTGAAGTAATGGTTCTATATCCGAGAGGGTAAAAATGTCAAATGTTCCAAAGTTGTCCCCTCTAACTGTTGAATATCTTTGCTTACAGATTTGAATTATTTTTTATTAGGGACCTTTTTCACAGTGATCTTGTAATTGTGAAAATAAAAATGTCCCCTTGACCTTCATCTGACAAAGTGAAAGTTTTGGCAAAGACCTCAGAAAAGTAACATAAGTACACCTCTATAATAGTAAGCATGTATCCATTCATAATTGAAAAAAAACCCTTCATTTATTCAGAGCCTTATTTAGAATCTCATTATCTTCTTCTAGCTTTTGATAATAGGGTCATGGATTTCTAGAATACACTTTGAGTTTTAAAGTAAAATGCAAATTAACAATGTGGTTTCTCTCACCATTTATGTGAACTTTATTCTTCTTTATTCCTTCAAGCACACCATAGCTTCCTAATGACTACTGTTCAATGTCCATGAAAGTTTTCATCCTGTGTGAGAATAAAGAATTGAACCAAAAGGCCTAAATGAAAGTCATTTAGTGGAAACAATCCCATTGATTCCTGTGAACTTCAGGAGTGCGATCTTAAATCATCACATTTATGTATGGAATTTGCTATGTACGTACTGGAAAGAGACTCCTGGCAATAGAAGACAAATTGGCTGACTATTGTGATGCTTTTTGTTGAATTAAAACCTTAGAGTTCCAATTATGTCTAAGAAGTGCTTCTTCCCTTGTAAAGCTTTAATTTGTCAAGTTAAATGTTTTTTCAAACGTGAAAATAAATTTGCTTTTCATTGAGATGCTTTGAACTCAGTGAGACCTCAAGAACAGTTTATATGCCCTGAAACCTGTATATTTTTTTTTTTCAGCTGTGTTAGTTGGGGTGATAAGAAATATTATCTCTCAAAACTTATTTGAAGAGCAACTAGAATGTCATACAGTGGGAAATAGGAATCTCCATCTACTTAGTTCTTTGAAGAGTAGATTACTTTCACTCTTCATGTACAGAGAGAAGATATTTTTTACAGTAAACAGCTCACTAATCTAGCATGTCAGGATCCAATAGCTGGAAGCTGAAACTAGACAGATTCAGATTAGAAATAAGACATCCCTTTTTAACAGTTAGGAGAAATTACATCAGCTTCCAAAGTGAGATAGATATTTAAGATACGAGGGATGAATCGCACTCTGGAGATGTCTCTCTCTCTCCTTTGACTGTTGAGAAACCCCAGATAACTAGGGTAGGTGTCTAACTTTTAAATGGATAATGCTAGGTGAGATAAATCGGAATTTATTAAATTGAGATAATATTCTGTGTATCTCCTTATTGTGTAACAGTCACTGCAAACGGTGGTTTAGCTGTAGTACTTGGGAAAATTATTCTGGAATATTTCAGTGATTTTAACAACTGAGACAAGTTTAGGGAGAATTAAGTGTCCAAAAGTATTTAACTGCATCTGTGTAATGAAATCCATTCAGTTAGAAATGGAGATTACAGTCCTTATGATTTTTAAACCACTCTTCAGCTTACCTCTAGAACAGGGCAGATCAGATCTGCTAAATCAAATCATCTGAATGCTATTTGCATGACTGATTTCTAAGAGCATAAAATTGACAGAGAAGGGAGCATCAGTTATGCATTTAGTTCAGATTTGCTAATGATAATGATGGTCACACAACTTTCAGAATACGTACTATGGAGAGATTGTTCATGCCTACGAAATATATCTTAGCATATTATTGTTTTTTTTTTCTTTCAATGTGTTTTTTTTCAGGGCATTAGGACAGAGAAATGTCATTGAGGCTAAGCAAATATATGAATATGAAAGATTGTGTAAGTCTGAGGACAAGTTCTCACAGGGTTTGGATGACTTCTGGCAAGTAATTTTGAGTGAGACCAAAGAAGTTGCCTGCTTGGTTCCTAAAAGAGAGGGGAAGCACATACACCTACATATATTCTGTTGAGTGTTCTCTACATAGTTGACCCAAATCGCCCACATATGTACAAAAGTATTTTAACCTCAGTTTTATACTAGTGTCTTTCACATGAGTCAGTGATTGATTATAAAACAGAAATTATTTCATTATCATAGGTTAAAAATCAGTTGCCTCCCTCCCAGAACAGAAAAATCAGGCTCCTCACTATGTGCTGACTTCATGACTCTTGCTTCTTTGGTCAGCCTTTTAAAGTTTAAAGCCTAGTAGTTGCAAGAGTGTCTTAGGAAATGGAAAATGTGTGTATGAGCTTTTCAAAGTTTAAGAGAGTCGAAACTCCCAATTTTGGCAGGTAACAAACATGGACTACAGATGTTGAAATCCACTGAGAAATCTCTCTTCCTTCCTATCATGTCAAGTGCCTAAAGTCTAGAAAGGAATGGGAAGTCAGGTAAATGTGTTATTAAATGATTGAAAGCAGTCTTGTCTCTAGGTTTGGATGAATCCTTATAGACACTGTATTGTCTGTATTTATTGTATCAGGACAACAGGGGTGATGGTGCAAACTATATTGTTATTCACACATAAATACGACTAAATATTAAACATACCCATATAATTATTTATTTGCTTTTACTACATAGATTTTGATATAGTTTACTTTGGCACCTGAAATCACCTTTACGTATGGTTCCCTGGAGCAATGCAAACGATGCAAATGCTAGACAGATTCTGAGACTTTCCTTGTCTCAATTCTGTACTCATGGAACAAAAATGTCAATCTGGTCATTTTGGGCTAAATAGTCTTCTAATAGTGATTGTATCACAGACTGCTTAGATAATATATCTTTCAAGATGATTCTATTTACAGTTGTCTACAATGTAAATATAGAAAATAATTTTTTTTAATTATTGACAATTTAGATTCTCTATACAAAAACACTTGAAAGTATTAGGCTTTTCAGAGAACAGGACTTCACAGCGATCTAAAAAATGGAAAGACCTAAAGCCAACAGTCTATTTTTAATATTTAGGCCTGCAATATTAAGAAAACAAAATTCTTTAGGAGCAATAATGTATGCTAAACTAAGTCTTCAAAGTCTGTTAAAATATTGAAAGTACTTTAACTTTCATCTATTTAATTAATGTAGTCAGTGTCACAACAGTTGGGTGATGCATGATTTGGAATAGTTTATTTCTGTATGATTTTGAAAACAAACCTTCCACTTACATTGAAGGTCTGACTATTAAATTAATTATTTTGTTGGATGAGAAAGGCTCCTTCTATTAGATTTCTGTCACCTTGGTGGTGAGGACTTGAGATGGATAAGGAGATGCTTCTATAATGTGGAGTGACAGTCAACTGCAGAATTGACAAGTCCCTTCTTCTTGCAGTAATTCTCAAGATAGGAATGGTCATAGCTTCCCTATGCAGTGCAAGCTCTTATATGTATGTAAAGTACTCAAAGAAAACAGTAGCCCCATGGTGTGTCACATGGCAAAATTGCATTTTTTTCCTAACAAAGAAAATATTTTATGAACATATAATAAAAGAGGCTTTCAATGGGCTGAACAAGGCACAAATCACAGGGAACATCAGGATGTAATTACACACTTACGAAGAAGTCTACCATGAAAAAAGAGAGGTTGGTTTTTGTTTTTTTTTTTTTTTTTTTTGTTTTGTTTTTTTTTCCCCAAAAAAATGAAAATGACAAGCTCAAATTATGAAGTATACTGTGCACAATCAAGTGTGAGGAAATATCAGCTCACGAATCATTGACAGCCCCAGTTTCATGAACAGAGCATTATCAGCTCTGTGAGTCTGAACAAAACAGTTGTCAGCTGCCACCCTTTCTCAACTAGACAATTAAAAATTTCACATTGTGCAAAGTTAAGAAGTGAGCTCAACTCAGCAATCCTCTTGCCTAGCAGATGTGAAAAAGATCCTTCAGCCTGCAAAAGTGTAGTTCGTTCCAGGGAACATGCAAGAAGATAGGCATTAATATTCAGGGGAGGGTCTGGGTAGAGATCTGAGCAAGGCCATGAGGACATCTGGGTGCTCTCTGTCTGCTTGAGAAAGGTTATTCTGGGCAAATCCTGCTCTGCTGGTAAGGTGAGGGTGAAAGGAGTGGAGCAGAGTCAACATCTGCTTTGGACTCGTGCCAGCTTGGAGAACATGGAAGAAGAGAGGTTGTGAGGCATATGGGACTCATTTCACTGCTGTTTAAAAAAAGAAGAAGCGTGCTTGTTGGGAAAACGTGCATTGGGGTCTTCGTTACCTATGCAGCTCAACAGAAAAGATGAGCATGCCCTCTAGCTGGTAAACCACACTCTTCCGTGGACATGTTGTATGAGTAAATGCACTTATAGTTGCACTGCTATTGTATTTTCTTGTATAGATTGTCTTTCAGCTTTCCTGCTAGGGGAAAAAGGTTCTCTGTGCTGCTTAATCCCCTAAAATATCAAAGCACAACACCAAACAGGATCTAGCCCTTTACCTTACTGCATTCAAGTTTATTCATCTGTGAAATTAGTATAATAGCATTGTTCTGCCTCACAGTGATATTGTGCGTCTGCTTGTTTCTAAAGTGATGCTCCAGGCATGTTTTGAAACGCTTTCTGTTTCCAAAGTGCTTTATAGTCCTTGGACAAAAAAAAAAAAATGTGTTAGCTTTGAGTGGCAAAGACAGCAGATTCCTGCAGTAAGCTATGATAAAGAAGGATGATGTAGGATGAGGGCTAAGTGGTGGATCTGGGGAAGCTTTGTTTGGCTGCCGCAGGGAACAACAGTCCCAGTGCTGTTCCCTCTCACATGTGCAGTTACATGGGCCTTCACAAGGGAAGTCACAGGGTTCTGCAGACCTTCCCTCCTCTTCAGCAAAAAACTTTGAAGACTGTTATGAAACGGGATCATTAACCTGGATGCTGAATGTAGAAAAGACAATTTTTTTGGCAACTATCACTGCAGGAGAGCATGTCAAAAAAACCCAACCAGTCTTCAAGAAACCCCAATATCAACACAAAGAACATTTTTCCAACTTAAAAAATAGGTTGGAACCCCCCTGTCACATAGTGACTTGACTCTCTGTATGAGTCAGTCTCATTTCCTGATAAGTGTTTTATATTACTAACATTCAATTACACTGGAAGTTATTTAGGGCAGAATGAATGTTTATGCCTATGAAAGTTTACTGCAGCGAGACGTTTGTTCTGAAGCTACTAGAAGATGAATAATGATGCTAATAACAATAACATATTTAAATCAGAAAATGCATTTGCTCATTTGTATTCTTAGATCTCTGATCATTGCTTCTCAAGAGTTCCTCACTCCATATTTTTACTTAATGGAAGCATATTCCTCAGACAAGCTGCTCTGAAGGCTGTTTACTTAATAAGCAAGTTTCCTGACTGAGTCAGGACTGAGAGAGAAAAAGGGGGAAAAAAACCACTATCCAGCTGAAAAGCCCAGAGAAAGCAGCAGAGAAAGACGGTTTTATAACCCATCCTTTCCTTTGGGCTATTAATGTAAAATTGTTTATTTTAGTTCTGCAAAAACGGGTCTCCCTTTTTTGGAATGACATTCCTGTTGATTTCAAGGTATTTATAGCATGCAGGCACTCTATTTGATTCTCTCTGTATTACTTATTGACACAGTGATACAGATCTCCTCGGTATTCTTTGTAAGAACAATCTGTGGGTTTCTTTTTGTACATCAAGAGAGCTCAGTATCGATAACCTCAGCCTTTGAGAAGTGCTGAGTCTGTCCCCTTCTTGGAAGACAAAATGTAGTGTAAAAAAATCAGATTTTCTAAGTATAACAATCACAGAACTAATTCTGTTTTTTTCCTTCCACCTAGCTTTAAGTGTTGTTTTACATTTTCAGACCTTTTTCTGGATGACAGGAAGCAGAAGCTAATCTTTTACTAAGTAAAAATTGATCCTTGCAGAACAAGACTCCTGGAGCTAGGTGTGTTGGAATAATAAAGCAAATCTTGAGCCTCATGAGCATCAGTAACATCATATCATTAAATGCATGTCAGATGAGAGTTTAAAGTAATATTGCAAAGGAACCTATAGTTTCTAAGAGACTAAGTTCCATTAATGAAAACAATTAGACCTTTATGTATTGTGTGTTTAGGAGAAAATCAGGGACACAAACATGTTCCTAGGAGGTATGAGCTGTGGGGCCTTTGAAGATTTTAGCTAACAGGCATATGCTGCTGTAGCCATACAACCACCCCTGAAAATCTGACCCCATGTAATTTTTAAAATGGAAGTCTAATGATTTTGACACTTTATCTTTGGCACCATGAATTCTCACCTCGATCATGATTTTATATTTAATTCTAATCAGTTCTAAAGACTGCAAGCTAGCCCTCATTTTGGATAGTCAATTCAACCAGTTAGTACCCACGGAGTACCCAGCTTTAAATTGGTTAAAAGACTTTTTTGAGCGATCTGTGCCCAGTTTCTATGCCTATTTTCCTCTCTATACATTTGGGGTATTTTTGGTACCAAGCTAAGCAAAGAAACACTAGAATCTCCAAATTGTCATTTCAGCTTCAGTTTCAGGCCCTTTTTTTGTTAGCTTGTTAAAATAAGTATTAAGATTTAAATGCAATTCACAGCAAGACTTCATACAGCACATATCTATTCTAACATTGTATACAGATACTAAAAGAAAAAAGTAGTGTGAGTAGTCAGAGCAATTTTAGATATTTGTATGTCTAATAATTGTCCTTTTGATGCAAGGTCATGTGAATTTCCAGCTCTTCCCTTAAGGCTTTATTGACATCACATCTGTCTTGAGTGAATTTTTCCATATTCTGTTTTATCCTCAAAAATCTCAGGACAACCGCCTTAGACGGTAGAGTAATCATTTAAAATATTGCTTTTATTTTACCTGGATTAGTGGTAAAGCCATATTTGCTGAACTGAAGTGTATTAAACAGATCTCTCTGAACAATTGTTTTTTGCCTGTAGGATCTGCATAGTTAAATTTCATTTGCTCTCTGGGAAACCTGTCAAAGTGTCTTATTACATCTTTAACATCCTTTCACTCAAATTAAAATATATTCCATTATATCTTCAGTGCAGTAAAAATACTCTGAGACTTGCACAAGTTTTAATTGAACCTTTTTAACAGTATATCTGATGACAAAAAAAAAATGGTTTAAGTAACAGATTCTTTTTCAGTACTAAAAATAACTGCTGGAAATATAAATTCTTGATTGTCCAACAGGGCCAATTTAAGAGTATTCTTCTCATAAGACATGAGTCCTGGAGTTCTGAAAATTCTCTCAAGCTTACATCCCAAATTCCTAAACATCTCTACTGAACAGCAAGTGATGAAAATTAAAACTCTGATATTTCAATGATATGTTTAAGTTCAGGTCCTATACATGTATTGCTACAGCATTTAAAAATTAACACCTGGAGAATGCACCAGGCTTTCTTCTACTGCTCACTTCCAGATTTTATAATCCAATGCATGTCTTTCACAGCTGGTGAGAAGAATAGAAGAATTAGGGATCACCAAAAAGGGGATAAAAAAAAAAAAAAGTGAAAAAACCCTTTTCTTCTTTAACTCATCTGACTGGTTTTTGAAATTCTTTAATTAAAATATTTACTAGCAATACTGTCAAAATCAATATGAAATGTTAAATATTTCATACACTCCAGACAGGCTTTCCAAAAACGCATTTTTCCTTAATATTTTGGGAATATTTGTTAGGCTTGTGGTAAATATTAATTTCATATGAAATACTTAAATTAAGAAAGAGAAAGTTTTCAGATAACTGTCATATTTCCTGTGTAAAGAAAACGACCATCTCAAGAAGTATAATTGTGTCAGAGACTGTACTTGTCATTTGGTGCCTAGTGACAAGACCAGACACAGTGAGCATAAACTGAAACACAGGAAGTTCCCCCTGTACATAAGGAAGTGCTTTTTTACTGTGAGGGTGACAGCACTGGACCAGGTTGCCCAGAGAGGCTGTGGAATCTCCCACCTTGGAGATATTGAACCATCCTGGCATGTTGGTCCTGGTCCATGGAGATATACATGGTCCTGGACAACTGGATCTAGGTGGCCTTGCTTGATTGGGGGGGGTTGGACCAGATGTCCTATAGAGGTGCCTTCCAACCTCAACCGTTCTGTGATTCTAATTCTGTGATTATTTGAATATATATCAGATAATAGAACATTCAGATTTCATATCCCCATTCAAATAGTGCAAATCAAAACAAAAATACCAGAAGTATCCATTGCTCTTGGACCTAACAAAGGACTCTTCTTGCCATTTGGAAGCTTTCTCTGTATCCTCAGTGGTAATGAGGATAAATATAAATTTATTTAAATGAAGGCTCCGTTTTGGCTAATGCTGTATAAGTAAAGAGTGTCCGCCCATCTTTTCAAAGAGTTTTTCTGTGCCCTGCTGATGAACACACAGACATTTCACAACAGAATCAATACAAGCATAGAGTGACCTGCTTCAGAATTCATCATATGCGTAATACACATTGTATTATAGTAATTCTGTAATGTTACTGTCTACCTAGCTTCAGCTTCACTATTTCCTTCAATGAACTCTTCAACATTTCACACTGTGACATTTTATTTATGACTTCTACTGTAACCTTTGTACCTTCTTCTGTTTTCAACCCTGTTAGCCACCTCCATGTGTTAATCCTTACTGTGGAACAAAACAATCCTACCATCAAGAACTGAGTCAGAGGGATACTGTGGGCTGAAGCCACAGGGATGTCTCCTGAGCTGCTAAAACACTGAGCATTTAGGCATCTCCATAACATTGTTTCTACATGGTGCATTGAGAGAGGGGTGTGTCCAAAAGCTGCACTCACAGCATGGTTATGTTAAAAGACAACCCATCTAAAGCAGATGAAAATAAAAGCAGAAGAGAGACTTGTAATGTAAATCATCAGTCTTGTTGATTTTTAAACCTTCAACAACTACTGTCCCACAGGAAGGAATCCATTGGGAATTCACATTTCATGAGTGGGATTCATCTCACCTAACTTTAGACATGGAAGTGTGAGTTATCAAAATCTGTTAGTCACTTGAGAATAACAGACTGAGATTTTCTTTAAATAAAGAAATAAAAGGTAATTCCAGAAGGCAATTTAAACAAGTGCTTGGGATAGCTGAAATGAATCACATGCTAGAAGTGTCTATTTCTCTCTATTCATAAAAGGAGGCAGCTGAATAACAGCTTCAGGAGTCTCCATGGGAGCAAGTCACCCTTGACTCCCTTCATAGACAATGGAGAAAAATAGGCACTTTTCAAATGTAGTTCATCTAACCAAATGTACACAGATGATTCACACCCTACATGTGCTTTCCTTCAATGACTATTCAGCAGTTTGGGGAGACTAGTTCAAATATCTCTCTGCTGTAGTGTTTCATTCATTTAATGAATCCCACCAGGACTCTTTCCATGAATGGGGCATGTAGTTATTTTACTTTTTTTTCTTTATTCTTCTCTTCTTTTTGCAAACACATAGGAAGCTTGTGGTTCAGCTAAATATGATATCCAGGTTTCCTGAATCCTAAAGCAGTGTCTCAACACATCCTGTATTGTCTTCACTCTGCCTTACTCTTTCACAAGTCCTTCTGCTGCTATCTCACAGGATTCACTGCTTTCTACCCTGTGACCTTATGAACTGTGCACTTTCAGCAGTCATACCCATTTTTTCCCCAGTCCTGTCACCCTGCACATCCTGTCTCATCTCCACTCCTCTCTCATCTCCATTGCTCAGTGGTCTACCCCACTTTCAGCTTGTTGCCGATTTTAGAAAATCTTCATCCATGTTCTTCTCCTATTTCCTCCCACCCTCTTGCACCAGTTGCTATTAAGTCTCTACCTATATTTTAGACTTCATAGTCTGGGTATACAATGTAGATTCAGGAGTCTGAGATCAGACTAGTTTCCATGTAGCATGTACTGTTCAAAACAGAAACTTGTCTCTGTCGACTAAACACCCACATTTGGCTTCAGTTAGGACAGGACAGTAGAACTACATAAATAAATCTCGAAATTTATGACACAAACCCAAATAAATGACTAAACCCTACATTGCTGAAAATTGTTGTATCCCATTTAGAAATGAGAAATTGTAGTTGGTTTCACCACAATTATAAATATAAATGTCTTGAAATGATGGAACTGCAACCATCACATATCTTTCCTCTATTATTCACAGAAGAATAATTTGCAGTTCTATATTTTGGCTCATAGGTGGCGATAGAAAATTGATCTATTATTTACCATGCTTTTGTTTAAAGACGTTCCACAGAGACTAAAGAAAGCATAATGAACTTTTTTCAGACATTTAAAGTGATGTTTTTTTCTTGTTTTGTGGACCAGAAAATTTGTAGACTGTCATTTAAAATTGTGTCTGCACATCAAACATACCTGTATGTGCCTCTGAAGGCAAATATGTAGAAAGAATTCAGCCTTTTATCTCTTCAGCTTTCTTTTCTTTTCTTTCTTTCTTTTCTTTTCTTTCTTTCTTTTCTTTTCTTTCTTTCTTTCTTTCTTTCTTTCTTTCTTTCTTTCTTTCTTTCTTTCTTTCTTTCTTTCTTTCTTTCTTTCTTTCTTTCTTTCTTTCTTTCTTTCTTTCTTTCTTTCTTTCTTTCTTTCTTTCTTTCTTTCTTTCTTTCTTTCTTTCTTTCTTTCTTTCTTTCTTTCTTTCTTTCTTTCTTTCTTTCTTTCTTTCTTTCTTTCTTTCTTTCTTTCTTTCTTTCTTTCTTTCTTTCTTTCTTTCTTTCTTTCTTTCTTTCTTTCTTTCTTTCTTTCTTTCTTTCTTTCTTTCTTTCTTTCTTTCTTTCTTTCTTTCTTTCTTTCTTTCTTTCTTTCTCTCTTTCTTTCTTTCTTTCTTTCTTTCTCTCTTTCTCTCTTTCTCTCTTTCTCTCTTTCTCTCTTTCTCTCTTTCTCTCTTTCTTTCTTTCTTTCTCTCTTTCTCTCTCTCTTTCTTTCTTTCTTTCTCTCTTTCTCTCTCTCTTTCTTTCTTTCTTTCTCTCTTTCTCTCTTTCTTTCTCTCTTTCTCTCTTTCTCTCTTTCTCTCTTTCTCTCTTTCTCTCTTTCTCTCTTTCTCTCTTTCTCTCTTTCTCTCTTTCTCTCTTTCTCTCTTTCTCTCTTTCTTTCTCTCTTTCTTTCTTTCTTTCTCTCTTTCTCTCTTTCTCTCTTTCTCTCTTTCTTTCTTTCTTTCTCTCTTTCTTTCTCTCTTTCTTTCTTTCTTTCTTTCTCTCTTTCTCTCTTTCTCTCTTTCTCTCTTTCTCTCTTTCTCTCTTTCTCTCTTTCTCTCTTTCTTTCTTTCTTTCTTCTTTTTTCCTCCCTCTCTCTCACCCTCCATCCATTCCTCCTCTTTCCAAGCTTGCTCCCTCCCTCCTTTTCCTGTAAAATATTCAGTAGTTGGTTTAGCTGTTTTTGTCCCTCTTGACTTCAAAATTAAATGGAACTAAGGGAGCTCTCTGGCTCTGCGTGCCTGTGTGCATGCACACAGATGCTGATACCTTTCCTAATACACCCTCTCCCACATGCATCAAAAGACACAAATGGTAGTTCCCAGTGACAAACCCAATATGTTCACTTTTCCTATTCACAGCTGTCAGAATGATGTAATAAAAAAATAAACTGAACTTTATGCTAAATGCCTCAGGGCAAATTTAGCTCACATATGCCATTACAGTATCTGTTTGTTTTTTTACTTGAAATAAAAAAGCCTTCATCTTGAAATACCTTCTTATTAGCTTCAGCTCAGAATGGAAAAGATAAAAATAATTCTTTAAAATAAAATACCATAACTTTGACTGGTTAACCTAACAAGTGATCATACTGGAAGGCATTCACAATGCTTAAATTAGAAAATTTCACTTAGGCTAGAAATCAGACCATAATCTTTTTTATGGTCAATGGAATACTTGGTAATTTAACTTGACCTCTGGAATAGTCATGTGGCTCACTGGGAAAAATCTATGTATATCACATCAAGGAAATTAAAATGATTTCTTCACAAATATATACATTCATCATTTCAGAATATTAATTAGCATGGACACAGATATACAGATTAATCTCACCAATCTTTTGGCATTTAACTGGGGTATGCAAGTTAGGGCAGTAATTTTATAAATCTCCTTTTACAGATGATGTATAGGGATTTTAAAAGAGCAAGACAGACCTGAGTTGGGCTAACTCAAGTTTCCAACTGACCCAGCAATTAATTATCCAAATATCCAAATAAAACAAGAATACATCAAGATTTATATTCCACAAGCATTAACTTGTAATCGGCAAAGCATCTTTCAGCCATTTCCACTGTTCTAGTTCCTACATTAATTTGAAGCTTCAATCTTCATGCTGCTAAACCAGAAAAAATCTGACAGACAAGTTGCTCTGAATTGTGCCTCCCACTGTGAACAATACAGGAAGTTTTATAATGAAGAGGGCCTAATAGACTCAGTCAAAACACTGAAGAAAATTTTCTTCCTGACTTTACCTGGCACTGAAGACTGAGCTGGTCTTCCTATTTTTGTCCCCAAATGTACAGTAAAACTGTTTTGTGGAAGATTTTGTTTTGGTTTTGTTTCTTTCTTTCTGCAAAAAATATTCTTCAATTCAATTTCCAAAGCATGAATGAGATGAGAAGAAAATTTCCCTGGGGTGGACTTTGATCTCCTGTGTCTCCTGGAAACAGACAATCCCAGACTCCAGTAAGGGAGTTATCTCAGCCCTCGGTGGCCATCACTTGCCCAGTCCAGCTGGTCTTTGGTCCTCAACTTGTTCTCAGACCAATTTTAGGGCAGCTTAGTAAGTTTGTGACTGTTTTGATTTGTGCTGCATTCACTTTTTTGCAAGAGCTCATGGGAAGACTATTTGCATGCATCCTGGTGCAGAGAGTACGGTCTCCAAGATAAAACAAAACTCTGCTGGAGAAGCAGACAATACACAAATGCCTACCTACAACAAAATGTGCATAAACTGTGCTCTCACTGGAGCTCATCAGCACAGTCCAGCTGCTTTTTGTTTACAGTGAGGGCAATGTTTTCCCTTACTGGAATAAGTACGGCCAGTCTTTTGTAACAAACATAAGAACTCCCAAGAGCTCTTTCAACAAATATTTAGAAAGTTATGGCATGCTAAAGAGTAAAGCTAGAACTAAGCAATGAATCTGAGATTGGATTTCAGTTCCAGTCTTAAGTTCAAGCCTGATATTATGATTTCTGATTTTAGTGTGTCTCTAGAAAAAGCTGTGCTGTTCTATTGGTTGAGCTAAGAACATAATTAGCAATATTTTTTGCTCAGCTATCATATTCATCTTTCAAACTTATGAATGTACAGATAATGAAAGTCTTAAGTGATCTCATTATTCACTTATTAATATTAATGTATTTCTTCAGCAAACAACTTTTATCAGTGTTTTATCAAAATAAGGAATGGTGAATATTAATACAATATAAATGATCTATAATTTGGGCCATACTACTTACCAGCTATGACTAGAAAGAAAAAAAGACTAAAAAGGGGAGATCAAAGATAGAATGAAATGGGTTCAGTACAGAAATTATTAAATTTTAAGCATGGTTTTCTAATTCTTACCCCACCTCCAATCCTTTGTTCTTTACCCTTTTATTTTTCCTAATTTTTCTACCTTAAAATTGGGAAAAACCCACATAGGAAAACTAAAAGAAAAAGTTCATTTTTCTGAGAAGTTTTATAAATTTCAGCTAGCTTTCACACTCATGGGCTTCAAACCACTGGTATACCTGAGTAAAAGAAGTATGTAAGAGATATGAAGATGTACAAATTTAAATTTATATGAATATATTGCCTAGTATTGGGGCAGTCATTTGGGGACTTTTAAACTTTGTATTTAGTTCTGAAGTAATCACTCATTTTTGTTAAAATTATACATTTCCATCAGAATCACCTTCACCACAGTATGTGTTAGAAGAGACAGCAGAAAGCTCCCCTTTTAAGGGGTGCAGAAGTCTCCATGGAGGTGAGAGAATCATCTTTGAAGGGTTCTTTGTTATTTTGTGATGGTATCTTCTCTCAGAGAACTTCAGTCCTACTTCTGAGATAAAGGAGATGGTACTATTCCTCTGCAGCTGTAATCACAAAGGTCTAGATCACAACAGTGTTATATGTCAAGATTTCATCCTGAATAACATATTTGTCCTTTTTCTTTCATAAGCTTCTGCTTTTCAGTTTTCATTTCAAAGGAACTAAGACTCTTGGTCCTCTGGGATATAGGAAGAACTTGGAAAATGTGAGTTCTTGGGGTCTCAACAAGTCAGAAGACAAATTAAAATGTCCCATACAAATTATGTTTAAGCCACATTTTTAATCTTTAGACAATGTCTGTCCATCTGGCTAAGCAACACTGGGCTTCTGACCTTCCTTTAGTTGTGAACAGGTACTCAAGGAAGTTAGGCTATTAATATCAGTAAGTAAATCCAACAATCATTTCAATGAAAACCCTTTAATACAATTTTGATAATGTGTATAATCTTTTGTTAAGATAAGAGGGGAAAAATAAAGAGCTAGCCCAAAGATGTGTTTAGATCATGTTCAATTAGAACATGTATTTTCAAGGAAAATTTTTCTTGCCTCTACTATAAAATAGGCCCAGACTTACCACTAGGAAATAAGTCTTTTGGGATTTGTTCTAGCTTCATTTTAACTCTACAAAGTATTCTCTAATTTCTTACTTGGCTTTCAAATGATTAAATTCATATGTCCAAAAATCTATATGCTTTAGGATGTGGAATGTTTAAAAAACAAACAAACAAACAAACAAACAAACAAACAAACAAACAAACAAACAAACAAACAAAAACTACCAAGAGAGGTATACATGAAAACAAATCCTGCAAATATTTAAATTTTAGGTTAGATTCCTAGCTGTGTGGGAGACCGGATCACCAAAAGATCATTCAAATGGCTATTGAATTTCAGAGTCAGCTCTTAATTAAATGTAGATGCCTTGATATATTAGTGAAGTCAACCCTTAGCAGCTTATTTGGGATTTCAAAATCTCTGCCAGGATTCAGTGTTTAATGTAATTTGATATAAGTCACTGGAAAAATTCCAAGAGGGCTTTTTAAGTCAGGCAAAGGTACCTTTCCCCTGATCAAATTGTAGGAGATTTCTCAGACACCTTGCTTTCATCACACACTCTCACACACTGTAAAGTGACCATGAGACATGTAAAACAAAATCTCAAGCTGTGTCTGGTCCAGAAAATATTGATTACCTGCTCTGCTTTAGGAATTGGTCAATGATAGACTGAATTTATCATGAAACATTAAAGGATGGGCTCTTGTGATGAAAGGCTGAAATTAGGAAGGTATATTGAGGTCTCTATCTTCTTTTTCCCTTGGTAACACATTTATTGAAACACAAAACTCTTCAGGGTGGAGACTTCACTTTTGCAAATGTGCTGGCCTTTCCAAATTGAGTAAAAATGTGTGAATTTTGCAAGTGATAAAGTACCTGCAATAACTACTAAAGCTGGAGGAATCTGTGGGTGTTCAGCATTTGTTTTACATCTTCACTTCCATTTAAGTTTCTACAGTGTAAGTGCTATTTGAGGCACCCAGAGGGAGACTTTCAAAAGCACCTTTATTATATGTAGGAACAAAACACCACTGCAGAATTCAATAGGATCTGTGCTTCTAAATCTCTGGCTGGTTTACATTAAAACTTAAAAAAAACCCAAACCAAAAACATCTGTAAGATTTACTTACAGTTAATCAAAGAAATATGATGATTAAACTCAGAAATGTAGAGAAGGAGGAGGAAACTAAAAAGATTATGACAAAAACACAGAAAAAGAGAAGACTTCCACAGCTTCAGCAAGAAGTCAACATATCAATTCGCTAGGGGCAGAGAGGCAAAATGAGCTTAAAGTGTGACTAGTATAAGGAAAACAGAAAATTGAGACCCTCACGATAGGTGTCACAGTTAGAGACAAGCGAATGAAAATGCCAAGATTATTTCTGAGTTGCAGCAGAGATTTCTCCTGATAATGTTCAGTGTTGTCCCCAGACCTGCATACATCTAATTAAAAGACACTAGATGAAATACATTATAACTGATTTATATCAGATATGGTCAATCACATCTGCTAAAGTCTTTTTTACAACTTAGCCTACAGCAAAATGTTAGAATTCATGCCCCCAGCATTTCTGCAGTCAGGGATATCTTGGGTTGCTATTATGTCAACATGATGAAAGTATTACAGCTTTGTCTTTAATACTAAAAGTTACTCTAAAAAGACAATGATTTAACTGGAGGTGGTTACATTCATGTTGGCATTAGAGTGCTAAAATTAGTAAGAATCAAGAAATGCAACTTAGAGAGCAAGCATACTATTCTCTTAACAAAAATAAAAATTAAATTCCAAGTTTTGGAGACTAGTCACATTTAATTAAAGTTAATAGAACTAATTTTCCTAAGCAAAGGAAAATGTAAGAAAGCAGAAATTGTGAAAATAGTTTGAAAAATAAATCTCTGTATCTGGAAGTAGAGGTACATAGCTGAAAAGCTGCAGTGAGGAATGGAGTTGGGTATAGGCTGGGAGAGAGGTGTCAGAGGCACACTGGAAAGATATCACTAGAAGGCAATGCATAGTAATGCCAGAAGACAATAGCTGTGACCCAGATTGTTCAAATGAGAAGGGAGTTAAGCACATATATTCTGTTGAAATTCAATTTCAACTGAGTCTATCTTCTTTTCATTAAGGTTCTGCTAGTCATTGTTTTTTCTGTTTGTTCCTTTTTAGAAAAAAACACAATGTTTGAGTTGATGTGAACCAAGATAGCTTTCTTTTTTTTTTTTTTTTTTTACTTTCTTGTTTAAAGTGAAACAAAAGGCTTGCCTCATGTAGAAACAGTTTTTTCCTTTAAAAATGAAGGCCTGAATCAGAAAAGGGAGAGTATCTGAGTCCTGTCTTTCACTTGGAAGCTTAGAGTATTAGATACTTTAGTTCACTTCTCTTCACTTACTTGAATCAGCCTGTCCCTCTACTTAGGGACATGTCCACCAATGCAGTTGAGTGTGCTGAAGTCACCTGTTCTAAATTTCTTGTTGCTTTCTTGCACTTGCATGAATGACATTTGAGTAGACTACGGAAAAAACAAAAAAACAAAAAAAACAAAAAACAAACAAACAAACAAACAAACAAACAAACAAAAAACCAAAACAAAACAAAGAAAGAGACTTCCATCATGATGCTGCTTGGACTTTCCAAGAGGAAGTCAGACATATGTCTCATTTCTCATATTAATTCATATTTAACTACTTTATATACATCTGTACTGAAATAGCAAACCTCCTGGTCAGAGTAAGAGGTCATACTAAGAAATCCAATTAATCTGAAGAGGATTACAGAGTCACAGACCCTTTGGGTCAGGTTCTTTCATCAAGATGAGATAAGACTGCACTCTGCATTGTGCAGCTTTCTAAGAAAACTTTCTTTGAGTTGATTTAGAGATGAGGAGAGCAGGGAATTGGGAAACAGAAATAAAAGAGAGAGTCCTAGCCACCCTAGAGGAAAGGTGAAAATAATCTGAGTTATGGGAAACCCAAACAAATAAGCAAATCTGACAGCCCTAAACTGGCTCTGCCCAAGGATGTCCACACCACACACAGAACAGATAGACTAAGTTACATCCAGCAGACATATTTACTCTCTGGTTAAGATCATTAGACTACTAACAAGCAGACAAGGGTGCATTGATCTGGTATAAGAGGATCAGAACCAATGCAAAGTATTGCCAATTTTTTCAAGAGTAACGTAGCAACAAATGAGTGGGGAGCCAGTTTAGCCTGGAAAACAAGGTGTTTCAATTAAGTAGGAAAACCAGGGAATCGGGCAATAGTCTCGACTACATGAGAGATCAAACTTACAATTCCCTGCTAATAAATGACCCACCTTGGGTACTGTGTGGAGTTTTGAGTACCTGTATATAAGGACATCATAGTATTAGAGTGTATCCAGAGGAGGATGACCAAGATGGTGAAAGGTCTTGAGGGCAAGGTTTATGGGGATTAGCTGAGGTCCCTTGGATTGTTCAGCTTGGAGAAGATAAGGTTGAGGGACATCATTGCAATCAACAACTTCTTCAATGGGAACAGTGCAGGGGGAGATGCTGATCTTCTCTCTGTGGTATCCAGAGATAGGACATGAAGAAATGGAATGAAGCTGTGTCAGGAGAAGTTCAAACTGGACATTAGGAAAAGGTTCTTCACTGAGAGGGTGGTCAGTCACTGGAACAGGGTCCCCAGGGAAGTGGTCACAGCACTAAGTCTGACAGAGATCGAGGAGCATCTGATCAATGCTTTTAGTCATATGGTTCAGTTTTAGGTAGTCCTGTGAGGAGCAGGGAGTGGTACTTGAGGATCCTTATGGTTCCCTTCCAACTTGAGATATTCTATGATTCCATGATTCTATGATATATGAGGTAACTCTGATTTTGAAATTTACAGATTATCTTGTTGCACGTTGACTGCAGCACTGAGAAGCAGAGTACATGAGATCTGAACCCAGCAGGACTACAATCAGAGGTCTTCCTTCTGCACACACCTCTTTTTAGCAAGGGGGAGAAATTCTCTTCTTTTCTGAAAACACTGAGTGGGAGAAAAATGCCTAAGGTAAGAAAACTCATTCCAGTTAATTCATGTCTTGACAGAGAATTGATTTAGAGTCCACTCTAGATTTGTGGATCCATAAAACCACTTCTTATTGCCAATGTGATGCTGAGATACTTTAGATGTGGTACTCTTAGAAATTTCAATAGCTATATTGACATGACAAAACATGAAAGACCTGGAATAGTTTACTTTCAGGTATATACACATCTGCTACATGTCTAAGATCCTGGTATAGTTAAAGGAAATGTAATGAAAAGTCAGTGGGTTCTACAACTGAGTTAATTTGCCTAAATGAACGTGCTTATTGCCATCCGAGGTTCTCCTGTGGATCTCACTTGGCTCACACCTGAATTTTCAGTAGGGCTTATGTCTCTTAGAGGGACTGTGTCATGTTTGTCTAAGCTATGTAAATGTCTCAAATGCTCTAGGATGTCTCCCTCTCTGGAAGTAGAGATATCTGTATTGCTCACCCTGAAGTGGTTATCTAGGGCAGCATCCAGTTGCCTAAATACAGTCTTGTGTCATTTTTAATTCCAAGAAATATCTTGCTTGGCTTCTAGCTGCTGCTGCTTCACAATGGTGTTGTCTCTCATAAATGCTATGTTACATGTGTCAGTCCAGTAGAAATGCCTTAGGCATTTAAAAATGCCCCAGATATTTAAGCTTCAGAAATCTTAAACAGTTGAATTCTACTCTAATGGCTAGTCAGTTAAATAGTTCTCTGGATCAATGTCTGTTGGCTGTACCTATCAGGCAATTGAATACTCAGCTCACATATGGATGCCTAAATATAGGTAGTTTAATCTTAAATGGGATCCTACCCCTAGGAATCACTGATGAATCATTAGAATTTTATATGTTAACCTTGAGCATGCTGGCTACTGGAAAAAAATCCTTTTCATTCAATGTTCCAGGAAATCTATTGTTTGAGAAATCTTTATCTCGGTGAAGAATGCAGAATTTTAAGTATAATGACTGTAACAGAGGTTTATACAGACCATAAATAATTTCTCAGCAACAAAACTGGATGTATATTGTAGGTCAAAGGAATCTCGTAGCCAAAATTTCATTGAAGCTGCTGATAGAAAACCAATCTCTGGTAGTAAATTATTTACCAGGGATTCATGTTTTCAACTTATCTTAGCACAAAGTTCCTAAATAAATAAATAAATAAATAATTACATACATATTTGAGGGAGAAAATGTGCACTTTCTGTGGAATGACAAATAGTAGGATTTTGCTCATCATCCATTTGTGATGGAAAGTCCCTTTGCCCTTTGCAATATCTATTACATTTAGATAGCTAGAAATTTTGAATTAAACTAGTGAACTTGATCCCTCCCAAACCAGTGCCACTCATATCTAAAATATCCAATGCATCCCTCTCAGATGGATGTTTTCCCTCTTCTTTCAATATACTCAGCAAATACTGAAGAAACTATTCTTGAATCTATCAGTAGTTTTATCTAGCCATGGATCTGTGTCAAATGTCCCATTAGACGTGAAGTTAGCAGAGAAGCTAGCTAAAGTCAACTATAAACTTGTAAATCAAAGCCATCATTTTGATTTTAGGTCAGTACATGGTATTGGAAGCATTTAGTAGCTAGAATGTATGTGTCCCCCTGTTGAAGAACAGAAGGCAAACAACAATACAACTGTACCATTCAGAAATTTTGATCTTGAGACAAGGTTGCCTCACATGAGAGATTAGATCCAAAATTAGGTCCTGCAAGCACCGTTACTGTTCTGTGGACTACTCTTAATCTACATAATGAATTTGATCACAGACTATCACCAGGACCTTCACCAGACTGTCACTCAAAGAACAATATATCTGTCTTTAAAATAACTTTTTTGAAAACAGATACTTGAAATTTAATAGCAGAAGCAAAACCGAAACCCTATGAAAACAAAACATTTTGATGCACATTCTCTCTCTTCTCTGTAGGAGATGCGAATACAAAAGCATCCTGATCATGAAAAAAAATCAGATAAAGACTTGGATGGAATAGAATAGATTCTATTTGGACTTGGATTGAAATAGGTAACAGAGTTTGAATTTGAAGGAAAAGTGTGGTCTTGGAACAAATTAAGAAAGAGGACATTATTGTAAGAAGGATGCAAGTGTCTTTCAAAGGGAGCTTTGTAATATTTGGAAGAATAAAAGATTCATTCAATACTTAACTGAAATGAATTGAGATTCCAGTCCTTTTGAGGTTTGTCTATCTCTAGCCTTAGTTACTATGAAATTCCTTGACAACAGTAATAAAGCATTTACACTGAGAGTCTTGACTTATGCCCACCTGAAACATTCTTCTTCTATTGACTTAGAAAGCTTTGGGGGCAAAAATTGTGTGAAGCAATGAGCCTATTCAATATTAGACAAAGGGATACAGCATACAATACTGGAGACATATTTTCCCTTTGCCTATGAAATGTTTCAAGTGAAAACTGCTTCTTTCAACACTGCAGACCTTGTGGGAAATGACCTCTACACTGGATAAGTTGACAGGCACAGTAGGGGATTTCATTACACCTCAGAATTTGACTGGCACAGCCAGCTCGCTCTGGCTCTCTGTAACCCCTGGCAAGTGCTTGGAATTGAATCTGTAAATGTTAATCAATATTTTAGGCCTATTAAATAGAGAAAGGCATTGTGTAAATCAAAGCACTAACAGCTAGCATGGTGCTGTACAATGACTTCCAGGCCATCAAAAACATTGTAGGGAGCAAAAGAGCAAATATTTTAATAAAACAATTACCTGTACAATTTTAAACCTGCAGAAGAATGTAACATCTCCAACCCTATCACACTAACTTAATTTTCATTTCAAACAGGTCAGTGAACAGGAGCAACTCAATATATATATTTAATGAGTCTTTAAGATGCTATCCTAAATCTTTGGGAAAGTAAAAGTCCACCATGTGTTTAAAACATCTGCAAGCATATCCATTTCTTCTTAAAGATGAAGTGGGACAGAACTGTACCCAAAGCCTAAGGGATTTTCACCATTGATTTCAGTGGATACAGACACTGAGTGAGAGTCATGGGTGGGACTGATTTAGCACAGCTGTAGACAGCTGCACCATAGACAGCTGTGGTTGAGCTGGTCACCTGAGGCTCACTTTGGAGAGAAATGAGAACTTTTCGAGTGCAATTTATTTAATGCTAAAGCCAATGTCTAAAATAGGTCAAATAAATTGTACCTTAAAGCCCTCTGGTCTCTGAAGTGATTATAGAGAGCCAGAGGTAGCCAAAACAACTAAATGGTAGATGTCCAAAGTCTGATGAGATGAATCACTGCATACCCATATATCTAGTGTTGTTGGATATAAACCAGACTGCAAAAGGCAACTGAACCTGTGCTGTCCTCAGGCAAATATGTAAAAGGCTACTATAACAAAAAAAGTTAAATATTTTCAGGATTTTGAAGTGTTTCCTTGTTACAAAGGTTGAACTGGGTCTATAGGAGTATATATATCTGTATCAAACACCCATTGAGTGAAAAATTATTTCTAATTTTTTCTCCTGTCCACAAAACAAAAATCCAGCTGTCCAGCTACAAAGTGGTAACTTGCTGCAGTATGAAATAACAGCCCTTGGTTTCTTCAGAGTCCCATGTGTGGGTCCAGATGTGGGAGCCGGATGTTGATATGGACAAGACTAGATACTGCTTATCAACTTGTTAATAACCTGCCTCTGAGAGAGGAAGCAGCCTCCAGTTTATTTCCCTTGCCTTCAAGAATTTAGGGAGAACCAGGTACTATGACCAAATACCAAGGCAAAATATAACTATTTGCAAGTCCACCAGTTGCTGTTGAGTAAACTATCTCTAATTTCTTGGTAAGGTGACCACCATGAAGTGTTGAAAACAAGTGGAAAAAGCTTTTAGTTCTTTCAGAATTAGCTTTTTAAAAAAATATCATTGGCAATTTTAAGATGGTGACATGTCCATCCCATTCTGACTAGTGAAGACAAGAGAAGGTTAACATTTCGTTACTACTACTGTAATGAAAGGAAATATGAACAAAAAGAAGACAGTTATTAATGTATTCTGATGCAATGAGGAAAGTAAAGAATCTGGTGACTTCTGGACATCTAGTGTACCTGATGGATACTTATGCTATGCTGTCTCTGGTAACAATTTAATAGTAAACTTGGTAAGAATTTCCTTTGTTAACTACACAGAGCTAAAATCCTCATAGGTAGGTCCTATTTATCAAAACCCTAATTTATGAAATTCAGTTTTATGGTAGATCATGTTCTGTTCTTGGGAGTAGTGGAACCAGCTATTTTGTGAATGAGTTTTCTTGGCGTTTTTGGAAGGTGGAGAAGAAATGTGAAGACTTGCTCAGAAGGATCACAAAAACTCTGCAGGCTATGACTCAACTCAAGCATTGATTTACTGAACAAGTGGAAGCATATCTCTGTCCCTCAGAGATGTCCTATATGCCAGAGGCTTTGGGACACCTCAGAAATTGATTCTTCAGGAATCAGAGAAAAGACTTAACGAATGACAATTGCTGGTCACAATATGGAACTCGCAAGATGTTGCACTGTATACCTGGTCCAGTAGCTCCACCTGAAAAGTCATTTGTCTCAGGCTTTGTGTGACAGTACTAGTCTATCCTTGAAGGAATACTCTAGGTGCTGAAGCTGTGGAAAGCTACAGATCCTTGCAAGGATGGCCACATTATGGCAGATTCCTGCAGGGTGTAGGAGGTTAGTGTTCATAGGAGACCTTCAGGCCTCCTGCCTCTGAGCCTACACACAGCCAAAAGGACAGAAAGAGTTAGAGCACCACATTCTTCCCTGTCATAGCCTCAGCCTCTGACACTGTTGGTGAAACTTAAGTCCTAATAATTTTATTTCATTGCATTTTCATGTTCTCTCTCCCTTGTTAAATAAAGCACCTGTTATTTACAGCTCTCATCAGCCTTCTCCCAATCTAATGAGGCTGCAGAAA
The DNA here is from genome assembly GCF_018691265.1 of Tyto alba. Taxonomy (NCBI): domain Eukaryota; kingdom Metazoa; phylum Chordata; class Aves; order Strigiformes; family Tytonidae; genus Tyto; species Tyto alba. The sequence continues at coordinate 84,849,750 of NW_024881282.1, forward strand.
GTTTGCCTGCAAACTCCCACTCCTTCTGTCATCTTGATTGTCTGGGAATGCCTGGGAATTCATGCTCTATCACCACCTCCTGCTTCCTCACCTTCTTTCCCCTCTCCTTGGCAGAGGCATGTGCTTGCCTGCCATATTCCCTTATGTCATTCCTGCTGGGTTGTGTAAGATACAAAAAGCTACAAAAGTACATTTAATTTACTAGCGTTATAACACAGGCCTTCCCCCCATCATGTTTCAACTACCCCCACTGTAATCTGAGGATGTGTCATATTCTCACAATGACAGAGCAAGTTCTCCCTGTGGTGTTCTGATTTTCTTTTCTCTTTGGGTCTGGATGAAAGACATGAAGACTGGAAAAGATAGCTCCGATCTCCAGTAAACATGAAAAGGTTTTGAGTCTGTACAATCCAAGTAGATCATGTAGGTTAGAGTATTAAGGGAATATTCCTTCAAGAGGACAGGGTCGCTGTTGGTGCCTTGTGTGAAGCTGCTTCATGGGAACCAATATAAAATGTTCTCCCTGGAAAGCTATTGATGAAAGTGTCACAAGAATGGTTACTGAAAAGATAGCTCTATGAAAGGTGACTGACAGAATGGTAAGTGCATAATCTGAGCTGTAGCATGTCATAGACAGCGGGGACCAGGCTAGGAACCTGGGGATGATATCTGTGAAGTATTAGAGACTGACATCCTGTGTGTGGAGTCCAGCACTTACATGCTGGATATGCGGAAGATCTTATACACCTCCCTCAAACCACAAAAACCTTGAAAAATTCATTGGCACGCTGTTCCATGTGGTCTTTGGAAAGATCTGCAATGTGAATGCAAGCACCATTATGAACGAAAGGAGGCACCAAAGTTGTCATGGATCTGAAATACTTGAGGTGAACATTTTTAGAATAGACTGAACAAATGACTGGTAGTGTTGGCACTGAGATCATAAGACCCAAAGAACCAACTGTCTGAGCCATGAGAGTATTAAATAGCTGATGTTACTAACCTATCAATTGCTGTTGTAGCACAACAAAAGTATTCTCTCAGCATACTGAACGCAACAGTGAGGTCACTCTACAAACCAGTTCTAGACCTGATCGCTTATCTCTCCTTGTCTGCTTCATGTAATCTGTCTTCTCTTTCCTCTTGCTGTCTACTGAAAAACTGAAAATGTGTAAACTTGGTACCTTTATTTCTCTTCAGATGCAAGATCACCAGCCTTTATTTTAAGATGATTGGGAAGGTCTGACATGGTCTGAGTATTCCTACAGAAGCAGAATAATTGTCTGGCCAAGTGAGGTGGAAATACCTATCCTAAGGAATATGAGCTGCACAGTAACCTGGATGGAGCACTGTTCTCCATAGAACAGGTTTTACCATGCTTGGATCATTTGTGCAGCACTTAACTGGGGATCTGTTTTTACAAGCATTTGGGTTTCAATTCTGATTCACTCATATCAATGACGAATAAGACTTCCAAGGCCAGGGTAACAGCTAAATGACACTGGGATGGATTTAAGTGAAGAACAGCTTTTTTTGAAGGCTGGGGCTATGCTAGGCAGGCCTGGAAAATCTGAATTCTTATTTTTGAAGCTATAAAATGTTTATAAAATCCAGTGTTTATGGAGAAGAGAGTCTACTGCTGCATCCAGTCCTGGTTTTACCATAAACTCATATTTGATCTTTGTATGAATCTTGTTGCAAAGTGAATGTTAGTCACCTAATAAGGTGACTTCATAAAAGACTTTCATTATTTTTAGAATTTATAAAAAATTCTGCTGTTTTCAGAAAGACGGTCTATAAAAATGCAGGCTGGAAACAATAGAGAGGCAAATGAAGCAGCACAATACATGTTTATCAAGGAATATGGAGAAACCATGCAAGCCCCAGGAACACTGAGCTCGGTGCAAAGCAGAATCACTTTCACATGTGACATATTCCAAGAATATTCCCAAAGATTTAGTGGTCAGATTTGTCTTTTATTTCATTTTGCATTAGCATACGTGAATCAAAAGGAAAGTTCTTTTTGTATTTTACATATCTGGTATCATTTGTGTTGGTTTATTAATTTTATTTTTGGCTTGTCCTCACAGGTCTCAAACAGAAGAAAAAAAATCTTTTTACCCTTCTTAGCAGTCTGAATCCGAACATTTACTAATCAACTAAATCACATATTGGTGACCAAAATTTCAGCAGGAAATGAATCAACTAATTGATACCTGGAGTGTCTCCTGTTCCCAGGCTCTCTAAATAACGTTGCTGGCATCTCTGTTCATGGATGTCCCCAGGTCTTTCTCTGTTATTTGGCTTGATCTTTGACAAATCATGGTAAAAGTGGTAACTTGGAGCAGAACCTCAGCCTACTGATACACATTGAAGGGCAATGAGATTTAAAGTGTTAAGTATCTAACTGTAAGATGCTTCCCCATCTGTACTATTATACAAATACAAAAGGAGAGTAATAACCACAGAATGCAATGATATTGATGCAAAAGATGTATTTTAAAAATAATATCAGAAATATGGAAGTCAGAATAGGTACACTTAATCCACTTTAAAATGTTGAATATTGGGACTGGGACAAGGACTTTATGGATTAAAGCAAGTTATTAAGATGTTATTTCATCATTATAGGCATAAGATTCCTTTCTTTAGGAAGACAGATTTTTTAATTATTTTTGTTTCAGAAGGCTGCTGAGTGAAACTCATATAATGACACCAACTGTCAAACTTATCATGTCTCAATTATATTAACACCTTCTTTTGAAGTTCCTAACATGTAAAATGCAATTTACTATAAAAGGTTTCAACACCTACTGAAAAGAATTCAAGAGTAGAGAAATGCTGCATTTCAGCAGGTACTCTGGAGAGTTCAAGAGGTTTCTCTGCTGCTGCTTAGAACTCTTATATGCTGAGGAAACTGGTAGTGTACTCCTCTTGCCTAACAACAGAAAAAGATGGGAAAAAAAAAATCACAATTTATTTGAGAGGTTTGGAAATATTCAAATGTAACATGGATAATGATCTGAGAGATCAGCAAAGCAGGTCAGTTAGCACAAAACCAAACTCAAATAAAATTTAGTAACAAACTTTATGGGTGGTTCAAATTCAATATCACTGTATGAACTCTGATTCTTCTCTTCCTTTTGTACCCCCTAAATGCAAAAGAATTCTACTGGAATGAAAAGTCAAAACATCTTTGCAAAATCTACACATGAGGGGGGAAATACAATTGAGGGTTTTTTCCTGATTTTTGGAAGTTAAACTCTTTTGAGTATATCACTATTTGGTTGGAGCTAATATGTAAGATCTTGTAAACACACAAAACTTCAGTGTTTCAACTATGCTGTTACTGTATTGTTGAACAACATAGGTGAAATGATAACACTCATGGGATATTTGGGTATAGCTGATTCATCTTTAGAAATAAGAAAAAGCTTCATCAGTGTTTTAGTTTCATACCAGTATGACAGATATCAAACACAGTCATAACAGTGTCATCATAAACATGGCGTTGTTTCCAATTTACATGTTTCAATACGGTTAGGCCCCTTATCTTAAATAAGCTTCACAGCACAAAATCAGTATTTACGATAAGTCATTAATTGTTGCTTAGATAAAAGATAGGAAACTTTTCAAGATTTCTTTTCTTTACCTCCATTGTATTTCAAAGGCCTAAATTATCCTACATGAATATGCTCCTCCATCTGCAGCTGCCACTCATTTTCTCTTAGGCAAAAACTTTGTGTTCTTCCATTTCTAGTTGGTTAGTCTTATATTTGACAGGGTTGTCTGGTTTTCAGGGAGCTGGAAATGTTTAGTATTATAATGTGTCCTTTCAGATTCATTCCAAGTTGGACACCTAAAAACTCACAGAGCTATTCAAATCCTAGAGTAATTTTGGAAATCTTAGCAATAAGCTTTCAACAACAAACTGCACAAATCTAGTTTTAGAGAGTCGTCTTCCAATAGTTCCTACCTGGAAGTCATGATTCTGCAATTGAAGTGGAAGCTCTTTGAAAACTATTCTTCTCCTCCCTAGGTACAAATGAGCTATTTATTTATAACTGAAGAAGAGTTTTCCTGTTCAGCTATCATTTTTTTTTTTTTTTTCATAGTTAAGTTATAAATAACTATTGTAACAAAGCCTTAGGCTTCTGAGCTCCAGATAAGGCTGAATGCACTTTATGAGAAGCAGCACATCTTTGGACAAAATGCCTGGAACAGTAACAACAAAAACGAGTGGATTATGCAATCTGAACACAAATAAGCCTCTTCCCCCCCTTCATATTGCTGTCCATTGAATTCTGCATCATGCACAAAGCACAGCATGCATTCAAACGAAGCTCTAATGTGTCATTGTCATTACCTTGTGCTGCATTATTTACTACTGCTATGTAAGATTTCTATGGGGAAAATTTCACAGCTGAGAAAGATCGTGTTTTATTGTGAGTAATTGTAAAGTAATTTTTGTTTTCAAAGAACAAAGACAATAAAACTAAGAGACTAACATTCTCCTGTCCAATTATGCCCATGTTTTTCCCTTCACACACCGTTTTCTATAGTTCTTCAAATGAGGAGATCAAGATTAAGACTGCTGAACTGATAAAGGTAAAGTGTGCTTTTATATAAAGCCATGATTTTACCCTCCTAAAGAAGTGGTCAAATACTTTACAAATACTGGATAATCTTGAGTTCTCAACACAATCCTGTGGTACGGGGATGTGAAGTAATTCATGCTGAAAAACAAACCAAAACCCCCCCACCTTTAAAATGCATTTGCTTGTACATATGCTTTCATGGCTCTGAAGAATTTCTCTAAATAACGAATTCTGGCCATGTTTCCTTATGTGTGCCTCCAAGTTCAGCAAATAAGAGTGTATTTAGGAATTAAATAAATAATAGGTCATCTTGGAAGTTGCGTGAATACCCCATCTGGTAGAAAGAAGCATGAAATATTATTTATTACTTTTGAAATAAGCAGAAATTGATAAAATCTTTTGCCTTTATTTTCACTGAGACTTGACACAAGAAGTTTTAGATAACTGGTGCATAAAACTCTTGAACGAGCTTTTGCAATCTACTGATGACCACGTAATGTAGAGAATGCAATAGATACAACTGTCATTATGAATAGATAATGAATAGGAAAGGCAGGGATTAATCTTATTTTTGATAGAGTTTTTCACTCTCCTGATCACTTCTAGTTTGTTTTTTTTTTTTGCTTTTCTTCCTAATCTGCATTGCAGTTATATTTTAGTAGGAAAATTCCCGTTTCCCTACATTATTGTGTCTGAATTTTGGCATCCAGGAAAATTTCAACAGAAAATGCATAGTAAATTTAGAGGCATGTAGTTCTGGAAAGCAAATATCATGAACTAGAGTTATAGGCAGTTAAATTCCTATTTAATTTAATTGAAGGGGACTTGATCCTTTTGTGTAGACATGTGATATGTGGTCTGTACAGAAAACTAGTAATCTACAAATATTATGACTTTGGAGAGTGGAAATACAATGGATGATTTTGATAACAGGTGTAATGGACCTGGTGAACCCCCAAAGTGTCTGCAATGTATGATTGACTTGTACATAGTTCAATAAAATGGCCAGAACATGGGCCATTTAGCAGCATAGTCAGAACTGAGTGAGGTATATCACAAATTCCAGCTACCAGTAGGATGTTCAGGGATGTCATTCAGACACAATTTCTAGGAGGGAGAGTAAGATCTGCCTGGTATGAACCTTTAGTTAAAATGGTCACTAATTTGATCATTACCTTTCCATGCTTCAGGGTTGGTTTTACATTGGCTGCTGACCTCTGTATTGTCCCACTTTTGCTGAATTTGAACTAGTTAAATGACAAAGATCTCTTTAACCTATAATCACAAAAGCAAAAATCTGTATTGTTATGATAATACTGTGATATATGTACTTGGCAAAAGGCCCCAGTCTCAGGTGATTTGGTCTCTGACTTTTCTTTTTCCCAGCTGGGATGGTTGAGTTGTTTGTAGGGAATCCATGACAGCATTTTCTAGGCTTTTTTGCCAGGGAAATAAAAGACAGAATTCTGACAGCACATGCTAAAAACACTATGCAGACGTTAATTAACAAACGAGAGATGATGAACAAGTGGTGAAAAGTTTCAACGCTTCTATCTCGCCTTGAAAACCTGAGCAGAATGGCCCATGCTTCTATGGACCAGCCAACTATAAATGCCAACCGGGAACAGCATGACAGTATTCAGATTCAAAGTCTGCAGTCAAACTGTCAGTGGCATCTAATTAGCGGAGTTCTAGATCAAGAATAAAATGTGTTTGACTCTTTATAAATATGATGTGTAAAAATGTTACATAATGACATGCTGCTGCTCTACATCCCCCTTAATGTTTTGACAAGGGGCGTCAAGTGGTGAAAAACTGTAAAGTACCAAAGTATTTTAGCGACTGTGTGCTAGCAGCTGAATTCTCTATTCCAATTTCTTAAGTACCAAGGTCCAGAAATGGGCCAGGATCTGGGGATAAGTGAAGGTTGTTCAGTTTAATGAGCTGTTAGGAATATTTTTTAAACAGAAATTGGAATATGTATAACATGTTAGAGAGCTGATTGCTGGAAAAGAAAGTGTCGTCTCCTGACAGAGACAGTTGAAATCTATCTGTGGAGAATCCAAGTCCAAAGTTAGAATACAGACACCTTCTGTATTCCTAGTCATGTTTTTTAAATCAAAATTCCCTCTGTTGGCTATTAATCGTGTGTTTTACACTTTGTGGGCACTTGGCATGGGATCTGTGGGTCATCAACTTTGAAGAAATCAAAGAACATGAAAGCAAAATTGATCATCTGGCTCGTTCCTTGAAGAAAATAATAAAATGATGGAAACATGCACTTGCTAATGGGCTTGATTTTATTTCCATGAAATCTTAAACCTTGCATAAATCACTGGTAAATGAATGCTCTGAATCTATCCCTGTTGGCATTATAAGAGTTAGAATCATAATATATTCTGAAACAAAGGTACCCAGTTAAAATCTGTGTTGTTCTGAAAAGATCTTGCTTCTTTCCACTGACAAGAGATCAAATCTGAAATTATTAGGCTGTTGACTTAGGCAACTAAAATAAGTGGGGTAAAACCAGGTCAACCATTGTCTTCCCTTCTCCTTCTCTAAAATGGGAATAATAAAATCTCTTTGTCTAACAGAAGTATTATGCACAAAAATTCAATAATCTTTCTGAAACCCATGTATGTTACAAAAGACAAGCAGTGTGGAAATACTGGAAAGAAATCGATCATTCTATCTTAAGAGCAAAGTCTGAATATTGTACAGTAAATAAAGCTTGAGAACATTGAATGAAATTGAAAAATACAGTACTGCCTTGCTGTTCATTAATAGCGGACTGTCCAGCCTGTTCTCTAAATGAGACTGAGATCCTGTAGAGAAGTAATATGTAGTCATATAGTTAAAATAAAAGAGACAGAAGGGGCAAGTAGATGTTTTTTTTTCCTAAGGTTTATAGAAGAATTTAGTTAAAAGATTTTTTGTATGATTATTTATATTTGCATTATATAAATTTATTTTTTCTATGAGTATATTTATTCATCATTAAATACTTTCTGGTGATTTTCTGGAAAATATAGCTGATGCAAAAATATTCATACATTAGTAAAATAGGTATTAAAGAGACATACCATCCCTGAGATGCAGGTGGCTGTGTATATGGAATATAAATGCCAGCTACGGTAGTACAAAAGTGCAGAGTAACTAACTAAAATTACCTGTTACAAAAAGATCTCCGCAGCTATAAAACAAAGATCTGAATCTTATCTCATTTACACAAGTTTTATGCTTAGGGAGCTCCTAATTTACACAGATGTCAGAGAAAAGAGAATCAGCCCAATTATAGTCTGAATTTATTGTGCCATCACATTAGCCAATTTAGCTATTTCAGTGATGACCACATCATTAACATCTTTTCAGGACAGCAATAACTGAGTCATTTTTATTGCTGTAATTAATATTGATGGCAATTAAACAAGCAATATAGGTACTTGACTCATATGTATTGCAGATAAGTATTGCAAATGTAAGTAACTTCCTGATCATTTTTTCTTGTTATTGTTAGTTATACAAGCTCATACTTGCCATAGTTATTTTGGGTAATTCGATATAATTTGTGGTGAAATAGATATATAAAAAAAAAAAATCCTCAAAATAAATTTCAGCCATAACACAAAAATCTTTCATGAGTCACAAAGAAGTAACCCTGTCATCTGTCTTAGATAAACCACCTAGATATTAGAGATTCAGTATTCCCTAAGGAATCTTATGATAGAATAATAGAAATATAAAGCAGGAAAAATAACCCAAACTTTCATTTTGGGATAATCCCCAAAGAAAAAAAAAAAAAACCTTCACCTGCAAAATATTATCTAGCAGAAGAATGGTGCAAATGAAGGGTATGATTTTGTATTACTCTAAAAATAAAGGAAGTAGGGAGAAGATTTTAGTGGTGATAATTTACTTTTATAACATATCTCATAGATCATCTGTACCTTGCTTTTTTTGTCTCTCATAGAAAACAGAGAGACTTTTTAGGATATATTGTAAAGCTTATTATTTATCTTACAAATATGAAGTATATTTGCAGTTGAGTGATTTCAAATATGATAGAAAAATACATGATTTAGAGACGAAAGTATGTTTTTTTCAAGGAGGTCACCATGCCAGTTTCCATGGCAGTACAGAATTGCCCAATACAGATTATATGGGAATATAATACTTTCCCTAAATCAGAATTAGCCCAAATTCTTACTTGCCAACACATGTGTGCATTCATAAACATATAGAAATTGTCAGTTTATGATATGTTCAAACCATTCCCATTCAGATCCATTGGTTCCTGATCTTATTTGTCTAAGAGCTTCCTTCAGCTTCCAGTAGTGGTAAGTGGTGGCTGTTTCCCATGTGAAAACATTGTAAAAGATTCCAGAGAGTATATTTTAAAAATATTAAAAATAAGGGCCTGATCCTCAGCCTGTGAAGATGGGCATAGTTACAAGGGAAGTCAGTTTGTTACATCATATTATTAGTCAAGGCTCAGAAACTAAAACCCAGTTTCTGCAATAAGCTCTTCAAAGACGAGGTTCTTTTTAACCATAGAGGGCCAATGCCTAATCTGATGAAACAGAAGAATAAAATTTTTCTACTGAGATAGCTCCCTTATAAATCCTGGAAGATCCTTATAGGACACAGTTTTGTTGTATGTGTTTATTTTCCTTTCATATACACTTGCAACTGATTATATTAAAGTGGAAATTCAAGTATTTTGAGAAGAAATTTGTAAATCCTTCTGTATTCTCTGCTTTGTTTTCCTTTTAATAAGCATAAAAAAATACTTGGAATTGCAATTCTGTAGAAAGCATTAATATCAGTGGTTTAACCAGCACTGAACTATTAAACTGGAATTTAGAGAGAGAATTAAATCCACCATCTCTATAGGAAAATTCCAGGATAAATGTCTTTTGCACTTTAAAATTATTTCTTCATTTTTCAGACTTTTACTATCCTGGACAAACTTTTTGCAATAGAGGAGAATTTATTCACACAATTTTCAGTGGAACAAAAACCATCTGGATTTAGTTTAAAATTTGTTAGGATGCCCACAAAGTGGTTAGGAGTGTTGCAATTCTAATTTAATGTAAAAACTTTCCCCTGATCTGGAGTTCTGGAGTGAATTAGATGTATCACTCTTAGGATGACTTATGCGCTCTGAAAATCTGTATTATTTTTTTTTTTTCCCTTTGCTTATTGGCTTTGTTTTGTTCTTCATTCTTAAATGGTGAGGCAAAAAAAAACTGGTGGGTGAAGAACCAGGCACAGCAAGGTCATATTACAAGGCCAATGAAAAAATCAGTATTAAAAATCTTAAGCTAAACTGGGAAAATTAGACATTTCCAGAGAGAAGATTATAATTAGTAAAAAATGTGTATCAAAAAAAGCTAAAAACCAATCAGTTTTAGACACCAAGTTTCGGAGCTAACCTATTTTTCAGGTAAGATTATTCTTATCATTGACTTTATTTCCAATCTACCAGACTCTCTCCCCAAGTGGTTCAGAATGGCATAATGCTTTAAAAGGTACATAATGTTTTATCTATATATGATTTAAATAAAATTATGACCATTACAAATGATCCAGCTGCTATAACAGGGTTTTATGTTTGCCATAAATTTTTAACACGTAAGAAAATGAATCAAAATGTATCTCCCCTATGGTCATTAAATAATAACTCTACATTGCCTATCATACTTAGGTATCCTATTTTAAAACCTTATGAAGAAAAGGGATGTAATTAGGTTGATGGATATTTTTGATAGGGGAATAATAATGTCTTTTTCAATGATAATGCAAAAGGATGAAATTCCATCTAGTCATTCTGCTGACTTTTATTACTCAGGCATTACACAAATGCAGTTTAGGGAAATGAACTGAGGGAAACTTAACTGAATATTTGGAGAAAAAAGAGTGATCAATGTGGTGACAAGAGGTAAAGACATGTCTGAAGCATCAAATGCTTTCCTGTGCTGAGGTGAAGAGAAATATAAACAGAGCCTGGAAATAAAGTGATGGAGAAGTCTACATGCCGTCTCCACTCACTAACCACACTGAAGACCTGCTTATGAGCCAATTTTAAGAAATCTGACTTGAGAGCAGTGTGAGTCTTACTACTGTCTTAATATCCTTTAAGAACTATAGAAAAGGCTGGAACAAAATGAGATTCATTTAACCTAATGTTGACACCTAAATATTTCAGTAGATTGAATGGCTACATTCATTAAATCTCTTTGAAGACCCTTTTACTTCCCATGGCTCTCAAATATCCCACTTGTGAAATAGGAAAACACTTATTTACAGTAGGATAACTACATAACTGTTTTTATGGTGTTCAAATGTGGCAATGTGGGAACTTACCTGAAAATACAGCTTGACTTCTGGTGCTTGCAGGGTTGTATAAGCACAGAGCCACTGTCCACAGTGACTGTATTTTCTAAAATGTTTTGGGTGAAAACCATCACACATTCTAATCTGACAGATGTCAAAAGGTTTCATAGAATCATAGGATTACAGAATGGTATGAGTTAGAAGGGCCATTTAAAGATCATCTAGTCCAAGCCCCCTCCCATGGGCAGGGACACTTTCCACTTGATCAGGTTGCTCAAGGCCCCATACAACCTGACCTGGAACACTTCCAGTGATAGGGCAACTACAACTTCTCTAAGCAACCTATTCTACTGTCTCACTACCCTCATCATAAAATATTTCCTCCTTATATTCAACCTAAATCTACCTTCTTTCAGTTTAAAACCATTGTTCCTTGTCCTATCACTACACCCCCTGATAAAGAGTCCCTCCCTATCTTTCCTGTAGCCCCCATTAAGCATTGGAAGGCTGCTATAGGGTCTCCTCAGAGCCTTCTCTTCTGAACACCCCCAACTCTTTCAGCCTGTCCTTGCAGAGGAGGTGCTCCAGTCCCCTGATCATCTTTGTGGGCCTTCTCTGGACCTGTTCCAACAGGTCCGTGTCTTTCTTGTTTTGGGGGACCCAGAGCTGGACCCAGCACTGCAGGGGGGTCTCCCCAGAGAGGAGCAGAGGGGGAGAATCCCCTCTGTCACCCTGTTGCCCACCCTGCTCTGGATGCAGCTCAGGATATGGTTGGTTTGCTGGGCTGTCTGCTTACATTGCTGGCTCATGTTCAGCTTTTCATCCATCAGTACTAACAAGTCCTTCTCTGCAGGACTGTTCTCAATCTCTTCGTTCCCCAGCCAGTATTGATACCAAGGGTTACCCCAACCCAGGTGCAGGTCCTTACATTTGGCCTTGTTAAACCTCATGAGGTTCACATAGGCCTACTTCTTGAGTTTGTCCAGGTCACTCTGTATGGCATCCTCTCCCTCTAGCAACTCAACTGTATCACTCAGCTTGGTGCCATTAGCAAACTTGCTGAGGGTGCACTATCTATGTGATTGATGAATGTATTGTTAACTATTGCCAATAAATAGTATTGGTCCCAGCATGGATCCTTGAGAGAAACCATTAATTACTCATTTCCACTTGGCCATTGAGCCGTTGACTAACTCTTTACATATGGCCATACAGCCAATTCCTTATCCATCTAACAGGCCATTCATCAAACTCATATCTCTCCAATTTAGCTGCCAGAATACTTATCATACATATGGGGGACCATATCCAAGGCCTTACAGAAGTCCAGTTAGATGACATCTGTAGCTCTTTCCTTGTACAGTGATGCAGTCACTCCATAATAGAAGGCCACTGGATTAGTCAGAGACAATTTGCCCTTGTCAAGCCATGTTGGCTGTCTCTACCCATCCTGTCTTTCATATGTTTTGACACATCTTCCAGGAAGTTCTGTTCTATGATCTTACTGGGCATGGAGGTGAGGTAAAGTGAGGCTGGGTCTCCTTCACTGAATGTCTTTCTCTAATTATATAGGCATTTGTACTTGTAAAAGTTGGGGATAAATGCAATTGTTCTGTAGAAAGAGCATTTTATACATAGGATCACTGATAGAAATGGCAGCTCAATTTACTGAGCAATGGAGACTTCATCCAGTTAAGTGTTCACTGAGTTTCTGATAACACTTAAGCATCTGCTCAGGCATGTTTTCATCTGTAGAAGTGGGAGTGAAGAATTGAGTCAAAATACAAACGGTGAATTTTACAATGTTTTTATGCTTTAAGTAACTCAGTGAATTGATTTCCACATGGATTATACATTGCTCTAAATTAAATAGAAAGAAAAAACTCACATCATTTATATGCAGAAGAATGCGTAAATTACCTGGTCTCAGAAATAATCTTGTCTCAATATTTCTTTGCTGAAGTTATCAGGAGATTTTTACCATCGTCATTGTGAAGTCAGTCAGAACTTTCAATATTCCCACCCTGAAAGTTAGAGAGGCTGGGCCAGCAAGGTAATTTTTTAAAGACATATCCAGGTGATGAGACATAGGAGTAATCTAGTATTTAATAACTCGCTATTTAAGACTGAGCAAGTGCCTTTGTTGTCAGTGGAGAGAAATAGGCATCCAAGAGGTTTTTTAGCCTAAAACAAGTAACTCGGGTCAGATGAATCATTCTTGGAAGCATCTATTTCATTAATTGTCTATGAATGAACATCCTGCCTACATTGATTAGTTCAGACTTCAGTATCTAATTTTTAAATGCCTAAAATTTAGTGCAATGAATTCCACCCTTATGGACAAAGTTTGATTTTAAAAAAATAAAGCCCTAACATCTTATTATTATAGTTATATGTCTTTGTAAATGGAACAAAGATGGATTTGAAAATTGCACTTGGTTTCTCAGAATCAAAATAACTGAAAAGCTTCACTCAAAACCATCAGTCTTTTTTGGTGCTTTATTCATTTAGATAATAGAGGAGAAATTATCCTAAGGAGACATCAGATTAAATTTGAGAAAGTAATGTCCTAAAATGCAAGAGTGCACAACATGAGACACTGGGAAAATTGTTACTCTTAGGGGCAAAAAAAAGTAAAACAAAAAATGTGTGTCTTCATTAAACAGTTTCTTACTTACCCACCCAGTGGACATCCTGAGATTACAAAATTAGTGAATATGTTCTGGAATTAAACACAAGATATAAATCCTTATAGTACTGTTACTAAGACAGTTTTGAAAACCAAAGCTAGCTTATATTTTGTAGATTTTTAAAGGTCAGGTTGTTTGTTATACAAATCAAAGAGCTGTTTTCAGAGATTCCTCATTCTAGGTTAACACACAGATGAGGAAAAATTTTAAAACATTGAAAAGTCTTGTAAAAATTACTAGAAAATAATAATAGAAAAATTTTGATAGTGGTTTCTGGTGAAAAAGAATTTAATACTGAATAATTATGCCTTCTCAGGAAAAAATCAGTAGAATTATTCCAAGTAACTGTACAGTGATTTTTTTCAAGCTTACTTTTTCTAATTTTCAAATATTTTCTGTGACTCTTGATGAATGAACTTTTATTAAATTGTTGTGTTTTTTTTTTTTTTCCCTAAAGGAAATTACAAATATTATTAACTAATTAATTTCAATGAATAGATAAGTGTGATTTTCACAATCAAAGTTGAAGTCACCAGAAAGTTTCTCAAGAGATTCCCGTGAGAGTTAAGATCTCCAGTTCACATGTTGATTTCTCATGGCCTATAAATATCACCTGATTTCTATATGACAGCGATTTTGAACCCATTCCAATTAGGGACACTTTTCAGGTCATATCCTTAAAATTGTTTGAACAAATGTTATATTATCTTGGAAAGTGAGCTTAAACGTGTCTTTAACAAGTAGCTGGAGATTCACTGACAAGGTGATATGTGGTGGGAGCTCACTGTAAACTGTAAGTCTTCTCTACATAAGGTTTCTTTTGGTATGGCCAACCTGAGGAAATAATAGGATGATAAATGCAACCTCATAAAACATATTAGATGACTCAAAATTCAGTATTTTGTAATGGGTCGCCAATTTCTTTGTAAACCACAGAGGGTGAAAATCTAATACAAAGCACATCTACAAAACATGGCCTTTATCAAACCCACAGAGATCCATATTTCAATCCTCAGGTCATCCCAACCAGTAGTTTCATAGTGGCCCTTATAAGCGGATAAGAGTTGATGCTAGGGCACCTTCTTAGATAAATAAAAACAATGATTTGTGGCCAGAATTTTCTGAGTTTAAAATCTGTTGAAAAGTTGATGAAGTTCTAGCACTTAGAGTCCGATTAACCCAATATACAGGGTTTATACAACTGTCTTGCTTTCTGTACTCCTCTAATAACTTTAAAATCCATTGACTGATTTGGCAGGCTGGTGAGGTCTCAAAATATGAAATTCCACAGACAACCGAGAGAGAAGAAGGGCTTCACTTCAGCAAAAGTACAAATTCAGCAGTTATCACTGTATATTCAACCGACTGAGTTAATGAGGGGTTGGTCAGTAGCACCATCATGGCATGAATTGTCCTTTCTCAGAGGGGTGATGGAGCACTTGGGGTACACGGGGACCTTGGTGGTACTGCAGAAAAGAATTTATACTGCGATGGCTCCACACCATATTATGACATGGCGAAGTGGATAGAGGCAGGACACCAAATTGCAGGGAAGCAGGCCTCATTAGTTCCCCTATACAAAGAACAGCTTGTTTTATATTGAGAGAGTTACTAAGGAAAAAGCTTCATAGTGCAGGATTATTAGCAATGGACTAACATATGTAGGCCAAATTTTACTTTCAGTTTCACTGATGTGCTTAGTGTGCTTCTAATTTGCAGCAGAATAACTGATATTTGAGTCTGAGCTTCTTTGGGATCATAAAAAAAAGGACAGTAATTTTTTTCTACATTTTTCTTATTCAGTAGTTTCTAATAATGACTCTTGACTACCTTGTAATTGTGTCCATGCAATTCTGCAGAACGTTACCAGTGTGTCCTGGTTTCAGAATAATACTGAGCTTTAATTTGTGTATATTTTCTTTGAATATAGAGTTACTTTGGGGGGATATTTTTACCCTTCCCCCATCAAGTCTGTACACATAATTATGTACAATTAAATGTTTAAACAAAACCTACATTTAATACTTTGAATGCATTTTGAACTCATTTTTTTAATGATAAACAGCTGAAAATGAGGAAAACCACAATGATTTAGTTTGGACACAATTTGAAAGGAAAGAAAATCAAAGTCAGACTATGTTCTGTGAATTCACAGTTCTTGTTTCCTTCAGCTATACTTTGGCATGCTTGCTCACTGACTTTGAATTTGAGAAGCTGAATTGGAGTTTCAAGCCTTTGGGGAGCTTGTCTGTATTTGAAAATGTTGTATTGTTCTTAGCAATAATAATAATAATGGCACTTTGCTCTTGTATACCATAGAGCATTGCATATTGCTGTAGAAATCTGAGCTAATTACTGCCCGCTATAATCCCATGCAACATTTCTGACACTTTAGTTTTTGACAACATTTCGTCTAGTCTTAATACTACAAGCAGAACTAGTGGGCAAAACATGAGAAGGCATTTTTTTCCAATTATATAATTAATTATATTTAAAAAAACAGGAAGCTAGTATCAGCATTGCTCTTCCTCTCATTACCCATTTTTCAGTGCCAACTTTCAGCAACATTAAAAATGTCTCCTTTAAACCCAAAGCAAGTTAAAAAGCAAGCAGATAAATATCTTATATTCTTTATAATTTAATGAAATTGTTTTTCATTCATTTGTTCAAGAAAGAGGTATTTTAGTCACTTTGTCCTCTTTTAGAATTTTGACTAATTTCTCTTTACTTGGGGATCCCAAGTATTCCTCTCTGCTTTAGGCTGTATTCTCTCTCCTGACACTGTCTGTGGCAATAGCAGGGATAGCTATGACCACTGCCTCAGAAACATTTTTATTCCAAACATTCAGTGGAACAACTATGAAATAATTAAACTGAAAATTAACATCAATGAAAAAGGACACACACTCAACATGAACATCAGACTCAGTCTTATTCTTCACACACATTTTTTTATTACACATGCATCAAATTAAAAGAGAGGACACCTGCAATTTGACAATGAAAGTGCAAACCTTAAAACCCACTAGGTCGGTGAAAGTGCTTGTGATTAAGCACTAAATTGGATGCTCAGGATACCTAGGTGTGACTCCCAGATCTATTATTAGTTTTTATTCATTCACTGGATCATTTGGTTTTGAGGCCACCTTCATGGATTAAATAAGTCTCCATAAATATTTAGATATTTGGAAATCCACTGACATCTATGGTTTCAATAAATAGTACCAGCATACCTGGCAGTCTCTATGCTGTCCCCAAAGCTACCACCACTTTGGCATACAATTGCCAAGTCTGCCCAGGACCCATCAATAAAGCTTTCCTCCATCTCACATCCCTTGGGGGCCCAATACAATGAGCACACTCAGAATGTGCCAAACATAATGAAAACACTCATCTTCAGCATAAAAGGGAAGAGATGATAGCCATTTTTCTGCAAAATACCAGCAGAATAGGAGGAGGATATCCTACATTTATAGAGGATGCAGAAAGGTGTACAAGACATTTAAAGGCAGAGAGCTGAGGTGAGCCAGAATCATTTGGGGTTCCATCCTGAAGTGGAGATTGCCTGTTATGCAATTTAACCATTGTGTGCTCTCTGTGAAATAAATGGACTGGTAAAGTATCAAGAAGAAAGATCATCTACCTGTAGCTAACATCTAGTGAAATATGTAGGGACTTCAGTTGGCTTTAACTTTACCTATATGGACCATTTTTATATAGGTTGGGGTACTCTGAAGATGCAGAAAGTTTTCCCCCATTGTGGAAATGTTTTCAATATCCTGCCATTATTATCTAAAATAATTCAGAGAAAAAACTTGTCTTACCCCTGCTTCATAACAACTTTGATGTTGAAGAAGGTACTTGTCAAAAATATCTAGTTAATGGGAGCAGAAAAGGGCAATGAATGAATTATCCCTGTAGTTTTATGAACTCAAAAAATAATCAGTTCTAAATTAGAAAGTTCTGTTTTGTATAATTTTATAATTATAGGGGAGACTTACACCAGCCTCCCCCTGGCGTCAACTTTGTCTTCTATTTCATCACTATGCTTTAGTGCTGGCTTTTCCTTTCTATGTTAATCAATCAGGGATATTTTTTATTTTGGAAGACAATCAGCATAAGATGGTAAGATGGCAGCAGCAAATTTTCAGAAATAATGAGTAGGGAATTTGTGCGTTGCCTAGGCCCTATAGTGCCTGAATGTTATTTTCAAGCTCTTTGTTTTTGTACAGACATTTTTGTGTGGTTTTACTAAACAATTCAGCCCAAATGACAAAAATTACTACAGAAGAGCTATTATGTTCTGTTGCATGTACAAATGCATGAACCTACATGCAAAAAACATATGTGTGAGATTGTATAGCTCATCTTCCAACCTTTGGTCAGCTTTGTTCCCTTTTTTATGGAGATCTCCATCCTTGGATCCCTATCTTCTAATCATAGGCTTCAACATTTGGACTCCAAATGCTCGTTCCTCTCAGATCTCTGTTCACATTCAAAGCAGTAACTACTGCTTTTCTCCATCACATGAATGCCAAGCTCATCACATCTTGGATTTGTTTCTGTATCTGGAACAGAAAGCCTAAATTATGACTCTGTCTGGGTTGTTGTGAGCAGATCTGGCTGGAGAAGTGAGATCTGATGCTAAAAACAGAGGAGAGTCATTGCTGGTCTTCTGGTGTTCACTGTCTACACAAAGACTTACCATAAGAGGAGGGAAGGAAGCTCCCACAGAAAGCTTAGAGCTGCTTTTGCATGACACTTTGAAGTGTTTTATTTGTCTTTGCTGCCACGACTTAAACATTTCTGAGTTATATCCAAGAGATTTATAAGGTCTTGCTAATATGATAGAGCCAAGTGACTCAAAGAGAACCATTTAACTTTTCATCAAACAGTTAACCAGGATTGTATACATTAAACTATAGAAATGCCTCCTGAAAAGGTATAGTTGGGTGCTGAAAGTATTACTATGTCAAAATCTTTTTATGGATCTCTTGAATTTTTACAGTGCTGTGGACAATATGTTGATACACAATATGTTGACCACACATGGTTGTGCCACTGGAGGAAACCATAAATATTTTGAAAATTAATGTTCATATACCAAGTGCAATAATCCAATTGTGAAAAAATTCCATTCTGTAAGTGAAGCTCACTTTTTATCATAAGTAAAGTGACCATAAGTAAGTAACCATAAAATGGATTTAAATCATCAGCTGAAAGCAATTCAGAAAATAACTCTCATTTTCAAAATGTGTTCACCAAATGAGATGTTTTGCTCATACACATAAACAGGTTAAACAGGGTCAAATACATATGAGATTAATGTTATTTGTATTACGGCAAAACATGGAGGTCCTATGAGATCAAGACCTCTTTCAGTGAATAACAAGGCAGTCTCCACCCTGGAGAATTTACAGATTAAGCAGACAAGACTTCCAAAAAAAAAAAAAAGGAAAGTTTTTTGAATCTGGGAAAACAGCTGCTTTCAGAGTATAGAATGACCTTTGCAGGGTTCACAGTTGTCTGGCAGGAGAGCTGAGAAGGCAATTCCAAGGCTCCTAAATTTCTAAACCATTGTCCTGTCACCCAGAACATAAATATTACTATTATTACCCTACTAGTGATGTATTATTACCATTTGTTTTCTGCAGTGCACACATGGTGATAGGGACTTTTCAGAGAAATTAATGGCGTGGAATTTTGTTGCAGGAGGTTAAAATTTGTATCTGTCTGTTCCTAATATCTCCTTCGCCAGTCTTCATAAACATTACGTGAGCAGATGAAAAGAGGCCGAAATGGTTTATCAAAAACTCAGTTGTCTACTCTGCTAGTCCAAATATTAGGAAGTTCTCAATTAGCTATTTTGGTTTTAAAATTGCTGGATTTAGGGATTTTGGGGGTTGCTTTTTAGGTTTTTTTTGTGTGTTTTGTTTCGTTTGTTTGTTTTTCTGATTATATCTGAATTCTTTTAACTTATGTTCATCTGCATGTCACATGCTCTGCTAGGAATTATTTGTATGTTCATGCTTTTTAGCCTTCAATCCCAGAAAAGATTTATATAAATATAAACCAAAATCAGATTCAAGAAACTAAGGTTTTATGAAAAATAATAAAATATTACTGATATTGTCACATAAAATGGCACTGCTGAAAGGCCAGGAATGAGTCAACATGCACATTGAGATGCTTTGACTAAAGTGCTGAGATGTACATTTCTATATGTGAGTTAGATGTCTCAGCTCTCATTACAGTCCCTGGACATATATGTGATAGAGTAAGTGAAGTCTAAAAAGCTATTCAGCCATTCACTATAAATGTCTACTTTGGGGTGAAATTAGTTCCTAGACTCCATCCAATATATTGGCTAGACCTCCATTAGAGTAGGTTAGACCCCTAAAAAATATAAAACCCATGTAAATATATTAAAACCATATAAATATAAACATAGAAATATATATATAAATACACTAATATATAAATATATGAATACATAAAACAGGTATATGAATTCTCACATGCACAAGTATGAGAAAGGAGAATTGGATAACAATGGTGAATTTTGGTTTTCAGAGGTGATCACAACATCCTAAATCCTTTCCAAATTCAAAATATAAGCAGTTTCTACCTATAAGTAGAAACTGGTTCTTCTTCTGATTCCTAATGTTAGTGAGGAATGAATGTAGCATTGAAGAATGTGGTGTGTTTAATCTGGTTTGAGCTTTATCAACAGAAGGCTTAATTAAGATCCAGTGACAGAACCTCTCACTGGAAGCAATGTAGCAGTCAGAAGGAACACAGTTTGGCATTCCTGAATGGATGTGTCAATCTGGCATCTTCCTGTGCATAACAGAAACACATTTATCCTAGAGATAACTGAGTGGTAATAAAGATGGATCCCAATATGCATTTAAGGTTAATTTCCAGAATCAAAATCTGTTGGTTTTATTAGTATTTGTAAAGAATTATGAAAGATTTATAGAAATGATACTAAAATAGATGTGTATTTTGTGTGGATTACTGATTATTTTTAACTTCTTGGCTCTTATCTGCCAAGCATCACTTTAAACATACATTTAGGTGATTAATTAATTACCATAATCTCAGCATTCATGCATCATTTTGATATGAACTGATCTGATCAATTTTATGTTCAGAGGTAAATTACACCTATTCTTAAATAACATTTTAATACATACTAAGACCAAGGGACTGACACAATTCTAATTTTTATTTCTACACGCTAATTAAATTTGTTCATCTTAAATTTAAACATCTGTCTGTGATTAGAAGATTAATTCTTTCCAGGTAATTTTTAGGGGGGAAGGAGAAATGGAGTGGGAAAGACGGGAAGTTATGAAAAGAGAGTCTGATAAATAATATTAACCAAATTTGCTGTATTTATTCTGGGTCTAAACCCAGAAGGTGTCACACTGGACTAGACAGAGGTGATCTGGTGTGATGGATTCCTGTATGTTGCAGTGCAAAAGCAAGAAAGTTTGATTTGGTGCTGCTGCAGAGATCGAAGGAGCAGGAATGATCCGCAGAATAATGACACCAGTGGATGAATTCAGCAAGCAGAGAAAATGTGTCTGCTTATGTGTGACAGGGCAGATGCAGCTCCTTTCTCATAGTTAATGTTGCTGTTACCCAGCGTTTCCATCTCTGCAGCTGACTGAGCAGATATGCTTCTGAATTTCCTTCCCAGTACCGGAGTGCTTTCCTTATGAGCTCTGTGAATGAACATACACTGAGAAACATTGGCTCTGCTAGGCTGGCCGGCAGCTCTCTATTCACTGGGTACTCAGGCTACCTGCTGACCCTCGCTTCTTTCTGCACTCTTTTCAAATTCTTATGCCCAGCACGCCCAGGACTGAGCCTCCAACAGAGGTTAAACACAGACTAGTAGAAAGATTTCTGAATACAGATGGACAGAAGACAAAATCAAAATACACAGGTCAGCCTTGACCCTACATTTGAAATCAGGAGCATCCTGAAGCATGGGAGTGTTGGAGAATGTGTCTCAGTCAGGGAACTAAAACAGTGTCTGATTTTATATGGGTTACAGCTCCATAACTGGTTTCCTATAAATAACTCACAGATGTCATTTGAATTACAGTCTTCTGCAAATAAGGGGGCTTCAGGCATACCCAGAAGCCTGTTAACAAGAAAATGACAAGCTTTAGGCATCTAATTGCTTTAGCTCATCACCAGTAAGACACTAGCAATCCTACAGCTAATCTGACCAGCAATTGACTGAAAATTCAATCTAAACCAGGAGAGTTATTTCACTAACTTCAAAGGCATGTCCACTTCTAAAAACGAAACTCCAAACCTCTATCTGTTCAGTCATCTGCTATGCAAAAAAAAGGCAATAGCTTTTGTGAATTTTCTTAGCACTTTTTTGTTAGCACCTGATGTCTGCAGAGAACAGTCCAGATATATGAAACTAATTTCATTTCCAAATGCAATGCAGTCACAGATAATTAAAATATCTTCCAAAAAAGACCAAAGGAAAACTGCCACCAGACCTTGTCCTCCAATTTTGTGAAGCAGAGTAGGGGAACAGGACAAAGGATGTATAACCTAATGTTTTGTTATATTATAGTGGCCCTAGCAAGTTGCACTGATATAGGGTACTTCACTGTGTCAAGCAGGTTTGACATTTTAAGGATGTGTGCTCTTTTTTTTCCCAGAAAACATTGAAAGATTATCCTGAAGCTATGAATCGTAAGAACTTAGTGAATCTTTCTTCTTGCACAGATGAGTCAGGGACCCTCTGAAGCCAAAACCGTGAAGATATGGGGCAGGGAGAAAGGGTAAATAACTTTTCTATTTCTATATTCTGTTGGAGAACACCCAAGTCTACAAATTCAGCCCCGTATCTTGACAAGCCCTGTTTCTACCAATAACATGAGTTTTTCTCTCCATCAGGCCACTCTGCCTAGATGACTTGATTAGACAACAGAGGAGCATGGGACAACTGAGGAGCTTCCCCAGCAACCTTCAGGAGCTCCCATCTGACCCTAGGACTAAGAAAACAGTCAGGACATATGATGCTTTGTGTGTGTTCCTGGTTCTAATTGCTGAGTGTAGTTCAGTCAATAAGGGGCCAAACCCATGTGCAGACTTCTTGGCATGTTGAGGATGTTGTGGTTTGGCAAAGTTAGAATCAGAAAACCTGGTGAAAACAAGTCATATGAAATGGTTTATGACAGGCTTGTGGCATAACTTGAAGAAACCATTCTTTTGTTTCAGATATCTTCATGGTCTGGAAACTCTATAATGTGGCCACCATTTAGCTTAGATATCTCCTGGGCCAGGAAACACTGGAAAGTAAACTGTGCTTTGAGATCTGGGCACTCTCATCCTGCTCAAGCACCTATTTTACCCTTCCAGATCAGTGCTGCAAGTGCTGTCCCCCTTTATTTTGAAATGTGACAAATATCACCAGGTCAATCGCACAGCAATATTTAGTTTCAATAACAGGAGGAAGGGTGATGTAGTAGTGACAGGTATGCACTCAGATTTAGAATGTGGGGTGTGTAAATGACATGGATGTGACTTCAGAAGTGGGTGTCCAGAAATATTTCTGCTGTGATATTCTCAGGCAAGCAGAAGGTTACTGGAGAGGGACAGAGAATGTTGAGGGAAACAGGGTATGTTTATCAGAGTTATTCATGGCCTGTGTGTACTCATGAGAATGTCAGTGGGATCAGTCAGAGAAGAGGGAACTATCCTGTTCTTTTCCAGTATTTTAAAATTATAATAAACTCATATTCACATAATTTGCTACTGAAAATATTACCTGTTTTGAAACTTTTAAAGACAAATGTTGCTAGTTAGTTTTTATCCACAAGAGTAGAAATTTCCTTCAGTCAAATCCCTTTGTCCTGGAAATTGTTTCTCTTGATGATGATCTAATGCATTCCTCATTTTCTCCTGTAGGTATGAAATTGAGCATGCTGGCCCAGAAGAATGCCAAACATCTGTCCAATTTAAACACGTAAGTGGTCCAATTGAAGTGAGTTGGACTTTTCAAACACTTCAAGCTTATGTGCTTATGGCCCCAAACCATGAAAACCTTAGAACTACTTACAAGTATCAGCATTTGCAGGATCCTTCTTATAGTCCACATCTTCTTAACTCCGGCTTTCTCACAAAAAGCAGCTTATTGGATGTGCTATTTTCCCACTGCTGCGCTATCATGAAAGCTTGGGGAAATTATGCTACAAACTCGTTGAAATCTTTTGTTGCTTTCAGTGACCACGTAAGCCCTGCTCTTTATTCACAGTGAGGAGCTAAAATGGTAAACATTCTGCTTCAGAGAAATTAAGATATGTAAACACATTCATTCCCCATCATCAGGCTTAGCCTGTGAACCCAAAGAACATTTCTATATCAATAGAATTGCACAATTGTATGCTTTTCTTTAGAGCAGTACAAACTTAAGTTCTATCATTTTCAAATACACATGGATATTCAGTATAATGCATTTGGTACAGTGCACTTCTCAGATCCCCATTGTTAACTTCCACCGAGTAACCGCGGCTTTTTAAAAAAACGAAAGGACATTGAAGAAACTGGAAAATGTTTACAAACAATGGGTATAGTCAAAAGACTTTGGTATAAACAATAAAACCATATATATAGCAAATATTTCACTTGCTGGTAAAAAAGTGTCTCTCAGGGCAATAGGAAAGCAAGAACCTTTCTCACTTTCTTGTAGACTTCAATGGAAAAAAAGAAAAGAAAAGCTTCCTTCAGGATTTTAAAGTTTCTAATAAGAAGTGTTTGAATGTCTATTGTAATTTGAACAAATGTCTTATTGTCTAAATAAAACAGACTCCACAAGAAACTCTTCCTCTATTATGGATTTTTCAAGCACTGTGGGTGGGTTTTTTTTCCCTCTTGGCTGTATCTGTTGTCCTTCCTTCAATATTAATACTGACACTTCTCTATTAACTCATTAAGAGCTTGTGACACTGGATACAAAGACTCCATAATTACTATTCTTGCAATTCCACTTGAAGATTTCCACCAAGGCTGAAACTTCTTGTATTAGACACTGTACAGACACAGGAAAAAACAATCCTTGCCCCAGAGAGTATTGTATTTGAAAGGACAAAGCCGACAAAGCCAACAAAGAAAGAACAAAGACTTAAATAGATTTGTCCAAGATCATACAACAGGGCTTTTTGTTGGCAGAACGGAGTTCAAACCCAGGTCTGTTGATGTTCCATTAGTTTCTCATCTACATGTTCATAATCCTATGTAATTAATCTCCATCTATTTCAAAATGTTTGCACTCTCAGGTTGCATTCATCCAAACAACTTCAAATGGTCAGGTGGCACCTTACGAGATTGTGGCCTGCAAGGGCTGGAAAAAATTATGGAAGGAAAACAAAGTGAAGTATTGAACTATGGCACTGTCCACCCAAAACTAGTATACTGGGATCTTATTATCTTATGGGGAAGAAAGTTTCACAGGAAAAATCCATCTCTTAAGAAAAAAAAAAAAAATCCTAAACTTCTATATATTTGCAAAGTGTTCTGGCACTGTGCTGCTAATCATCATCATGTTGCATTGTTGTGGGCAGTGTCATGTAGAGTAACCATTCTTCAAGACTGAGGTCAACCCTAAATAATTTTGGAGCTTTGGGACTACTTTGTTAAAACTAAGACTTTGCTGTTGTTCAACTATTTGTTAAATACAACTTTAAACATTTAGTTCACTGTGACCACTGTTGCTAAGCAGATGGACTGCAGGTGGTTGATGGGTTTGTGGAGATCCCTGTATTTCAGACACTTTATCCACTATCTTACCATTTGCCAAAGCAACTCAGGATAACACTTGTCAAGAGATAACCCTCTCAGCGATTAGGCAATTAACATTATTTCCTTATAGCCAGGATCTTGCAGCTACAGACGCTCATGACCTCACTTTACCCCAATCTGTTAGGTGAAATATGCTTGGAAAGTACAGTCTAGCCTTGAAGGATGACTTGCCCTGAAGGAAGTAGCAGGATATTTACCTTGTGCCAGAGCATTCAGAGTTAGATTTTCCCTATGTAAGTGCAAAAATAAGAAAACTAAATAGAAATAATAATTAAATATTCCTTTACAATAACAATCCTCTTTCAGCTTTAAGATTATGGTGGTGATTCGTTAGCCATCATGTATGATTCTGGCACAACCTGGAAATCCTGGGAGTCACTGCTTTCCCATTTCTGATATAACAAATGGCTCCAAAGTCACTCAGAGAACCTAAACTGAGATGTGTGTTGCTTCTCTGGCTCAAGGAGAGTTACTGCATCCTCCCTGTCTCTTGTTCCTTGTGATAGGGGAACCAAAAAGTAATATATAAATAATGTTACTCCACGGACCTTTAATTGATACCTTTCCTTAGCCGACATTTCCTATTGCAATCTTACCTTAAAATACAAAAGAATTATTTTACCAATTAAATATGATGAGAAACAATCATGTCACATGTTCTTTTAGTGTTTTGGTAAGAATATTGTAGAGTCCAGTCAAACCCTACATACACACAAAAGGAAATTGCTGAGTTGAAGTTTGGGTTGCCATGATTAGGTAACTCTGCCTCTTTTCCTTGTAGTAAACTAGAGAGTTTTTGTTCTGTTTTGTTTCCTCAGATCGTGTGATTTCATTCTTTTTGATGGCACATTCTGTATTCGGTCATAGGTTTGTAAGATGCAAGCAGTTTAATAGCCAGCTATGTGTTGGGATAACATGTTTTGCTTCCAAGGCAACAGAGCATCCAGGATTGCAAAAGGATTTTAAATAGTAGACAATGGTGACAATCTGAAAGAAATAATTTGGATGCTGAGAGATGTGTCAAGAAGCCATATCCTTTTATGTACATTATATTCATGTTACCTTTGCTTCTTTTTAGTCAGAGTTTGGCCTGAGATCCTTGTTCAGGTCTTGATTTTGACTGGACATCATGAGACATGGAAGAGAGTGGTACAAATTTCTCATGCCGATGAGAACTTGCAGGATTGTCTTTCTACCTCTGGCATTTTGGCCTGTGCTTTCTAACCAGCTCTCCAGATGGGTGTATATAAACACTGAGCACAATAGCCAAGATGGAAAAAGGTAAAGGAATGCCAGAAATTATATGAGGAAAGATACACATCTGCAAGAAAACATTATACCAGTTTTCACAGAGGAGACACAAATGTGTAAATAAGACATGCAATGGAAGAAAAAGGGAAGGTGTGAGATGATATAGTTCTGAGGACTCATTTTAATCTCACCAAAAACTGTAAGACTCTTACTATGATTATTACTGTAGTACTTTTTAACTTCCTCTTAAAGACATGACCTAAGAAGTAGAAAAGAGCTTTCAGGAGAAAAGTTGATAAGAAATTGCTAATTCAAGAGACAAATAAATGTTTCGAGGCTGGAAGATAGTGTTGAAAAAATAGATGGAGTCTTCAGCTCTGAAGGGAGTCAGAAGCAACCATCACCTTCTCTGGTGATGACTCTTCCAGAATCTTCCAGGCTCTGGAAGAGAATGACTAGATGCAAGAATTTCATATTGGTGGAAAAAAAAACAAAATAATTGAGGGAAAAGTTAGAGGATGCAGATGAGAAAAGGAAGAGAAAAATCTATAAAGAGGATAGCGAAATCAGATACAGGGAATCTGCAGAGAGGGTAAAGAACTGTGGAATTAGGAAGACAGAGCAATTCACCATCACTGATGTGAAAACTTATCTGTTATGGAAACGATGGGCTGATCCTTAGTAGTAATTCCTTTTTAGCTTTGGAAATACTAAGTGATAAAGAACATGATAATTATTTCCAATGGACCATAAAGAACTCAGGGTGCATTGAATGTGGTCTCCCCTCCAGTGTCTTCCCCCATAATTCCCTGACCAGCTCAACAGCTCAAGCGCAAACTGGTTTAACTCTGAGTGAAAGATAAAGTCACTTCACATGTACAACAGAACACTTTTATACTGGCAAAAAGAAAGTAGGAGGTGTGAAATGAGTCTGTGGAATGAACTGACACACAATTATCATGCACCTTGTTACTCTTTGATTGGAGTGTAGGGTCTTTGGCTGTCTTGGCTTTCCTCAGCCTAAAGGATGCAGCAACCTTTCTAAAATAACAGTCACACTAAATTACACTTATTACATGTTTCTCCACCAGCAGAAAGACAGAAGAACAAATAGCACCCAACAGATTAATTTCTTAACTAATTAAGGGAAGGATCAAAGACATCACTTCAGGTATTTAGACTGGAGGCAGGACTTCCATCACCAAAAAAATCTCTCTAAAAATCAAAGTGACCTTCCCAGTTTTTAATATCCTCAAAAGCCATATCTCCTTTTGCTGCATTCTGGGATACTTCTTCTGGTGATAACAAGTCAAAGATTTGAGGAGTGTGGCACCGATCGAACAAAGTGTTTGAGCACATTTTTCATTGGCAGTGCAGAAATTCATGAGTTAATGTGATTAGCTTAGTGATGGTGCCCAACATCTGAAGTACTGAGGTTGTTGTTTCTTCAGCCTTTCTATTTATACTAGTTCTACCACTTGGAATACTTCTATTAATAGTGGTTCTTTTTAAACATTACCATGATGCAAAGAACAAAAAAATAAAGCAGTTAGATTAACAGGACTAGGTGTTTTCTATTGGTTTCCAAGAAGGAAAAACAAAACCAAAAACAAACAAACAAAAACCCCCCAAAACCCCCAAACACAAAAAAAAACCCCAAACAAACAAAACAAAATGAAACAAAACAAAACAAAGGTATAATTTTGGCTTCGCATCTTTTTGTTCCTAATTTCTGCAACCTTCTGCAACAGGATAATACCATTGCCTATGTTACTGTCTGGGGAATGGTAAATCACTGTTTCTCTAGGTCAATATGTGATATTATTTAACCTTAGAAAATAAAATGGAATAAAATGGAATAAAATGGAATGAAATGGAATGAAATGGAATGAAATGGAATAAAATAAAATAAAATAAAATAAAATAAAATAAAATAAAATAAAATAAAATAAAATAAAATAAAATAAAATAAAATAAAATAAAATAAATAATAAAAAAATCCTTCTCAAGAGAAAGAGCTCTGGAATCTTTTCTAGAACTCAATATCAGTGATATAAGACTTCATTTTGATACACAGGGAAGTGATATTTACAACATTCTGGCCAGATTGCAAACAGATGTTGGTAGAAAGTGAATCTATTATTAAATTAATTTGCCTTTTTTCCCTTAGAGACTGTAAAACGTAAATCAGATATATTTAATAAAAATTAAGTTTGCCAAAAAGATTCCGCACTGAAGCACGTGCAATATGACACTGCCAGAACCATCTTCTTGTCACAGTTCTAAACATAATTGATTAAATATCCCAGTCCTAAGAGATTCTAGTCACAGACTGTTTTAGGGGCAAGCAGTTGCCCAGGGTGGGACTAAGTGAACTTTGTAAGGAGAAAGCAGATGAACTAGCAAAGCTGATACTAGGTTATAAATATCAATCTGCTTCCAGTTGGTGGACAGGCCCAGTGCCTAGTCAGTATGGACTGTGATATCCAGCAACATAAGAAAGTGGTTTGAAAGGGGTGACTTGCTTGTTAGTGCAGGGAAATATTTGTCTTAGATCATGGAGTGGTGTGGGAAAATAACGGAAGATTGTCGAGAAGGATTTTAAAAATACTCAAATAACTTGCAGCTGGGATAAAGAAAAACACATATATCATACTAATCGTTGTTTAGTCTTGTGTGTTTGACAAGTAGAACATCTGTGTTTAGATAGCATAGGCCTATGATAGACTTAGAGGCACCCTATTGAACATGCTCGAGATTCCTGCCCTGCTGTGGGAAAGATCAAAGCACAGTGGTAAACTACGCCTGCACAAATCCCTGATAAACAGGTGAAAACAGCAGGTTCAGTGATCCTCCAACATGGACTGAGCTCCACAGTGCCTGCTTCCCCACTTGTATGCCTCTGTCTGGTTGTCGCTTAGGGGATCCCCCGGTTGGCGTGGTAACAAAAATAAATTTACTTTTTGCATTTCATCCATGGCTTTGTGGTTGTTGCTGCATCCTGCCTGTGCTGGCTCACACAAGCGGGGATTGCACATGATATTGTTGAGAATTTCTGGGTGTTTGGGAA
This sequence comes from Tyto alba, assembly GCF_018691265.1. Taxonomy (NCBI): domain Eukaryota; kingdom Metazoa; phylum Chordata; class Aves; order Strigiformes; family Tytonidae; genus Tyto; species Tyto alba. The sequence continues at coordinate 84,879,533 of NW_024881282.1, forward strand.
GAAATCCCTTCTGGTGACAAACTAATCTTCAATTTATCACTTTTTTTGTTCTTTAAGAGGAAGTAGAAGAAACTAGGGAAAACTCACAGATGCTTAAGAATTGATTTTATGTCTACCAGTACCTGATTGTCAGGATATAGCAATATTCTTATTGCAGATGTTCAAGCAATGATGAAAGAAAATATAAATAGTATATTAATGAACAACTAACTCATAAAATTAGACAAGAAGCTAACAAATCATGGTTCATAAGCCTGTATGCTTAGCTGGCACAAACTTGGTGTGAGCTGTGCAGCAGACTAAAGCATAGAATCATAGAAACATTTAGGTTGGAAAAGACCTTTAAGGTCATCAAATCCAGCTGTAAAAGAGATCTGTAACTCAGCCATAGGTACATAAATATCTGTTACTGTATTAGAGCTACTGGTGCCCTGTCTGGATCATTTTGCATCTTAATAAAAAGCACTAAAGTTGAGGTTTCCCTAAACACTGTATATTGCCTGACATTCTGGGGTAGCAAGTACAGAGTGGGGCTCACACATTGGACTCTACTTGAAGTCCACATAAATTTAGTTCTAATAAGCAAAACTCAGGGTGGAGTAATGCTTGCATTTTGAAGTGCTACTTCAGATAGACACTTAAGCAGGTGTCTAATGAAAGTACATGCTTGAACCCTAAAATGCCAATGAGATGACAACTCATTTACATTTTCATTCAGCCAGACCTTTCAAAACTATTTTTTTTGATCTCCTGTATTGTGTTAGTTTACAAAGAAGTATGAACATGACTACCGTAATGGGGGTAGCCATGCTGCCTCCTGCATTTTTTAATTTGTAATCTGTTTTGTCAGGAGTCCCTTTAAGATCTGGAAATTCAATTCGAATTGAATTCTTGGAAAGTGAAACAATGATTCTGAAGGGCTGTATATAGCAATACTGCAGGGATGAAGGAATAAAATAAAAAGAAACCATTTAAAATGTTCTTGGATAGAAATAGGACAAAAGTGTATTCTGACAAGTATTAAGATTTTAAAGATCACATTTGGGCTGTCAGGAAGGATTTTTATTTTAATGAAGTGATGACTGGGGGCCAAACTCATTATTTCTATCTTTCTTACAAGTTTGAGCAACAGCAGTAAGGAAGATAGAAATGGGAAGTTCTTTCCCCTCATTCCTTCCTGCCAAACAGTGAAGGATGAAAACTGAGGCCTTGAGCCAGCTCTCTCCAACCTTTCTGTTTGCTCCAAGAGCCCAGGCCATAGGCATCATTATGAAATAGCTGTGAGCTGGAAGCAAGCTCCAGGACTGACATCTTTCTGGTGCTCCCATACCCTCCTGCGTAGCCAGAACACACAGGGCTTTGGAGCCCTGCGGGAGCCCACTTTTCCCAGCCAGCTAGAGCATCCTTGGTCCCTTTATGGCCAAGTTAACATGGCATCAGTCATTTGCTGTGGTTTGTGCCTCTCTCCTTTGCATCCAGATACCCACAATGCCTTTCCAGCTGTTGTCCCTGAGTTGTTGGGTTTTTGTATTACCTTTTTTTAATTTCTAAGTGCCTGAATTATGAGAACAAAGTTGAATCTTCAAGCATCGACTGGATTTAGGTGTTTTTCCTTCCAGCCTCGTGCTCCCAGGAGCAGTAAGTACAGCCTGTAGGATTTTGCAGTTGGACTTGCACTCAGCTGGAGCCAGTCACTGCTGCCTGGATGCTGCTTCTTACACAGGTGCCATCCTGGCAGCCCAGAAATGTTTTAGGCAGTATTGATTATGATAATAATGAGCAACAATGGGCAGTTCACATGTCTGGGAGAGATCATTATATTTTGAAAACACAAATTTCTTCTCACTGCCATTGATTACTGCTGTTTATCAACTCAGTGTCTAACACCTAAAATCTGAATAATCCTCACGGTATTTTAGAAGAAAATTTAGTTTAAAAACTTCCTATTCTCTTCAGAAATGTGGAGGTTTATTTTAATAATGTAATGAACCCAGAAAGACTTATGTTCCTATTAGAATATAAAATAAACCAAATGGAACCATTTGTAATCAGGATTTTATCTGAGCAATGTGGTCTCTGTATCACCCACTGCCTATAAGATTGTGTTCCATTATACTACAGCTGTAATAGGAAGGAAACTGAACTATTTGCATCAACAATAATGCAACCAATTTTCAAGACTTGCATGTCAAAAATCCATTATTCCAGACATGATTACCTGGAACTGCCGATAACAATTGTCACCAATTACACTTTTTTACAATGTAGCAAGATTTTGATTTATCTTTCTCTACCCCATCTTTTCTTCCTTTATCTTTTTGTCTTTTTTTTTTTTTTTTTTTTTTTTCCTCCAAGGGGGTGGGGTAATGTCTCCATCACTTATATTAGAACATCACATTTAGTACAAGCAGCAGATGTTAATATGGAAAGACAGAACATCTCAATTTTCACACTGTTAATTCAGCTTACTGAGCCAATTTCACAATTCTCACATTCCTCTAGTCCTAAGAGAAAATGCTAATTTAGATTGTTAAAACTGACACAGGTTAGGGTGTAAAGGGTAATTAGCATAAGATCCTACACAAAGTGTTTTTAGCACCATTAATCAACACCCACCTATGCATACACTTTTTTAGACAGAAGTGGTGTTGAATAGTTCTGAAAAAAACTCTAAAATATTCTGTACTAGTTAAAAAAAATATCATAGAATTTGGTTAGAAGCATTTTCCAGTGGAAGTACCTAATGTGCAGTTAAAACAGAACTTTTATTTTACACATGAGAATTATTAAAAGCTCATAAAAGCATTCTAGAAAAAATATCTTTATAATTTTTAAGATTGTAGGGGGATCTGCTAAAATGCAGAAATATGTCAAAATGCATTAGCTGTTTTGGAGTTTTTCCACTTTCTCATCCTGAACACCAGTAAATTTAGTCAGAGTTATATAAAAGAATACGATTTTTCTTTGCACTCCATTTCATTTACACACGTATATTTCAAGTAAATTAGGTTTTCATTAGTACAGACTGGTTTAATTTTCCTTGAAAATACTTACTGGCATGGGAAAATCCAATATAATTTTAGAATACTTGATCTAGGAGTATATCTTACATAAAATCAATGTTACAGTTGTAGTTAATATGAATTATTGTAAATGACACAAAGTGATTATATGAACTACTCTTGAAGGAAGTGCTAAAATTAGTAAATGAACTAAAGACATTAGGAATATTGGTTTAAAAAAGAGCGGAATTCTACAATTTGGGTAACCGTCTTGTTGATCCTTAAATAAGAGTCCACAAAAAAATTGTATATCCTGAATCAGATAAGTATAGAAATAAAAATTCCAGCTGCCAAGGACAAGGAGTTCTAAGCATTTTAATGCTAAAGCAGACAAGTCAAGTAATTATTGTCTCTAATTGGCACTTCCACAAGATGTAACAATTTTTACAGTACCCACAGCCAAGTGGCACTTAAAAAAGGTGAGAAATTATTTCCTGCCTTGGGAAAAAGAAAAAAAGAAAAAAGAAAATCACATGTTTTTCTAATCTGAGCTTTGCAGAGGGGAAGATTGGCCAAGCACTTCAAGGTCTGAATCAGCAAATCACTTAAGCACATGCTGAATTTTAAGCATGTGCATATTAACAGTTGCCTAAAAGTCTATTTTTACATCTCTGACTGACATACTTAAATTGTTATTGGTTATGTGTGTGTGAAATTCAGGTGATCCCCGTATTTTGTTTGGGATTTAGCTCCAGATTTTGACAATTAGTCTCAGCTCTGCAGGGGCTTATGTGAGAGCTAGAAAAACTTGCCACTCCTGCTCCATACAGTATAGACATAGGGCTTGATTCATCTGTCTGGCACACATCTAATGTTATTGTAGGTAACTCAGGTCATCCTGACAGCCATGTCCTGATAAAAAAGGGCCTGAGTCTTCTTGAGGTCTGCGTCACATCTGCCAGCCCTATGGATCTCAAGGGATTTTCATGTAAAGTGGCAGTAGATACCTATTTTATAAACTATATTATGTCCTTTTCCAATACAGTCATAAGGGTTTGAATCAATTGTCCATACTTAGACATGTACTGCCAATCTATATACCATACAGCATGCCACCTGGGTACCAGCTGCTGCTCCAGAAGGCATAGGTCTCTGTATGGCATATGTCATATATGTAAGCACCATCAGGATGTCTTAAATACACTCAAGCATCTCAAATAAAACTAAATGCTTATGTGGTCAACTAAATTGGGCTCAATGGAGACGAGAGTGATTCAGCTGGTTCCTGTAGTAGAATACTACATTTGATGAGCTGAAGAGCTTTATAGTCTCTCTAGGCAAAAATGAGAGGTTAGCAACCTAATTCACTCGTGAACTCTACATACTAGGCATCTTATCTGAACCTGGAACTGCATCCAGTCCTTAGAGATACATTCGCTTACCTGCAAATAGACATCTGGTGCCATTTGAGATGCCTGGGGGTACCCACGACATCTGTATAGACCTGACAAATATAATACAGGACCTAAGGGAGACCTGTGACCTTTTAGAATGGTAACTGGAGGCCAGCAGACACATTTAAGCAACTAAATTTAATTTAATACTATATTAACAGGCTTACACAGAAGCATCCATTAATGCATTTTATTAAGTAAGACTTGGGCAATCAGTAGCATTACTTCTGTAATGGTGGGAAATCAGGGAAGGATTCTAGGAGGAGAAAATATACAAATTAGCCTTAGAAAAGAACTTAATTTCTAAAGTGAAATAACAGTGGAGGTAGATATCTGCTGAAACCAAGTTTGACTGCAAAGCTAACAAAACTGATTAATTAATCAATTAGTACAATAGATGAAATATTATTTTAGTCTGCTGAAAGTAATAAGCCATAGAACACCATTGGCTTTTGCAGAGATTTGACATGTGACACCTCCATTTGGTGTTGCAAACTTTTAATTCACAGATATCACAGAGACTCTCTGTATAAACATCATTAACTACTAGTTTGCAAAGGAGAGGGCAGGTGCACTGAGAGAGAGATTAATCTACTGGTCCAATGTCAGAGAACCATAAGAAAAGAAAAAATATCTCTGGCTTCCTCCAGGGCATCTTGTATGTTCACACTTGACAGAAGACAAATGAACACAAACCCCAACTCAAACCAAACAAAAAAATCTCATTACCATCACTCCACTTGAAGTTCTTCATTATGTTAAAATAATTGATTGCCTATAACCAGCTCTAAATTGATGTTTTACTTAAAGATGCAACTAACCTGCTCTACTTGTTTCTGTTTGGAAGTCAGTGGGCAGATAAAGTTGTCCTAAACATTGCCCAAATGAAGGCAGGGATGACATGGCTGGACGAAACCACAGTGTTTCCTTTTCCAATAAAGCCAGACTTCCCTGTGCCAGAGATTCTTTAGGCTGGTGACTATATCTACGCAGATAAACTGAACTGTTAAATTTGATAGTGCATAGTACACAAGGTTTTCTGTCTTACTGATTCTGTGTTTCTTCCATCCTGAGGAGTCCATATGGGAAACCTGCAACTGGGAATATTCTTGTGATAAAAAGTTCTGGTTTATCCTGTACCTGATGGCACATCATCTTCTCTGGGCACTCTGGATCTCATTCTTTGCCATAGACTAGGAGTAGCTCTGATCACGGGATAATGAAGATGTGAGGACATGATGAGAAACAGGGTAGCCAGGTATGAGTTGCCATCATTAGATATTTTTGCCCATCATTCAAACCTTCAAGCAGTTTAGTTGTGAACAAACAATTGCCTGTGGATACAAGAGTCGACTTGGCCTAATGCTTCCAGAAAGTGTAAAAATTTATGTCAGGCAGATTAACTATACTGGCTGTGTACAGTAGATCATAGTCCATAAAGTATAATCCTTCTTTTCTGCTCTTTGTAGGCTAATCTAGATTTTCATTAGACCAATGATTCTGGAGAAGTAAGCATAGATCCTGTAGATAGGGTTGAAGGGTTTTTATTTTACAACTAACCAAAAGAAACAGACCTGGTTACCCAAATACAGAAATGTGTCTCAGAAATAATATATGCTTCAAGATACTTTTAACTGCCATACAACTATTTTATTTGTTATAAGGAACCCTTTATTGTCCACAGCAAACACAGTTTCAGAATGGACATTGTCCAGAAGAATATGATGGAAAGGACAGATACTTTATACTGAAAACATTTATAGATATCATTATGAAGTCTATGCTGAAAGAAAGAACAAATCATCAGACTAATTTGCACATTCAAGCTGTTAGTATGACTAATAAAGCCAAAAGAAGGAAATTCTCAGTCTGCAATGGACATCAGATATAGCTGGCCCACACATAGAGATTAGACCTAAATTTACTTTGGTCTTCATGCACATTGGCCCATGTTCTAGTGAACAGTAAATTCACTGAAGAATAAAGCTTTAAAGGAGGCATACAAAATCTCTGGAAACTGAGACAAAATCAGTAATTATTTTCAGCCAAGAAGAAAAAGAAAAATGAAGGAAGGCCTTTGACAATGTCACAGTATTTTATTTCACTATTTAAAAATGAACGTTATTACTTTAAACAGAACTAACTTACTTCATATTTTGGAACAGTATCTTGTACTTAAATGAATCATCTACACTGAAAGAAAAAAATAAAGTAATAAAATCAACTGACCTTGAAAAAAAAATAAATAATCTTATATGTTTGCATTGATAAAATACTTGAATAGAGCAGAAATCATTGTTTAATTTCTTTTTTTCTTTTTGCTGAAACATTTTACTGTATCAAATTTCCCCACTATCTTGTATGCTTTGGCTACCAAATGGAAAAAAAATAAATTATTCACCCAGCTCTATTTCCAACAAGTATGTCAATTAGTGTTAAGTATTGTAGTTTTTTTGCTCAGCCATATGTCCACTTTGGCTGGGATTGAGGCCAGCTGCTAATTTTATACATGATATAAACAGCTGCTGGGTAGCAAATCTTGATGTTTTCTTGCCTAAGATTAAAACTACACATTAACAAGCAAAATTATTTCTTTAGAGATTGTTGCAGGTCAATAATGTCTACCGTAGTGACCATTTAAGACAAAAACACCTTTGTAGACCTGTTTTCATGGATGCTTTTCTTTCCACTTCCTTCTACATGGTTTACAAAAGAGGTAAATATTCACAGGCATGTACCTGAGAAACAGGTATTTTTTTTTAAGACTCTTCACAAGCAACTCCCTGGATCTTTGTTTGCAGATGGAATATGAGGGCACTCAGATGTCTTGAATAGATCTCCATATATACTGGTCCTTTTCCAGAAGAAAGTCCTGGAAAGACAGGAGTTCCTAAGTGGATGCAGTATCCAGAAATATTAAGCAATTAGGTAGATAAATTTGCTTCTAAGCCACTTGCTTGGTAAGCTTGTACAAACATTGTCCCATGCATGTCATGGTATGCATACAATTTGTTGTCTTGACATACTCATAATAAATCTATTTATGCTTGTTTATATAGAACATGAAACTTTAAAAGTCCACTTGCTTTTAGTGAAGGATTAATTTCCTACTCTCTCTGTTTAAAAGCATCTTTCAAAAAAGTCCCATTTCTGCACAAGGTTTCATGTTCAAACTTTCAGAAGTAACTAGCTATATACTGGTGTTTGACTTGCATATCTTATAACTAGATGCTAATTTAATTTAAGCAAATGTAAAATAAACTTATAAAACTTATAACCTTTTTTCTTTATCTTTTCCTTTCTTTTTTTATTTTTCCTTTTTTTTTTTTTTTTTTTTGATAAACAAGAGGTACCCTGCTCCAGAGCTGTCACTTTTAGGACTACACTGATGTGCTGATTTCTTATAAGTATAGATTTGATGCTTATCTCTGTGAGGAATATATAGAATGATAACCTGGTTGTACTTCACCATATGTTCAGCCTCATGCAAAAGTCAAATCAACTGCCTTTTTCGAAATTACTTCCTCTCTTGATATATGGACTTTATTTATAACCTCCCTTTGTGCAACCATAACGCCATCACATAGGGCTTAGGTTCTGAAAACCGTAACAATTGCCCGAAAATTGATTTGATGACTTTTGCCCATCCCTCCCTCAGGTCCCTCAAGACATTTTAATATGAGCCATGACATTATGATGGATGAAATCTGGCATTTTACTGTAGCAATGCTACTCCCATGTGGAAAATAACAGCTTGTTCAAAGCCCATCTTCCAGCCAGATTTAGGATATACACTAAGCCACATCTTCAATCTTCCCCTTCTCTCTATATTCTTTCACAGTATCCTTTGCACACAGCTTCATTTCGTACATCAACCTGTCTCAGCACCAGATTCTTGCTAATCCTTACCCCTCTGTGAATCTAGCTTGGGGCACACAAACTACAGCTATACTGTTGCCCTCCCAAAACTCTCCTGGACAAGCAATATATGCAACTAATTCGCTGATAACTATCTGAACAGAAAGGGAATCTAGCTAATACATGGAATTCACTGTAAATCAGCTCTGACAATATCAAGCTCCTGGCAAACTGTAAGTGTGGTGATACCATGTTACATAGAGACACTGTAGAACAAAACTCTTCTGTCTTCCCTGTTGGATGACCTGAACTAAGTAAATAGAAGCTGCCTGAAGATGAAGCAAATGACATGTAAAGGTTTTACTCCAATCTTTAAGAAAAAGCTCTCCAAGATGGCCAGTAAAGGACCCAGAGCTGACTGTCTGTCCAATATCCTCCTGTGCGTGTGTCTGAAACACTTTTGCTTCCTGTGCAGCCTCTTGGGGTAAAAGAAAGCTCACCCAGATGCTGTGATCCCAGTCAGTTATAGACTGAAGCAATGAGGTAGTTCTTGCAGGTGTTTGTGTGATTAATTGACCCAGCTGAAGTCCAATCAAAGCAAAGAGGATTTTGACTTTTTGAGTTCTGAAGAAAAGTGAACATATTTTAGATATTTAGTACATTTAGTTATATCTTTCCAACCCTTCTTCTAGGAAATCCTACTTTGTCATCAGCTGTTGCAGTTGCTTATTTTGTTCTTAAATAAAGATGTAATCACACTGAATGGTGGTTTTCTTCTTATTCAGCCTTCAATTTCTTAAAGTCTGAAGTGGCCATCTCTTTCTGTTGACAAAAAAGGATGGTCCATCAGATAAATTACAGGATAAACCAAACCTTGAAGTTTCTTCACTGGCAGTGAGGGGAATGCAGTGTGATTAGTTCAGATGTGGACTTCCCTAATGAAAAGTAAACCAGGGGTAAGGAGCAATACCAACCAGAACTGTTTTCTACTACCAGCTCAAGAATGGCCGTCAACATGAAACAGTATAGTAGGTGCTACAACAGAAGACTATCCTAGGAAGCATTGTTTGTCCATTGTGCTTTATACAGTTTGTGTTGATTTGAAATGTTCACATTCATTAATGTTTATTGTAGAATGTTTTTACTCTTTTTTTTTTTTTTTTTTTTTTTTTTTTTTTTAAGTGGGAAAAAGAGTTCACTGCAAAGCCATTAGCAATACATTTAAAACTATTGATGCATAAAAGGTACAAGGTAAGCATCAAGGAAGTTTTACAAACATTGTTATGTAGATTTGATGCTGAGTTGGCCATGGGACTTCAGCACCTAAAATGTCAGGAATCACCTGTCAGTAGTCACACAGGTGGTCCTTAAAGGAAAAATGAGTTTTGTCAAGGCTCTGAGGGCACAAATAGCCTTTACCACCTCTCAGGTGTCTCTCCCTACCCATGCTCATTCCCCAAAACCTGAGGCCATCAGACCCTGCCCCAGTGATGCCATTGGATGCCATCTCCAGCTCTACCACAGCCCTGCCCCACACACTAAATTCCTGGTTTTATTTCACTGCCAACAAAGATTTGTATCCCCTGCCTTGTGTGCACATCCAGAATTGAATGCTGCAGAAAATGTGGGAAAACAAATATAGTACATGGCGGCTGAGGACTCAGGGTCTGAATAACCTCTTAATTATGAAGAGGAACAAAATTTGCCCTATTTTTCCATTTTTGCTGCACATTACACTCTGAGTCAGTTAGAGACTTCCCCAAACAGTCTTTTTAAACACAAAACACTTAGACATAGCTTTAAAGTGAAAATGTTTGTGTGTGTGTCCTGGGTTTGAGTGAGTGGTGGGGTTTTTGGTATCAGGGGACAGGGCTATAAGGGTGGCCCCCTGTGAGAATCTTCTCGAAACTCCCCCAGCTCCAAGTCAGCTCCACCTCTGCACCAAAACTGAGCCAATTGTCCTTGCCTCTGCCATAAAGTTTTTTAGAAGGGACGTGGTGATGAGCAGTAGGACTTGTGAGGAGGAGTTGCTGCAGCTGCGTGAACACCAAGGTCAGTGGAGGAGCAGAGGAAGAAAGGAGGGGGGAGGTGTGCCAGAGCAGAGCCCCCCCTGTATCCTGTGATGAGACAACTTCACCCATGAAGATCTACAGTGGAGCAGACACTGATTTATGTCCTGTGTTTTTCACCTGGATGACCGAGGTGCTGTGCCCAAAGAAGGCCGAGGTCTTGTGGGAAAAGGTAGACCCCACTGTTGTAGTTCAGTGCTGGGAGGATTGCAGCATGAGGGGGTGGCCCACACTGGAGCAGCTCGGGAAGGGCTGCATCCATGGGACTGACTCCAGTTGGAGAAATTTGGTGTCCCACACTGGAGCAGTGTAAGGAAATACTGCATCCCATGGGAGGAACTCATGCCAGACAAAGTTTGTGGAGGACTGTCTCCTGTGAGAGGGGGACCACGCTGGAGCAGGGGGAACAAGTTCTAGAAGCTCCCCTCACCGAAGCTGGAAGAAGCGGCAGCACTGACTGCACCCCCCATTCCCTGCCCCTGTGCTGCTGAGGGGAGGAGGTAGAGATATTGGGAGCAGAGCTGAGCCTGAGAAGAAGGGAAGGGTGTAGGGGGAGGTGTTCTCAAGATGTGGCAATGCTTCTCACTGTCCTACTCTGTTAAGTGTTGTTAGTGTCTGTAATAAATGTATGCTCTTTTTTTCTTCCCCTAATGAGTCTGCTTTTTGCTCATGACCATAATGTGTGATCTGCCCTTCCCGGTCCTATTTTGAATCCCAAGCCTGGCTTATTTGTCCCTTCTCATCGTTGGGAGAGAAGTGAGGAGTGAGAGGCTATGTGGTGCTCAGTTGCCCTCTGAACTCAAACCACAACAGTATGTGAAGTGGATATTTATGATTTTATTACCAGAAAAGTAGGATTTTCTTTTCTCTTCTCTTTGGAATGTATATACACTACACAGCCTAATAGTTCACTATCACGTTACAGTAACAGACAATATGAAAGTGTCTGTATAGTTCACGAAACATTATTGAAATTTTTGTTGATGGCTGACTTGTTAAAAAGCGAATGCATAAAAGACTTCTGCCATCTATTTCAGTCCACTTTGTGTTTTTTCCCTACTGTCCTTCAGCTCATGTTTGGATTTGGCTTAACTATTTCATCCTTTCATCCTGTTCTATTTTTCATTTCTCTTTTATTTTTTTTGTAACTACCTTCTTCAAATTCCTTTGACAACCTGAGAAAGTCTTGCAGCTGAATGCAGTATTAATTATATTTCAAAGCAAACCTTTTATTCATTTGGGGACAATCTGTGAAACAGAAATCTGTGACTGAAGCTGCTGCCAAGTCAATTACTGCAAAATAACTCAAATATGTCTCAACAGATTGCAATTTTTCCTATTGTTAGATTGTTTATTTTTTAGATCAAAAGGTTATGTTAGCTTAAATTAGACCTACATTTAAATATTCCATAAATTTTGCTCATGATGTATCTATAGGTGTATATAGACAGTATACAGAGAATGATATGATGCATCTTCCATTCAGATAACAATGGATATTATTAATCTATTTTCACTTATTTTTTAGAAATTATCTGCAAATATACTGTAAGTATTATAGATTCATATATTCTAGAGCCAGAATAGAAAATTACAGTCTAACTTCTTTTATAAGCACAGGAAAACAAAAAGAGCTTCTTGCACAGTCATTTTTGCATCAGACAAGTCTTCTATAATATATAAAAATATGCTTTAGTATATTTTAGTGGTGGAAAATCCATTGTGTTCCTAGGTAAGTTTTTCTGACAGTTTAGGATCTATTATTGTCAAAAGGAAATTGCTACTGTATTTATTTACCTAATTGCCTACTCTTAAAAAAAAAAAAAAAAAAAAAAAAGTAAGAAAAAGGAACAAAATACTCCCAGACCAGACTGTGCATTTTTGCTCAAATGTGAGATTTCTATGGATGCCAATGGAACTAACACTTCCTACAGCCCTTGGTGTAAGCAAAGTTGATACAACATGCTTTATGAGTCTGTTCAGTTTGAAGTTATCTGATGAATAATTTATACAAATATATGACAACCTATTGATTGCTTATGACATATTTGCTGTCACAGTTATTCTATTCATAAATATCCAATTGCAAAGCAGAGCAAGAGAGTTAAGTCACACTGTTATTTTTGTTTCCAGAAGAAAACAAACTTCTGCAGAGGGAATAGACACACACACACTTATGTATGAACACACACATATTTTTGGTCTGTCTCCTATACAAAATATGAATTTGCATTATTACTTGTAAGACTATTTCTTTATACTCAAATCCATCTTTAGCAAAGTCATTAGTCAGACTAACATTTGTTGACTTGCACAGTATTGTCTGAATTCTGTTTCTTTCTACTTACATCTTTGTCTGTATTTTCAGACTTGTTCTTTGTTGCTAAACTTATTCAACCCTTAACAAGCTGAAGAATTTGTGGTCAGTAGAGCAGAAAGTAAAGAGATTACTTCATGAACAGATTGTAATACCACTCCAAATAATCATTCTGACTAAGCTTTCGGATGTGCTTATTGATTATTTAAAATCTACTTGTGTTAATTGCACATGGACCTTCCAAAAACACAGAGCCACCCACAGTAGCCTGGAAATTCCATGACAAGTATTAATGGAAGAATTCTGACATTGTTCTCTTCAGCCAACCTGCAAAGACCAAGAATGTAGATTTTGGCTCGTTCTGGGTTCTGGAAAAGAATTAAACATTATTCTAGCTCCTGCATAAACTCATTTAGAGCTGAAGGCAAAATTTTTTGAAGTGATGGCATCCTTAAATGCCGCTGACTTCACTGGATCCAGAGATGAAAACTGCATCTCTGTATCTCTTCAGAGTCCAAATGGAGGTGCCAATTGGTTCTGCTGGTAATAAAGCAAACCCCTTCAAAGAAATCCTTTTTAAATAATTTTATCTACTGTAAATTCTTACAGATATTACTTTGTTAAAAAAGGGAGAAGAATGAGTGATAAAGGGGAAAGAAGAATGAGTGGTAAAGAGGCTTCTACATTCTCCAATTATGTATTTTCTCATTTTATTGTTTTGCATGAGCTTGGGCAAAGGACAGTGTCTAAAACAGAACTCATCTTGCCAGGCCTCAGCTTTTTCACTTCTATTCTGAAGAGTTTGCCTACCACTGTCAGATGTTTTAGGGGCTGATGAATTCATGTTTATTTATCTTTGAGATGTTTTTTTCAAAAACTCATCTCACTGCAGCTGATGTTAGCATCATGTTATCACATCTTTCATGGCAAAACCCCTTTACTGCCAAGTCCACTCCCTGAAGAACCTTCCCCAGGGACCCCCATCCTGTTTCATGCCAGAATAATTTTTTTTCCTATTTTTTTTTTTTTATGTGCTCAGGACGAAGTCTGAGTCTACAGCAGCACTCAGTGGGACATGAAGCAGTGCCTAGTTTATACTCATCCTGGAACTGCAGAGTTACAATGGATCCTGTGCAAGGAAGCTCTCAAAAAGAGTCATGGAGAAGACTGTGACTATATTTGTTTGCTTCTTGTGGGCTGTGATTACTGCTTTTGACTGGTGAAGAATTGACAGCATCACATCATTCTGTTACCCCCACTTCCCACTTCAGCCACCTGGCATGTTTTTTTTTATTTACACTTTGGATTATTTGTAGTAGAGTGCAGAAATGGTTATATGTCTCAATGACTGCATAGGGGCTTAGGTGGGTGGTCTTCAAGGCACTCTACCATTTAAAAAGTTACATAAAATAATTTATCATCAGCTCATCTTGGGAAGAATGTTTAGAAAACATGATCCTGAAGGTGAGAGAACTTAATTCTTTCTAGATAAAAATAAACCAAAAAAACCTGAGGGTCTACAAAATGGAGTTAGCTCTTCAACAAGTTAACTCTCATCATATTTAAAGGTAATTTTGTAATTTCCACATGGTCCAAGAGAGTAAACTGCTCAGAGAACTTGGTATAAAACCTCTTGCAAACCCTTGAATATTGCAACCCAGCATCTGTGTCCTAAACCTGCCAAGTATAACCTCTGAATGGTCACCAGGCTATTGGCTTCAATACTAAAACATATTGAGGAGGAGAGGAAAAGGGGAAGGCAATCCAGAAATGGGAGATGCTAGTGCCAAGAAAGTGTCACACAGATATATAGGAGCCAATTACCTTTGTAATTGCATTTTACCAATAAAAGCCAACATTGTGTCCAGATTCCTGTAAGCTCTCTTGCTTCGGTGACAGTTTACAAGTGTGGTTAATGAGTTAATGCAAACATACAAACTCTCATTGAAAGAGAATGACTGTATTACATGAAGAAGAAAAAACAAGTCATGTATATAAGAAATCTTCAAACTTTCACCAGATATCAGAAAGACCTGTTAACCCTCTTTAAGATAAGTAGATATGGAGCATCTACCAGGATAAATCTTTATTTGCATCTACGTATGGAGCCAGCAATAGGTGGAAATGAACTTCACTACAGAAAGAGGTCTCTGTTTCAAAGTGGTTTTATTAATGATATCCTTGATACCCACAGGCAGTTTAGTGAAGTACTTGCAAATATAATTCTAGCATTCTTATCAGGAAAACAAATAATCTTAAATAATGTGCTGCTAGAAATAGTCCAGATCTGTGAAACAGTCACTGTCGAATATATAACTCCAAACTAAAATGTCAAGCCCACAGTTAAAATTTTCACATGCAGTACAAATTGCTAGAACATACAGAGAGATCCAAAGTTATCAAAGACAATAATAACAATAGTAGAAAGACTAACCTTTTCTGATTCTAAAAGCCAAACCCAGGGGCTAAGATTTTCAGTGAACTACAGTTCTGAGTACATTATTCATCTAAGCTACTTATGTAACCTCCATTATCATACTACCCAAATAGCTCCACTTGTCATATATTTTTCTTCAAAACAAAGACAGATTTCATTACTATTATCACTATTATTATTCCCTTTATTGACAGGGACTGAGGTATAGAAGTCTCAGCAATTTTCCTCAAGGTTATATAGCAGAAGACAAAATTGAAATAGAATATTAAGCCTGAATCTGTCACTTTAAATAGCGAACAGGGCACCTTCTTTTATTCTGAGGTGTCCTCATGACTTCAGGATGCTTCAGAATTCAGTCCTTCTTCCCTCTCCAGACTTTCCCTTTCTCAGTGTTTCAAATGGACAGTCAGAAAAGGGAGTCACCATAATCATAAAGCACTTCTGAAGTTATGCATCAAGGTTATTTTCTCTGAGGTATGTACGTTGACTGATGTTTACAGGTGAAAGGCAGAAAAGATACTGGGAAAAAAAATGAATTTAAATGCCAAGGAACTTGGGAAATAGGGAATTTTGTCCACATTAAATGCAATCATATAAAATATTTTTATTATGCATATCTTGCTAAATATAAATCTTTAATTATTCTTTATGTTCAGTCAGGGAAAGAGACACTTTTTGAAGCATCACCATGGAGTTGATATTTAAAAATTATTTTCAGCATATTTCTAATAATCTTTCAGTCAAAAATCCTTTGAACTACAGTCCCAAAAACTTCACCTGTAAGAGTTTCAGATTTCAGGTATATATTTGCTTTCATTAGATATGTATTTGCAGAGATAAACTTCCTTTGATCTTATCAACAACAAAACACTGAATAGGAGAACTGTCATGATGTGCAGACCCATGCAAGGGCAGCCTCATCCTGTATGTTCCTGTTTGTGATGACCAAGACATATAATACAGTGGAAGATAACTTCCATAAAAATTAGCATATCCAGACTTGCTAGTCCAGAGGTTAGATTTTGCTTTGACACTTACCTTTATGGCCCTGGGAAGAGCTTTCAAGTCCCAACCTTTGCTTCTAACAATATGGACTCTTTGCAGAAAAGATTCTCCATGTTTTTATATATGAATCCCTGTTTCCAGTGCAGATCTTCATGCTGGCTTTACCAGTTCTGTCAACCTAGATGTCCAGATGTGCATTTAGTTTGCATCCAGTGATGAGAACTGTGTACAGACCATCTCATAACTTGCTTGTGTGGGAAAAAGCCTTGTACACTCAGACTAGAAAGGAGCCATGACATTCTACCTGTCAAACACATCAAGGAACCATAAGTGTGGCACCTGCTATAAGCTGCATCTACTCCATGAGATACATAGTTACTGAATTCAGGTGTTAATAAGATAATATCTCTGTATTTTATATTCTGAATTTTATAAATATGTATGTATGAAAATTTAGGCGTCAAGTTATCTTGTATACTGAAGAGTTACAACATGCTTTTGGGATCAGGACCAGCACATATGAAGGTTTTATATAAGGATACTTCTCAGAGGAGCAAGAGAGGGGTCTGCCATTGAGAATACACTAAAACAAGCTTAATCAGGATAAATACCATAAATCTTCAATTTGTTGCGATTCAAGGCCTGCTTAACTTTAGTTTTCCACTGCATGTGATACCACACTACCCTAGGAGATGTGAACAATTATGAAAAGCTGATTTCATTTAATAGTAAGAAAATGAATAAATATATATGTATATGTCTGGAACTAAGATAACTGTTAGGTGGAGTTACTGGGAAATATACTTAAAACTATTTTGATTAAACTATATTAAATACTTGCTCTAAATATTAAAACTTTCCAAATTTAAAAATCAGTTCCTCCCCCATTCTGCCAAAAACTCTGTAGTCGCTAACAATTGAGACTGAGTTACAGTATCAGTACCTGTCTGTAAGTAGAGTTAGATTTGCATGCGTGAGCTTGTTGAAGCAATGTTGAGAATAACTCTTTCCCATTGAATTGCAGGTGTTCCGTGAGACAGGATTTACTTAGTTTGCTGGGTTGACTCTCAGGCATTTAATTCCTTGAAAATTAGTTTTAGTGTGTGCACCTACCAAATATGGGGAGATACTGGTCAAGTAGCCCTAAAGCTAATGAAACTGCCTGAGGGAGTTTCTAGTGCTTGGTGTTTAATGAAACCAAGTATATGGGATCTAATACTCAAAGTGCTTAGTTTCCACCAGTTCCATTAGCTTAATATTATCCTGTATTTTATGTTCTACAATTTCATAAGTTTAATAATTTTGTAGAGTTTCTGGCCAGAAGGTACCCTTAGATCATCTAGTCTGGCTGCTTGCATATCATTGCCCATTATGTTTCACATGCATGCAGTACCTTAAGCCCAAAGACTTAAGTTGAATTGAAACTTTTCAATCTTCAGAGACTAAATCATGTGCCACAGGCAGGGAACAGGAGGGAAAATAGGTAACAGCTATGTCCATGCGACTGCAAACACAGAGAATGAATTTTCTGATATTTCAGAAAAGAAGAAAAAATCTGAACATGGTGGGCTGATTGTGCATGAAGTGGACCAAACTTTCTGAATCACAGCTGACTAGCTGAAATCTTGAAGCATGAGGATTAATTTTAGCAAGTTGTAATCATTGCCTGACTTTAGATTGACACCCTATAAGTAAATCCTGGACAACCTCATGACTGTTTCACCCCTAAGCAGCTGTAGAAAGAAAGCAAGTAGAGTAATTCAAACATTCACCTCCTCTCAACTTGCAAAACTGTAAAATGGGGATAAAGCAATAGTTTTCCTATAATAAAGCTCCTGGCTAAGAAGGAACTAAGGATTTTGAATATTGATATTATAATTTAAAACTACTCAAAAGCTGTGACATCTCATCTCCAAACAGCTGAGGTTCTGTCCGTTGTAGTCAGCTTGAGGAAAGACTATTCAATGAACATTTTGCCATAGCATTTGAAGCTTCAACATAAGCTCTAATTAAAAGACATAAAAATCCTCTTGCCTATCCAAGGTTTCATTTCCATGGTTCCACAGGAGTGATTTAGAATAATTTTACTTTATAGACTGTATAATAAATAAAGACTATCTCAAAATCTCAAACCAAAACTAAGTGAGGTAAGCACGTTATAAATCTGGAGAATCTAGCCTGCAAAAGCAATGGAATTTTCATGGCTTTAATGTGTGATTAAATTATTTTTAGCTGAGGGAAAAAACAATCATACAAGACAAATACCAAGCTGCATAAGTAATATACTAAGGAGTGCCCGATTGCAGCCATATGTTATAAAACATAAAAACTGCAGCCTCTGATTTTACAGTGGATGACACAATCGGAGGAGAGCATTGTTAAAATGACTGGCACCCTTGGAAGTTTTAATTCCTTCATCTTTCGCTGATAATGTTTAAAACTGCACACACTGGAAATTATTACTGGAGGACTATTAACACTGGAGCGCCAAGGATAATTTTGAATGTATAACCCTTTTCCCAAATACAATGGCATCTTCTAGCGTGGTTTTCATTTAGTGAATCAAGTCTTCCAGGATTTAATATGACAGTGATAAAAGATAATAATGTGCAGCCATATCTTTAAATCCAATCCATTTAAGTATTCAACAAGCTATTGCCACCTACTAGAAGAAGAAAATTCATCATTTTTCCTCACCCAATAAAATCAATAATTGTGATGTGTTTCTTTCTAATTAGTGTTTCTTCTAAGATAGTCTAAACTGTATCTGTAGTATTTTTTTCTCTATATATATAATTTTTATAATTATTTCTACTCTCATATGCACACCTGAAAAACTACATCACCATACTACTTTATACATACCTGGCTGAATAGATGGGGAATTTTGGGAATTCAAAGAACAAATAAATACAACCTTACAAAGTATTAAAAAATGCAACCTTACACCTGATATCTCAATTGCCTGAAGTAATTGTGCATTGTTCAACAACTCTGATTTCCAGCAAGACAAAGTAATCTTTTAACACAACAGGTAAGTGTTAGTTGTTAAAGAGGACAGTAGCTGTGGCTGAGGGCACAGATCTGCCCTCTCTAGTCCTGTGTGGGTTATGCAGATTATGAACCAGAGAGAAGCAGGCTAAGTGCAGGTGTCTGGGGAGAGAGGAGGCAGCAGATGGAATGGCTGAGCTTGCTAGTACTCCTAGTATAGTTTAGCAAAACAATTTTAGTGTCTCTCATATTTGCTGAAAAGTTTGCAAACATGCAAATTTACATCAAATGGAGTGGAGATGTTCAGTGGCATAGAGATGAATTTGTAAGCATTCAAATGGCTCGCTCCAGTGTTTCTGAAACATGAAATCAGGAGGTGTTGTCAACTATGTGAAGGAGAAAGTGCCTGTGAAAAGGCAGGACACACATTCCAGATAAGTGATTGAGATCTGTGTGATAACTTGGAATGGAAACCATATCAACAAGGGCTTCCCAGCACTAGTTCTACAAGTATTCTGAGATGATTTTCTTTCATTGTGGCTGTGGAAATGTATCCTCTCATGAAAACAGTTTAGTGGACATGGTTCAGAAACTGAAACCATGATGTGCCAACAAAGTGCAGGTGGATGACTTATTTAGAAGGATCAAGAACTTACTATTTTTCTTCAGTAACATATAGTTTCCAGAAGGAATAGGATTTTAATATTAGCTATACTATCATTTGACCCAAATTCAGACATATCTATCTTTTTCAAGTGAGTGACTCAGTTTCCTATTGCTGCTCTGAATCATGCAAAACCAGACAAAAATTGAAATTACAAGTAACCCCAGATGGTAGTGAGTGGTTAGACTATGAATAATTGCACCCATTTTGTTAGAGGTACCTTTTAAGTTTTTAGCCTTGATTGGCACATTTGCTATTTAAAAATAGCTTAGAAAAGAATACTGTGTTTCATATAATGCAAAACAGTATGATGATAAGCAAAATAGCAACAACAATTTGGTCAATCTGAAACATTTTGTTATGATTTAGCCAAGAAAACAGAATCAAAATGATGTCTGTAGCTCTAAACATGAAGTCCCAACAGTTTACAATGATAATACTTCTGCTGGTAACACAAGTTGTACACACACAACTGCCAGATCTTTTCTTAAAGTCAGAGTCTAGATCAATTTTTTCTTAGCTACTTGTTAATGGAACGTGTACTGTGGGTAAATATCACTCTCAGTTCAGAGACCTTTGATATTTAGTCTATACGTCATATGTGGAAATACTGGAGATGAAAACTCATGCAATCAGCCCCTGTTAGGAAATGCAGTCAGAAATTGAAAGCTTATCAACAAGTAGATACCTAATCTAAGCACTGCTGGGTCTTCCCATGGTGTGTCTCATTCACCTATCCCACTTCCTTGCTCCAGTAGTGATATATTGGCAGCTGGATTGATCTCAGCTAAGCATCAAAAGCATCTAAAAATGTTCAGGGTCTAGGATGGAAATCATTTGTGCAAATATTGAAATACCTGCACTCTAATGCAGTTGGCTAAAGGAAGCGATAGGAATCATGGTTTAAATTTCTTTCGACTGGCTTTACAAAGAGATGAAGATGATTGGATCAGATAGAGGTATTTATATTGCACATGTCTAAAGTAATGTAAGACATTCCTACTCTTATTCATCACCTTTAATTACACATCAGCCAGTGACTTTTTGGACATCATTTGATAATTACTTTAAGACATCCTGTGGTCCTAAGAGATTATGAAAGTTTTCATAATTGCTTTTAAAAAGATATACTTTCCTTGGCCAAATGAATTTCAGTTAAAGTTTTCTCATACAATTATATTTCTATATGAAAAAACTACAGAAAGATGTGGACTTTCAGTTAAATCTGAAAAATATAAGCAGGTGAATTAGTAATTTCAGCAAATGTGGGGGTTTTTTAATTTTTCAATTGAACTACTTTACTGAAAAAAAAGTACTCAAGCAGTAAAAGGACAAAATAATGATTCAGAAGAATTATTAAAATTCAAAAAAAACCCAGTAGAAAATATGTAATATTTTTTAATCGTAGAGGAGTTTTAAGTAAAGATTACTTTTATTGGACTAATTAGTGTAGACATAAAGTAAGCAGGTTTTTGAACAAAAAATTGAAGTAGTGGGTTTTAAAACTGAAACCAAACTATTAGCTTAATAAGTATTAGGTCATAAATCTAGAAAAGGTGATTGGTATTGAGGAATATAAGGGATGTTTATAGAGAAATACGTAGATACTGATGGCCAATGGAGAAACATTATAAGGTATCATGAAATCAAGACTCTGATTGAACCTGGGTTTTTGGTAACCAAACAAGTCACAAATTTTAGTTCTCAGATTCAGTTTTAGAAGGCTTTTGTCAGTCTCTTTTGATGATCATGGTAAGTATAGTAGAGTGTAACTGTTTTGTAGAAGAAAGAATCTCCCTGATTGGAGGTGGCTTTGTTGATTATTTATCGTCTACATGGTTCATTCTTGTGCTTTCATTTCACGAGTAGGATATTTGGTGAATTTCATGAAGTGTAATATAAGTTGCAAAAATATTAAAAGTTTTTTGAGTCCACTGTGGGAATATTTACTGTGGTTGTAGTAGAGTTGCTTTGATAAGGTTTAAACTTCTTCCTCAGTTATAGTCTAAATTCCTTTGTCATGTTTTTTGACCTACAGGGAGTTTTCTTCTGATGAATTTAGTGATTTTCAGACTGTGAATGGTTGGAAGAGTTCTGAGCAGATATGATCTTCCCATATAAGTTTAATATATAATTAAGCAAGTCATTTAGTCATATTGTTCATCTATTTCCCACACTGTTTCCAGGGCAAGACATCCTGGAACACATTGTACCCATGATGTGTGGAAGTAATTCTTGTTACGTACTTGAATGCTTCTTTCAAAAGAATCTATTCCCCTGGAAAAGTGCCTTGTTGGAAAAAAAATCTCATTTAATTATTTAGATAGATATCATGAGTGTTCTTTTCAAAGTAAATATATTGGTGTCCAAGGGCATGACTGGATAATATAATTTTTTTGGATGTATTTTGGATAGTTACTGTGTTCATGGAAACAGATGTGTTGGTTTTCAGGTTTTCCATAGACTATAGTAGGTAGGTTGATGATTTTTAATTTCTCTTTAGTGCCTAAAAAATTAAGATTATATTGGAGGATTCCAGACAAAGTATAATGGAATGATGTTTGTTACGAAATAATCATGGAAATCAACAAGAAAAGGCAGATTTCTAGAACAGATGATAAAGATATTTTTATTTTATATACAACATAAAATTCATAGTATGATTGCTAAAAAAATCTTTCTACCTGTACTTACCTCCATTTAAACAACTTCTTTCAGATTAGAAATATAAACCATGATTAGAAACTGTTATGACAAACCCTATTAAAAAAAAAAAAAAGGCATTAGCCAACCACCAAGTACAGAAGTTAAATAATTATTCCATGATTGCTCAGAATAGCATTTCTTATTACTTCTACTTCAACATCTTTCTATGCAATATAAAGCAGTGTAATTTTTTTCTCAGTTCATAATGACAAAAGTCATGCTCTGGCCCAATTTTAATGTTACACCCCAGTGGGGCAGATTCTGTGCAAATAGGGGAAAACCTGTACAACCTGCACCTGTCAAAATGTGACAAAACATCTAATGTGAATAGAAGTAAAGTGTCCACACTGATGCACTACCCTCTTCTAAGGGTAAGACTTTCACTGGGATTATTTTTATGCTTTTATATGCATGTTAAATAGTGTGAGGTCCCAACGGGTACATTTAAACATCAGGAAGAGACATTCATCAGTCAGGGATATTAACAGAGGGGACCTGATAATCAGAGCCTGGGTTCTTGAAGCAGGCTGGCTACAGCAATTAATATTCTTATACGGTCTTTGAAGAATTTAACTTTAAATGAAGTTTGTCACCCACCCCCAGACATATGGATAAATCATGTACAGATTAAAAAAAAAAAAAAAAAAGTTCAATCACAGCAGGGGTAAAAAATGTAGCAAATGAAGAACTGAATGCTGAAATTGAAAAATTATTTTATTTCTCATCCTTTCTAGTTGAAAATTAGCCCTAGATAAGCAGTTTATGATAAGTCCTACTTTTGATTTCTGTTTGATTCTGTTTCAGCTACCTTAGCAAATTTGGATTGTGTACTCTTTTGCTGGAACAATATGAGTCACAGATATTGTAAATGCTCAGGACCACATATAACTATGTGAGCTTAGCAGACTCATCAAAGGTATGAAAGGATTCAGACCTCCTCAGACACAAGAATGTCCTACAGCCAGAGTTAACTGTGCTAAATCCTAAACTACCGAGTAAATGGTGGATGATGGTGTTGCCTTGGTGATTGTCTTTTTTTTTTTTTTTTTCCTTACATGTGCTGTAACAGAACTTTTCATTTTGGGTCGAGCAAAATGACATTTCTTATTTCAGCAATAAATGTTTCCCCTTCCTCTCCTTCCCCAGGTTTACACTTAGCTCAATTTTTTTTATTGTTTTTGTTATTCTATTGCTACTGTCATTGTTTTCCCCAATTTGGCAGCCAACTCTGAAAAATCAATTTTTCACACAGCCTAACTCAAGAATATAATTTGGTGCTGGGCTTTAACAAAACATGGCTTTCTCAATATGTCAGCTGTGGTGCATGCTCAGAAAAGATCTTTCCTCTACTACTCCGCCAGCCTGTGAATCCTTTATTACTAGTGCAACAAGGGTGACAGTGTGTGTCAGGCCTGGTGGGAGCTGATACTTGTGGCAAACATGCAGTCAGCTATAGCCTGCTGTCAATTTTACCTCCCTGCAACTCATCCCGAAGGCCTGAGACTGCCAGAGTTCACAAAAACGAGGACAAACTGTGCTGGGTTTGGTTCTGTTTTTTGTTTGGTTGTTTGTTTTTTTGTTTTTTTTTTTTTTTTTTTATAAGGCAATTCAGGTGCTCAGAAAACAGGTTAAGTTGGGAGAGAAGACAGATGACAAGTGATAAGGGGCTACCTGGAAAAGCGATTTTTGTCTTGCTATTTGCACATACAAGTGAAATTCACTCTTAAATGGAACTGGACAAGGAGAAAATAAATTCTCTCTTATTTACACTTTGTGAAGACAATTTTGTGATCTCAGACGTCAGATGTTAAACTGGGTTTGCAAGCTATTAGGAAGACACCATTCACACACATCCACCTCCCTGTGGGAGCAGCACACCTGGTTATAAGTGAATGCAGATTTCTCTGTCGTGGTTCGAGAAGCTTCTCACAGGGGGCCGCCCTTATAGCCCCCTCACCTGCCACCAAAAAAACTCCACCACTCACTCAACCCAGGACATTCCCCTTCCTTTTAAAATTCTTCATTAACATCTGCCAGAAGCAGGATAGTGTCTTTAATGAACCAGGCAGTTACTTGAACCTGGATAATTTTGTGTCCCTCTTGATGATAACAGACAGGGGGATTGTGTACAAAATATCTTTGGTCATTATTAACTTTGTATGCCTCTGTCTTTGATGTGTGTCTATGAGAAATTTCACACTGTTGCTGGGGGAAAAATTCTAACTGTGGTCCTGTTCCAAGAAGCTCTTTTTTTTTTTTTTTTTTTTTTTTTTAAAAAAAAAAAAAAAAAAAAAAGAAAAAGAAAAAGAATAAAAAGATGATATTCCGTACAAAATATGCCTTAGCACTTTAGGCATTGCAAGGATCACCAGCCAATGTGCTGAGGAATAGCATAGCAACCGTCACTAGGGAAAATGTCAAAACTCTGAGACATGCAAAAAATAAAAAAAGACAGGCAAGTGGGGGAAGTTCCAGCTTCCCTTAGATCTCTGAGAAATTATTTAATTTCCACCTCTAGAAGATAAAATACAGTTAAACTGTATTGAATTTAAAAACATAACAAGAGGTAAAAAAAAAAAGAAACAAAACCAACTCATATGTTTTAAAATATATAAATTCATTCACAACATTTTGCAGAGGGGAATGCAAACTTTGCAAAGAGAAAAAGTGAAAACACATATTTTGGTAGTCTAATGCAAATATTATGCTGATGTCTTCAATAATACATTTAATTTCTAAATCCTAGATCTTTTTACACCTCAGGTCTCCAAACAAAGACCAATAGCCATTTGTTCTTGATTAATGACTACAGAGTTTAGTGCATTTATAGTTTAAAACAGGTACTGGAGAGTGTTTTTGTCAAACAACTCACATTTGGTGTTCTCTTTTCATTCCTTGCTAAGGGGATAATATGAAAAATCTCACCTTTTAGGATTGTTTTAAACAAGTACCAAATATGCACCATCACGTTATCCTAATGGAGAAAGCAGCTTATATACACACCACAGATGCAAAAATATGAAGAAATGCATCAGCTGCCTAACTGTACAATCAGTTTTCTTCTGGCTTTTTCTTTCTTTTGCCCATGATCTATGCATTTGGTTGCACTGCAGGCTTTTTTCAAGGAGAGTGACAGCTTCATCTCAACTGTGACTTCTCACTTGTCCCTCTCCAATCTATCCATAATTCTGTAGTCATGGTCACCTCTAAGAAGTGGAATACAGGACCTCAAGTCCTGTTAAACCAAAAGGGAAACCAGATGCTGATTTCTTCATCCTTCTTACCTCTAATTGAAAAACATCTCTTCAAAACCATTACCATTATTCAGTTTGCCCTTTTCGGTGAGGACATGCAACTCTCCTGTCAGTAGATCACAGTGATCAATATGAAGCCTTGATTCATATGATCATATTGTGATTTTTTCTTAGTGAGTTAGAAAGGTCTCTGTTCCTGCTGCTTCTTCTTGGCAAACCCATTTTACTTGGCATGTAGGAGCCTTGTATTATTATTTTCTAAGCAATAATCAACTATATAACAAGCTGAGCCCATGAGATTTTTTTTTAGGCATTAGGGTACCCAGAGTAGAAGTTTTGACCTTGTTCCATCACTCCAGCACATTTAAAAAACTGGTAACAATTCTCATTTCTCAACTCTGAGAACATTTTCCCCTAATCCTGCTGAAGAAATATGTGGACATATTGAATCTGCGTTATGCATTTTCTTCTTCATTTAATCCTTATCTTATAATTACTTTATTCCCTCTTAAATCATTGTCTACAGAACTTTGACACTGTGTTATTTAGCTGCATTAAAAATCTCGAGGTACTCAGGACAAGAAGATCAGTAGGATTCACTGGGAAATTTTAAACTCTTTAATTTTGGATAAATGTTGATATGCTGGAAAAAAAAAGGCTCTGGGAAAACAGTTCTATCATTAAAAACAGGGGTAATAAAAAAAAAAAAAAAAAAAAAGAAAAAAACCCTAAATTGCTGGACAAACCCATCTGGACAGGTATAAAAATATAAGGAAAAATTCGCTTTTTAAAATTTGTAAATTTGGACTACAGTTAAAAAGAATCAGGAAAGAGTCATTGTTAAAAATATATTCCTGAAGAAAATATCTCTTAATACAGCAAATGATGGAGCTAAAATAATATTCTGTCACATTCCTTTCTTTTTAATGTACTGCTTCTCTAATAAAAAATAATATTTCTCCTAATAAACATTTTTTAATCTTTGCCTCCTGCAGACTCACGGGAGTCATAGTGTAAAATAGTTCAGTTTACCAAAGCTTATCTGTTCTATCAGTGTATATTCATTATTATTTTGTAAGTCACAAACTTTTGCCCAATTCAGGATAGAGAAAAACTGTGAAATACATATTTAAAAAAACAAATAGGCAAAATACAGTTCTCATTAATCTTTAAATGCGAGAACATTTTTAAATAAACATGCAGGTTAGAATAGCGAGCAGATTAGTAAGCAAGCAATCTTGCTGTGTTTGAAGTATTCAAAATTATACAAGTTAGAGTAAATTTTCTCTTTTCTAGTTACAACCCTGATGCATGTATGGTCCTGGAAAGTCAAAAGAGAGCAAGTTTGGAACAGACCATGGAGCATATGGTCATTCTAGGTAATTCATTGCAACTGGAAATCTTTGAGACAAATTCTGTGACTGCATCTAATAAGAAACACAATAATTTTATGGCCACTAGCAGTGCAAACTAAGTCTGTAAGAAATGGTAATCAAACATCACACTTAAGGGCATAAACTAATTGACCACCAGGTCAGGAAATTATGTGTAGCTCCTATGTTACATAAATGGTTAGATGTCCTCTGAGTTTTTACCTCTTTTCCTGAAACAAGGGAAAATCAAGAACTGAGTGAACCTCCATTGTTAGACGGAGCAATGAAGAAACCCAGCTTTGTAAGTGATGAGATAAATGTTGCATTAATGTAGACCTCTTTTGCCTGGGTAAATCCATTATTTAACATATAACATCTTTCTACTGTATCATATTCCTAAGTAACTCAAACGAGAACTGTGACCAAAAGAAATTACAAGATATAAGAAGATCAAGGAATAATATTTCAGGGTTGTTGGCTGACAGAAATTTAGCTATGCAAGTGACTATTTTTCCATTCATTACTCTTGGTGATTAAAATTGGAGATGGTGATCTGACCCCAGCTTTTCAGGTTGAAGCTGTTACAACAGTTAACTGTGAAAAGAGGACATGTCAGGACATATCCCCATCTTTATACAGAAACATATATTAAAGGCTGTAGCCTATTTTTCTTTCTTAAAAGACACAGAAAGAACAAAAGAAAGGAGAAAGCATCTTGCCTTAACGCTAGGATGCCTCTATTTCATTGTTTGCCTAAAGGGTTGCCCTGAGTCCTTGATCCCATTCCATCATAACACAAGCAGCAATCATTTTATCTTCAAAGGAAGAAGTGTGGCCATTTATGTGGATACAAAAAAAAAAAAAAAAAAAAAAAAAAAAGGCAAAGATAGACCTCTCCTAGATTGGAAGGTCTTTACTAGGAAAAACCACTATTTGGGGGACATTTGCAAGGACACATTTAAGTAGTGGTTATCAGGAGCTGGGAGGGTCTGTGAGAGAAAGGTCAAAGTCTATACATATTCTAAGCATTTGCTACTTGTTGTTGCCAGGCAAAGGTTAGCAGGCTAAATGAACCTTATGTCTAACCCCATGTGGTATTTTTTGTGTTCTTATCTGAACTTCTGTCATGCTGAGCAGAGCAGCTCACACCTGACATTTTTCCCTTTATGGCCTTTTAAGATACTAAGTCTGATTGGTATAGCATCCTTAGGGAGTGGGAAGATGTGGGGCAGGGGGGAGAAGAGGGCAGGTGTTTGTAAGTCAGGAAAATGACAGCTCTTCCTCACAGGCTCTCAGTCATCTGCATGGCTGCTTCTCTCCATCCCTCCCCTCAGTGACTAAAATATGAGGTGACAATCCGACCTGCAGTCTTCAGGATCAGTGATTTTGTTGGCTGGTCATGAAAAAAAAAACAAACGTCCCTTTGTTAATGAAGTATTTAAATCTAAGATTTTAATCACATGTCAGGACACTCAAAATTAAGGTTGCTACAGCAACACTACAATAAAGCTCTTTGCGCATAGCAGTTAGTGGAATGCACAGATTAATTAAAAATTGTCTCAGTTATCTGACAGCTTCCATCCCCTCAAATTCTGTCCTCTCCACCACCCTCTCCGAATTGTTGTTCAAATGAAGTGAAGGACAAGAGCCGCAGTGGCAGATCCAGGTACTGTGCTGCTGCATACAGAGACTGTGTTGGGGCCATGGTGATGGAGGCCAATACAATGCACACAAGTTTCTTTTCCACCTGGGCAGATCTCTAAAGTCATCATGAGTTGTCAGAAACAAAAGATTTGCTAAAGTCTAGGTGGAAAAAAGAAAACCAAATTCTATCCTTCTTTCTGTTACTATGAAGGATTTTTCAATAATCAGCTTCTAACACAGAATTAGGGATGTTTTGGGGAGACAAAGTGTGGAAAGGTGCTAGGGTACTTTGCAGAGAGAAAGGGGAAACAACTTCTGGGGAAGCAGCATTGTCCAGCAGTTAGATGATCTTAAGTCATAAGTAGGTTCACTGACCAACAGTAACATGAGTCAACTGATCTGTCTCAAAAGAAAATTAAGTAGGAGTGATACTGATACTTGTAAACTAGAGAGTGATACTCTGGTGCTCAATTTTTATAGGTAAAGTGGTTTCGGATCCTCAATGAGAAACTGTTAGATAAATGTCTCTTTAGCATGGCAAGGCGATTTTGGTTTGTGCTTCCTGAAAGGCAGGTGTCACTTCATGTCCTCCCTCATCTCCCCATCATGTCCCTGCTTGGATGGTACCTGAGATGCTCTCCTGCCCCTCGGTGAATTGCTGCTGTCCCATGCCAGCAGCTGTAGGTTATCATCTCACTCAGTCCTTGTGTCATTAGAGCAGCAAGATATGGTGAGTGCTAGGCCTTTCAACAGCCCTTCAGCATTCATCTTCCCGCTTCCCCCTCTCTGCTTTCCAATCTGAGGTCACAGCTTCCTGCTCTGTCTACAGTAGCAATGATGGCAGAGCAGCCCTTTAAAAGACCGCAAGAGAAGCAGAACTGACATGGACTCACGGGGGAAGGAGCCAACAGAAATGAGAAGAGGCAGCCAAAGGTCGCTCTGTCCTGCCAGCTGTAAAAACAATCCAAGTGACATGGCAATAAAATCTGGGGTTGGGAGCAACCTCCTCCAGCTCGTAATGGTGTACTCGCTTACCCCTCCCCATGCCTGCCTGCTGCCTGCATAATGCTGGCAGGGAAGAGGTAAGGCAGTCAGCAGGAGATATAGGGCAGGGAGCAAGGGTTGCACAGAGGGAGAGGAAGCTCTGTCTGGCAAAGGCCAATGATGATGGGGGGGCAGCCACTGCAGGCCATTGAGATTGAGGTTTTTAAGTACATTTCAGCATAGCACGTTTGCTCCTAAGAAATCTAATATCCTTTGGGTCAGTGCAGGCCAACTGTTAGACATAAAGAATTCATAGCACTTGCAATCCCCCAATGAACCATTTTCAATTCTTCATGTTTCTGAAAAACCGTTGTGTCGATCTATCAGTGGTGGCTGTGCTGCATAACGAGGGCCGTCTCCTGCCTTAATGCCAAAGTGTAAATATTGCATTGCATCAAGCAGCAGTAGATAATGCATAATAATGAGCTGGGTTTGTTATGTGATGTGTTATCCAGAGCCCTTGAAAACAATGCATCAGCTTAAAGAAAAACAGAAAAAGAGAGAGAGAGAAAAAATATTTTCTCCAGAAAAATAAAATAGCCTTTGTGCTGGATGTAGAAGTGAAATAATCATTTACAATTCTGAAAAATAGATGACATGGTCAGAAACATGAAGACAAGGATAAAAGAACAATTCTGATCTGATGAGCCATTGGAGTCGTCAGTATAAATTCACTTAGACACCAGCAGAGCTCTAAGCAGAGTTGAATTTTCATGCTGGAAAGATGGATGATTTTATATAGTCTCCTCGTTCTTATTTAATGGGACAGGGATTCTAGTCTCAGCAAATGATTAAACATGATGAAAAGACATATTGTTTGAGCCAATAGTAATCAAGTGCTAGTTTCATGATTTTCATAGTTAATTTTTTCAGTTCTCATCACTGATGCATTTTTCCTCTCTCAGAAGGCAAGGTATAGCACTTTAATAGCTGTCAATCATTTCGCATTGTAAGCTACAAACACTTTAGGAATTACTGAACCAGTGTTTGGCAGAGGCTAACGAAATCACATCAATGCAGTGTGAAGAATCTGATTCATGTATCTTCATCCAAGAATTTTAACAGTATGGGCCAGTTTGCTCTCTTCTTAATGGAGATTATGTTAAAGTGTTTGTGGCAGAAAACAAGCTAACAGCTAACATTCAGGTTTCTCACTGCTGAAGAGATGAGATGTTTACAGGTACTCACATGAATCCCACCTGGTTCCTCAATGCTCTCTTAGAAGTCCCTTGCCTGTAGAGCTTTTAGCAACTCAGATGGGACTGAATACTGACAAGTTGCTGAATATCATCACTTTTCACCCTAAGCAGTGAAAGCTGATGGAGCTCTGCCTCTTTCAGGATTCAATTCTGAAGGTTCCAGTAGTTTCATAATTCAATCCACTAAGAAACAGGCTGAAAAACCATTTCATATAGATCAACACACAGACTAGGCAGCAATATCTCTTACTCATAACAAAACAAGGACCTAGATGCCAAAGGCTCTGCAATATATATTCTTTCACAAGCTGTCATAATGCTGTTTCCAGGTGTTTATTCCCTTCTGAGGTATCCAGGAGAATAAGAATTTGGTAGGTAGGCCAATCCTCCAAGATTTTCTTGATTAATTTTGCACTTGAGAAAAAGAACTGTACTAACCCAGTTCAATCCTAGAAAAACCCAGAAAGTCCAATAATTCCTAAATCTCTGAAGCATTTGTACTAAGTCTGGGATTGGTCTCATCTAAGTTTAACCACCTAAGATTTAGACATCTAGCCTTTACCAATCATCTAGGTTTCCTCACCAGTGCATAGAGAAAAGTATATCAAAAGCAAAGACCTATCTTTTGACTACAAAGAGGTCCCAGAAATCTACTTTAGGCCAATAATAAAACAGCTAATCACAATACAAAATTCTGCTGTACTTCATTTTAAAACATTCGACATAGATTTTTTTCTTTTCCCAGCACATGCTAAATAAGAATAAAATGGAATGAGAACACCTAGGGTTTTTCTTAGCATTAGCAATGAAAATGAGTCCCAAGTGTAGAGCACACTCCCCAGGAATTCAGTGGAGAAAAAGAAGTTTGTTTCTGAAAACAATATACATTGAGCCATGACTTCAGAAATGTAACAACAAATATGTAACTTTAAATGTGAGATGCCTTAAATGAATAAAACTAGAGAACAAAGAGATGGTGCATGATCAAGAAACCTGACAGTAGAATCTAAGGACTTCCTGGGCATATGAATTAATCTTTATCTAGGCAAAGCAGTAAAGAAACAGGAGTGATTAAAAAAACCCACCACCACCAACAACAAAACCACCACCACCACCACTAAAAAAAAAAATAAGCCACAAATAACTGAACATCATATGCCCTGTTTCCTATTACTCATTCTGAAAGAAATTTCTTTTAAGCACATATGGTGGGGAAAGAATATTCCTTGAGCTCAGTTGTATCACTAACACTACTTTGTAAGAACTCCAAAAACTTATTAGGCTCCATCTTAAAAATAATTATGCTGATTGCTTATAGTATATCTATATATAAGCTAAAGATAGACAGCTTAAAAAAAAAAAAAAAAAGAGCACAAGTCAAGATATGCAATTTATAATTTCTAATGTTGACATCAAATGCTACAACATGGCACAGGTCTGTACCTCCATTTCCACATCAAACTGGTGTACTTTGTATATTAGATTGGAAACTAACTGCTTATTACTATTCTGCCTGCTGCTATTCATTAGTATGATCTACTACCAAAGACTTCTAATTAAACAACTAATTTTCAATCCACTCAGTCATTACACCATTTAAAGGTCTGACTTGAATTCTGGTATCCTTGAAAGAGTTTACACAATACAAGGAGGGATGTGTAAGCAGAAGTCAGTAAACTGGAAGGTGAAAACACAGAGGTATGAGAACCTAAAATACAGAGAAAAGAACAAGGGAGCTATGGAGCAATTTTTTTCTACTAAGAAGGATTATCATGGTCGAATCTTGGACCTTCTCCCTGATGACAGATCAGGCCAATGCAGTCATAGAAAAATGAATGTCAATGCACGGTTCTCTAGCAGACAGGAACTCAAATTAGGATGTGATTTTCACAAACTTCCACTGTCACTCAGACAAGTCTTTCTCCACTTTCATTATGTGAAAGGGAATTGAGAGTTTTCAGTTTTAGAGGGATGTTGTGAAAAAAAATGACTAATCGTTTCTAATGTCTTCAGCTGTAAGAGTGTATATTCACTTAAATATAGAATGTCTTTTACCCAACAGTGGCAAAGTTAGTCCATCACCTCTCCTGTACCCCTGTTTACTCTTTATTATGTGAATCTTCATATAACAGAGAGCAACCAATACATATAGGTTACTTCCTTTCTAGTGTATTCCTCTGAGCTAAAATGGAATAAAGTTCACATTCCATTCCACATTCTAATTCAGTGCCTAACCAACTTTGAGAATTTACTTACAGTATCAGAATTTAGCTACGATCTTTATTCTGATAAGCAAGACACATTTTAGGAACAGAACTATTTTTGGTCCTGAACACTTTTCAAAGGTAGTCCTATAATTAAAAACACTGACAACTTTCAGATACAATGTGAATATGGTAAATTTCAACTCTAGTAAGGGTAAGCAAACATTTTATTATCCATTAATCTTTGCATATAGACTGCATGAAATGACAAATCATTTCCTTGGAGTCTATATTAAGAGTGTTTTATTTGATTAAAAAATAATAGTTTGTTTTCTTATTTATTATAGCTGAAATAATGAGTGTAACTGAAATCTGATGTCACAGATTTTTAAGTTATCCATGAGTAGTCTTAAGTATTTAAAAATTGACATTTCTCTGCCTAAATTTCAGTGTCAAAAAAATTCCTAAATTAAACTTTCGTGATTTCCACTGGTCAAAATATAGGTACTAGTAAGTTGGTAATGTTTTCAACTTGTCTGAAAACTTATTTAGTTATTTAACTTTTTATTTAAAGTACTCTGGATTCTGTGCAGTGACCACTGCTCTGAGTGGAAGTCTTAAAGTCTTACATAAATTCACATATGCCTTTAAAGTATAAATAAGCCTTGGACGTGCTAAAAATCCATAGAAGTTAATGAGTTCTGTTTAAAATAGTGGCAAATATTCATCTGGCAAACTACACATCATTTGGATGAGTTAAGATCAGCTTCTATATTAAAACAGAAGACAGCTCACTGCTGGATTCTAACAAAATACTGAAGTTTTGTGCTCAAAACATAGGTTTATAAACCAAGAAATCTTCAGTTTTATTATCAGTTCAGCTAATGACTCCCAGGGTGGCCACATGAGTTTAATACATCTCTCTCTTTGTATAGCTGATATTTATTGTCGTACATTACTAGCATGGGAAATAATTAAAATGCAGGATACATTTACTTTCTCTTCTAAATTTGTCAGAAAAAAAAAAATTCTGTTTTGTTAAAGACAAACTGAAAAGCAAATAAAAGCAATGATAAAATAATTAATGTAAGGAAAATTTTAACTTGGATTTTACACTTAGAAAAATGTCCATTACATTTCATTTGAAGCAAAAAAAAAAAAAAAAAAAAAAATCAGAATTAATTCTTTCTTGAGAAATAATTTTTCATTAAAATAAAAACTTTTCAGTTAATTGGTGATGGTGTTTGAATCCCAGGGCCATCTCTATCAAGCATCCATTTTTGAATGTCTCTAAATTGTTGCTGAAGCCTTGGTTTTATTTTCATCATTGCTCTGCCTGGGAGGAATTAAATAAATATCACTGTGAAAATAATCTATTAAAAAGATATATTTAGCCAATCATAAAACATAGACTAAATAGTGCTTATTAGTTAAAAGTTTTGGGTGGCAATGCTGTTTAATATTTAACATCTGCATACACAAAAATTATGGCTGACAGTATGATAAACATAAAACTAAATGTATTTATAAAACAAGTGGAGAAATTTCTGTCCTTAAAATACCTTCTGTCAGAAAATACAGAGGTGTATAACTGATATAATCAGTAATACCATGTTTGAGTTTATATTTGTAGAAAAACTGTGTCAAACTGCTTTTGTTGTCAATAGACCCTGGAAACACGATATGTCTTCCAACCTCTACAAAAGGAAGGCTAATAGAGAAAGAAAAAGATGTTCCTTTCCTGTCAGAGTGCATCATGCTTCTTTTCCATCCTGCAAAGTGGAACCTTTGTCTTGAGGAGCTCTGATTGTCATATTGGGCAATTGGGCAATTGCTAGTGGTTTCACAAGGAATTTATATGAATGTCTCCAATGAGCTGTGAGATAGCAGGAGTTCATTTGTGGGCTGCTAGACCAATTCCAGGCATCAGTCGAGGGCAGAGGCCTATAAAATATTTAAATTGCCTTTTTCATCTCTAGAATATCAAGGAAATTAGCTGCACACTCTAGAGAATGAGTACTACTTGGTATCTACTGTTACCATCTGATGAGTTTCTGTGTATCACTAGATCTTTTACATTTAGTGAAATCATTGCTTACACAGAGTGATTTCCTTTTCTACTCTCTAACATTGAGTATTTTTTTTAACAGAGTTTGAGGATTTTCCAAGGTGCCAGGATCTCATTCTTTCAGATCCAGACTTTAATGTAAATCATGGTTCATGGTTTCATATCTTATATAAGAAAGATTCCTAAGGTGAATATTAAAATATATAGTGATGCATGGGAAATGTAATGAAAGCTGCATGCCAATGCACTCATCCACTGCAATATTCAGACAACCTATCTCTGCCCCTGAATGAAGCATACAGAACAAATTTGAAAGGAAATGCAAAACAGTCTTGGGTCAGTCAGTCAACTGGCCTTTGAAAGACAGTGTTGGACCTTTTTGCTCAGAAGTACCCATCCTGGCACTCAGAACTCCTATTGATGTGTCCACAGCTTCTTCAGAGCCACACAAGATATCTCAGTAGTATCAGACTTAGTGGAGATGGTAACTGAATATATTATGCTGATACCAGCCAAAAATTATATTTTGAAAATCAGGGTGCTTTAGTGATGACATAGGAACTTCTGTCAATAACAAATTCTGTTCTGTTTTCAGGCTGTAGATTGGGTAGATTCTTAGCTAAATAGTAATTGTTCTGACTGTCATAAATGAAATTCATTATAGGGTTGAGCTGATCTGGAACCATTTTTCTAGGAGGCAACAGCTTACAGTTGGATTTTCTTGTGTTAGCTGAAGTGTGGAAAGCATTTTTCCTAAATTCAATTATTGAGGCAGGACCAAAGCTGGAGAAAACATTCATAGGTGGACAATAGTAATGCTGTGGCCTAACTAGACTGCCTGATAAAACCTGGAGCCTAGATGTTGGTTCCCTGAGTCCTGTTCTGTCCCTGATCACAAAACTCTAGTACTTCTCAAAAAATATATTTCATGGGTGGATCTAGAGAAGACTGGTCAACACAGTAAAAGCAGCACTTAGCAATCTGAGCAAGCCCTGTTTATAATGTGGGGGAAGTAAGGACATTGCTCAACAACTTAGAATTCATTTACTATAATAGAACAACATGATCATTCAACATGGCAAGAAAAAGCTGATTTTTATGGCCTAAACAACACTCCACATAAAATTTTGACATATCAATTTAACATTGTTATTTGCTTCTGCTCTGGATTTTGGGACTGATGCTGTTTATGCATTTTCAAAAACATCTTGAATTAATATTCAGAGTTTACTAAGCCTGTTGGATTTCTTGATGTAATTTGCATTAGCTCATAGCAGCAGGGGCCTCGGGAGAGCCAGTACCAAAGAATTAAATAGTAAAACAAATGCTTTGATCTGTTAAAAAATAGGGTCTCCTTCACCTTTACTATATGATCATCTGTGAAAAGAAGCAAAAACAAATAAGTCACATCCATACTTTATTCCATTACTAAATAAAACAGTGTAACTCTTGTTAAGAGAATATTTTAAGGGCAGCAGATTTGAATAACAGTGATTACTGAGTATTTGACAATTTTCTGTGGTGAAATCTTCAACCTCACCATGCTTGTTACTAAGGGCTTCTGAACCATTTCAGCTTTTTATAACCTTGGAGATGTCATTTAATCTGTCTGTGCCTGGTTTTTTTTTGTCTAGTATATGTCTTGTTTGTTTACAGGCTAGATTGCTGCAGAAAAGATTGGGAGCTGTTATATAAACTCATACATGTACAACAG
The DNA here is from genome assembly GCF_018691265.1 of Tyto alba. Taxonomy (NCBI): domain Eukaryota; kingdom Metazoa; phylum Chordata; class Aves; order Strigiformes; family Tytonidae; genus Tyto; species Tyto alba. The sequence continues at coordinate 84,916,536 of NW_024881282.1, forward strand.
ATGTTAGGATGGGCCAATTCTGTCTATTAGGGTCTTTTTCTTTTGCAAATAAATTGTGAACCTTGACCTATCAGTTGTCACCCTAAAACTCCAACAGAAACAAAATTCATAAACATTTCTAATGCTTCACATTGTCCTTCTGTGTGCTGCCTTCCCTCTCAGAGTAGGATAAGCATTACGAACCTCACATGGTCAGAGACAAGTTCCAGAAGTCATTACACCATAAAGCTATATGCTGCTGTTCCAGACAAAATGGTTTCTGTATGGTGGATGAGTGTGAGTTTTCAACATCAGTCTTGAATATCTGCAGGTCAATGAAGTCATAACTCTTCAACTCACCTTATGCACTCAAGTTATTGACAACCATAACCTGATAAGGGTAACCTTACAGCTGCTTTGTTGATAAACCACAGTTTCTTTCATCTGAAGGCTGGAGATACCTCACATATACTTTGGAGTCTTTGAATTACATCCTGGACTAGGATTTGGACCAAAGCCTTCGCCATTAAAACTTTACAAAATGTCTATAGTAGTTCATATCCCTTAGTTAAGTGAAACTGAAACCTTTCAATTGAACATGTTATTAGATGGCATTGCACAGCAACTTATTTTTATTTAATGAAAAAAAGCTCTTTTTATGATAAACAGCCTTTTCATTCATGAGATAATAGTTTAACAAGTGAAGTGCAAGTTAGGTGAATAATGACATTGTCAAATTTATTTTAAAATACTGATAAATTAATCAAATAAATTATTCAATCAATGTTACAGTACCTATCTGTATAGGTGTTTCTGCCACCAAAGGTATCAGAGGTATATAGCCTCTAGGGTAACCATATTTTTTATTGTTGAATTATTAACGATGCTTTCATGCCTGAGGACTTACGGAATACTACATAGCATCTTTTATCTAAGGATCTCATCATGATTCACAAAGATTAAGCATCAAAACATCCTTATAAAGAAACCAGACGCTACAGTATAGTTGCACTGTACTGACTTGTATACAACTGTAAATATAAACCCATCACTCACTCAAATGAACTTGAATTTTTACTCTGTGTGTTTCAGGGGCTTCAATCTCAAACTCTCAGTTCTTGTAATTTGTGGAGGAACCTCTAGGAAAAAAATGATGAGAGAGAAATTAAGTCTCAAAATCACTGAGTCCAAATAATTTTCAATTGACTATTACATCACCAGTCATCTTTTCTCTGGGACCTAAGGAGTTCACCAAGATCTCTCCTTTCTCAGTACTGTGCCAAGTTGGAATATCATTGAAGAAGGGCTTCTTCTGAGATAGCTTTGTGGTAGGTGTTTAAACATATGGACAGTGCCTTTGATCTAAGTTTCTAGATAGGTGGGAAACCTGTGCTATGTTTTAATATATGTTGCAGTTTTCAATGACCAGGTCGGGTGTATCAGAAACTTATAGTACCATTCATATGAATTTTATGATTCTTCTTAATATCTGTTAAGATGGAAGTAAATATATCCCAGAGTGGTGTTGAAAACACAAATTTTAGTTTACAGTAGTGAACCTGGACTTCCCACTCTTCAGAGGGATGAAACCATCCATTTTGCTGAGTGCTCAGTAAACTTGTGGCAAATTCTGGGAACAGTTCATGTCACCTGCATATAGCATCCCTCCTGATGACTGCAGTGAGACTTTCTGGTTTGAAAATAAGCAGATGCCCAATTTACTAAAGGCTTAAGCTGAGGCAGGGATCTTAACTTGTCTGAGCTAATAGGAGTCTGTAGCAGAAGCAGTCCCAAAAGTATGTTTCAATTATCATGTTGGTTTTGCTATTTTTCTTTCTTTTTCTGTTGAAAGTACCACCAGCCTGCCAACACTGTCTGAGCAGACCTAGGGAAGCAGAACATCAGTTTTATACACATATATTCCAGTCGCACTAGCATCTTGCCTTCAGCTTTTTCTCTTGTATGACAAGCATGATCAAAAATACAGAAACCAGAAAAACAATACACAGAAAATCTTGCCACCCAGTCTTATGGAAAACACTTGTCTGAACATAACAGGAGAGCAGTGCATGCAGCATGCTGCTCTTGAACACAGAGGTTTCATTTCTGATCTGGACAGTCAAGTTGGGAATTGTCTCTGTGATAATAATGGCATCAGGCAGAGTGAAGCTATTTTTAAAAGAACAGCCTGCAGGCCAAAGGGTAGCCCTCAAGGGGAAAAATAATCAGCACTTCCTTCTTTACTTTTAAGCCTACAGCACTGTCAGGGCCTGATAGTACTGGCCAGTATTCATTTAACATAAACAAAGAGAAGTAAAAAATAAATACAGGAGAAAAGTAAGTATGCATCAGATAGACAAACATCCCTGATTCTAGAGTTAACTTTGGCATGGTTGAACCAAAGCCCAATGTAAAAGAGATAGATGCAAAACTAATCTCTCTTGCACACCTGCAACATTACAAAACTTCATCTCCAAGGACAAATATTTCTATGAAGATTTCAGTTTAAGTAATATTAAATGAATACAAGGAAGAGCCTGCTGTCTAGTTTTTAAACTGACAACACAGTCCACAAAAATCTTTTTCTTCTTTTGAAAATCCCGCAAAGAGGTAAAAAGTAGAAAAACGTAGAAGTCATCTCATATAACTTTTAAGTGCCATGTCTAAGTTAACCAGTAAGAGTAGTATTGTAGTCAAAAGGAGAAATAGTCAAATAAGCAGTCATAGGTTCACAGGACTGAAATATAATTCAGGTTGGAAGGGACCTCAAAAGGTCCTTCTTGTCCAACCTCCTGCTCAGAGCATTGCTAGGATTCTTGTAATCTCACCCGAAAATGATGGTCTAAAAGGGTGATGTACATTGCATCCTGTATGCTGATTCCCAGAGAGCGAGTGAAACAGGATCCTCTATGGATGTCTTAATCATGGACATCTAAATGAGGAAAAATGAATCTCACCTCCAATGCTTAGTTACATGGTGTTTCTGCAGATGCGGAGGTCAGAGAAGGAAGAAGTAGGAATTCTGCAGAAATAGCTCAGGAACACAAAGGTAAAGGAACACAGTATATAGCTACAGGACATTGTAGGCAAAGGAAGAAGCTACTTCACGTAAAATTTTCTACAATCACAGTTTGGTAAATGCAAAGAAACATCAGGAGTTCCCCTAGTTCTGAAATGCAGCATCCTGGACTTTCCATGCAAGCAAAGCATGTCCAACAACCGTTGACAAGAGTTCTAGCAAATACTTGCACTTTGGACTCTTATTGTCCTGGTTGGGGCTGGACTAGAGCTCCCGTTGGTTCGGCAGCGGGAGGAGTGCTGCAGCAGCCTGAGACCCCAGGGGCTCCCCAGGTCCCAGTGCCCTCACCTGTGTGCGGGGGCGGGGGGAGCACAGCTGGAGGGGTGGGCCCCGATTGGCCGATAGTCCATGTCATGTGACACTGTGCTCACTATATAAGGGCAGGAGTGAGGTGGGAGGGGCTGTCACTTTTGGGAGTGTGGCTGTGGGGCCTTTGTGTTTGGTATTGCCGGCTGGGAGCAGGTGGGTGGTGAGCAGCTGTATGGTACATTACCTGTTGATACTGCTGTCAGCGTATTGTTCTGTTACTGTTATTAAACTGTTTTTATCTCAACCCTCCAGTCTCCCTTTGCCCCTCCCCGTTCCCGAGTGGGGGGAGGGTGGGTGAGCGACTGCGGGGCGTTTAGCTGCTGACCAGGCTCAAATGACAACACTTATTCATTAAAGGTTGATTTGAAACAAAGCTCAACTTGTCTACATTAAGACTGTGACTTAAGATAGTAGGGAATCCTGAACTCAGTCCCAATGGCAACCTAATATGACAATAAAGCAATATCTATTTGTTAAGTGTTCCACTAAAATGGTATACTTAATATAAAATTCTAGTCCTTTTACCACTGAGTTGCTTTATTGTCACAGCTTGAGATTTTGCATTAGTTAACTGCTACAAAGAAAGAATAGTGCATTTTGAATGACTACCTGAGACATAAAGAATGAGCCTATGTTTTTTTCCAAACTTTTCTACATTCACAGAATAATATTGACTGCAGACTCATAATTATTTTTTTCTGAACTTACTAGTCAAACAGTGTTGATTTAAGATACTGACATTCTGCATGAATTGGTCTAGAAAGGGACATGGGGACAGAGTAAATGCTTGATGTTAAATAGTGAAACTTGTCTCTTCTATTGCCTTTTAAATAGCTGCATGCACTGACACAGATCATTGAAGAAATTTTGTCATTTAAATAGTTAAAGGAAAGTGGAAAAAATGTACCCTTAGAGTTGTGAAAGTAGCAAGGCAAAAGCAAGTTCCCAAACACTAACTGCAAAGAGAAGAAATAGCAGATCATTTCTTAGTCAATTAATATCTACTTAGAAGCTTATGCCCTCATGTGTACGTGTAACTCTATTTAATGTTAATGAAAGTTATGTGCATGCTACAAAGAAGGCTAGACTTCTTAAAAGGGGTTGTTCAAATTGTTTCCTACAGATACAGGGCAAAGATTAATCATTCAATTTGGCTTCCTCTGCATTACCAAAAAAAAAAAAAAAAAAAAACAGCTAGATATTAACAATGCACAGTACTTAACTGCAAAAGCTGAAGATACAAGTGTTATTCCCATATATTTTTGTCAAGTTTTCAGGCCATCAATGTAATTTCATTTCACAAGTAAAAGGAAGAACCGACAGATTACTGTGATGAAATGTTGAGGTTACTTGCACAAGTGTAAAGAGAGCTCAGAATCTTGATATTCATTTGTCATTATACATGATTTTGATTCTTGCACTGGTTAAATAAACAGAAAAAAAGTGAAACTGGAATAGAGGGTCTAATGACTTCAGTTATGGATAAGCAATAAGAGATTAGTTCTGTTTTGATATATTTGAGTAGCTCTGCTAAGCAGATGTAGAGTTATAAACTCTAAATAAACTGATATAGTGCTTATAATTGGACATCAATGCCCTATTCACCGCAACAGACACAAACATAAACCCATCTAGGCATTCTTCACTTGTTTTTATTTCCGTTCGCATATGCAAATTTCTCTTTTTTTGTACTCAGATGTTACCACTAACTGCACCTGAGTGGCAGGAATAGAGTCCTGTTTCCTGTTGGTCTTTGTCTTATATGGTCATCTATATTTAGACTTGATGTTTGAAATGTTACATAATCAAATCAGTAGCTAATCAAAGCAGTAGCCTTATATTTCTGCTTTCAATAGGCATAAATGACCAAAGCAAAATGCAAGGAAGAAGAACCAGAAGTTGTTAATCATACTCTAATATAATCACCTTCTTTTGTTCAGATGAATTGTACTTTGAAATTATTATATATAAAGTCTAGATAGGTAATTCAGATGATAAGGATACATACAGCCTTCATTTGGAATTTGATTTAGTTGCCTAAAGCCAGGCATTTAATATTATAATGCTCTGGAATATCTAGAACACCTGTGCAGACATAGAAGGCGTAATACAAAACACATGGGTGAACCATACATTTGTGGAAGGGCAGATGAATGTCAGATCCTAAGAAATCTGAAATGTCATCAGATTTATATATTTGAGTAACCAAGTGGTACCCTCAGACAGCTGAATTTTGGAGTATACACAGCCATATTTACTACAGCTCTAAGTCTAAGATCTTTTATAGTAATTGGAGATCTATGGCCTGACTTGTTTACTCACACATGGGCACAGAGTGATGATTGAAATGCCCTAGATTATCCTGATGTATCTCCAGCTGCTGGTCTAGAAGGATGTGGACCTTCCATGTGTTCTGTGGCATAGCTGACAAGATCAAGCTAATGTTTCAGATTCCTTAATTCATATTAAATGGCATTAGGTGTGTGGGATATCTCAGTGAGTGGAATCTCTAGGCAATACAGCTAAGGATATCTCTGAAAATTAATAATCTCAGTCAACCTATATTTATTCACCAAAAAAAAACAGCAAAACAAACCATCCCCCCAAAAAACCCTTAACTGAGAGTATTGATTAGAGATTCATTGACTATAACACCCTTAAACACCCAGTGTAACACATAGACACCTCAATGTGCACACCTACATTTGCGCATCTCAGTTGTGTTCTTTATCCTCTCATTCAAATTAAATTAAGTGAATTCAGAATGAATGCTGTTTGAGATGGCTTAGTTCTTTGCAATGTGTTACACTATCCCTTTCCTGGGCATCCATGCCATACTTCTCTAAAGACCCACTAGAGTTCATTTTCTGCTTGTAGATTTTTGTGTTCTGCTTTTTCTACTCATTCCAGAAGTTGTCAGAACCATATCTGAGGACCCAAATAACAACCCTGAATCAAGAATAACATTGGCTTTGTAACATTAAGAATCCTATATCACTGTAGAAGTGACTTTTCCTTGCACTCTTAACATGGTCTATAGAATAGTGATAGCTTGAATGGACAGTGAGTGAAAAAATGGGGGGTTGTTTATTTTTTTGTTTGTTTGTTTGTTTTTTGTTTGTTTGTTGTTGTTTTGTTTTTCCCTGAGAAGAGTAATGGTAATGTTAACAAATAACTTGTGGGATAAATTTCTTAAGGATTTGATAAGGTTTAGGAGGTCATTCACTTCAGAATAGGAATATGGCTGCAGAAGACAGAAAATCAGGGCATAGACATGGATCTGAAATTATACTAGTGATGACAGAGATTTAGACAGCAGGAGGGACTATAGTTTGGCATGGCAGAGAGATGCAAGAAAACCCAAGGAATGCTCATAATACCTGAAGTATGCTCTTTACTTCTGTGTTGGCTGAGGTTATATGTCACGACTGTGAAAGTGGAAGTAGAAGGAAATCATGCAGCTGCCTCCTCTCAGGACTTTCAGTCCATAGTCCAGTTTCTCTGGGCTCACACTTCTAGTCATACCTTGTGAGATCTTGTCCCTGCAAGACTAGTTGTCTTCTACATAATCAGCCTGGAGCCAAGTAAGACAGTGCTAAAATAGTCAAAGTTATACAGATGACCTCAGAGATGACTGCTAGAGACAATAGAACTTTTTGACAAATGGTACCTAAATGTAAATGTTTTGCCAAACATTAAGGTTTGAGCTGATAATTTTTCTGTTACTCACAAAAAGACCGATTTGGCAGCCAAATCTTTAAGGGCAAAATTCTACCTTATTTTACCTCCATGAAAATCCATATTTTCAATTAGGAAAGACAGGTTTGTTCTTTATGAAAAACAAGAACATTGAAAAAAAAAAAAAAAGAAAACTATAGGATAAAAAAAGCAGCTGTAAAAACTACCATATTGTCTGAGTGGTTTGCTTAAAGTAATTTGGTATTTAGATGCAAAGTATTTTTATTCCCATGATCCCATAAAACCTGCATCATATTTCTCTGCCTTTACTTTACTCTTCATTCTTAATGTAAAATTAACTCCAGCTAGACCGCTGAGCTTCTGACTAATACTCTCAGATCAGCCCCAGTTTTGCATTTCAGAATCTCTATCAGCCCTGAAAAATATTGTCTCCTGAGGGGAGGCAACAGTTGGCATTTTTAAAACCTAGAAGCAAGTGTTTGAGTTTGATGAGGCTATAAACTCGCTGACTGATGTTCCACGCTCAGCAGGAGAATGGGTACAAGGAACAAAAGAGTCTCCAAGGAAAGGGTCTGCTCAGTGTCCAGACCCAGTAAATCCTTTGCTGCTTCCTGAGATTACCAACAAGGCTGCTGATTACAGGCAGTTTTAGCCCAGAGTCTTTATCACTCTTCCTGACAGTTTGAGATTATTTATCATCAAGATCTAATGCCTTAAACATTTTTAGCAAGTTCTTTTCTTGAAAACACTGCAAGAAGAGTTGAGGCAGACAGACCACACAGTGTTCCACAAGGGGAAACAGTTCTTTAATAAACCTGATATTTCACTATATAATATTCCATCAGTGATATTTCTGTAATGAAGCATTATTTGACAGATTCCAACTACTGCAGGATAACTTAGCATGGCTCTGAAAGCAAGCTTTCAAGCCTCAGGAGGTCAAACTGACTACATCATTTTAATGGGTAGGCATGGAGCAAGGCAATGACCTAAGAACTGTGAGAAATAAAGAAACATTCTGTCATTGCTGCCTTTCTGATTAACTCCCTGGCTTTCTCCTGTGATTACTGGAGATTTTCTAGTCAAGGAACACCTTGTGCCTGACATTGATACATGCTGCTTATGTGACATGAGAAAATGTAGGAAGCTGTCATCTGCTCTCTAAGTGTAAAAGAATGGGGAATGATTTTTCTTCAAATTCATAACACAAGCGTTGTTATAAAGGACTAAGTTTATGTTTTTGGCCAAACAAGAGGAGGGAAAAAGGGAAAAGGAAATTTTGCTGTTGATTTCAGTAGTTTAATATAAGAATTTGTATTTTCATACAATTCTAAAGTTCTTTATGAATACTATGGAAAAAGGGACTCTCTGAGACTTTTGGGATTTCACAACACTGTAAAATGCTGGAAATGTGTCCATGTGTGTTCATTCCCAGAGACTGCAGCTCTCCTCACCAAAGCCACCTGATGCTTTCCAAGTAAAGCAGTACACAAGTATTATTCAGCCTATTAAAATTAGTGGGCTACTTCACCTGCACTGTGTCATATTAGTTTCTTTAAATGCACTCTTTTAAATAGGCTCAGACTTACTGAGACTGTACAAGAGAGATCACAACTGGGTTGCACTCATGCCACTTGGAAACAGTTTGTGGAAGAGGGTTTTAATATTCTCTTTCTTTTGAAATATAGGTTGATATATTTTTAGAAGAGTTGTGAGACGAGATCTTCATATAACCTCTCTGGGGTGTGAGTGCTTGAGGTTTCCTCTGTGCTTGTCTTTGGTGAGTGTGATTCATTACTGTAAAACAGAGTTACTCAGATTTTTAGCTTAGGAGGTCTTGGGTCAAATGCTGGTGTGTCAGACATCAGAAGTGCTGAGCTCACTTGTAGCTCTTGTGCTGGACACAGTGGAGGTGGCAATCAGCAAAACTGTCAAAAATACAGCAGGTCTCATTAGGACAGGCACTGTTTACAGTCCTGGACAGTTCTCTAGTTTTCATTGCATAGCCAGGCCATAAGCTTTCTTGTTTGGCATAGGTTGCAGAAGAGAAGTCCTCTGCATTCCCAGAAAAATTCAGGATGGATGCATGTTTATCCCTTAGGTACACTGAAACAGAGAGCATAACTATTTCTGTCTAGCAATCAGGAAGGAGAAAATAGCTGGCACTGGAATCATCCAATTTAACACACAACCAAGCACAAATAATCACCCATCTCCTGAAGGATATGAGCCTTGTGACAGAGGTGATATACAGCATGGAAGGAGATGGACAGACAGATCAAGGCAATGTTACCTCTTTTTTTTTTTTTCTTTTCACACAGGAGCATCACTTTTAAAACCTGACTGTGCTGGTGGAACAATTATTTTAGCCAGGACTGAAACACAAGGGTGAGAACATAAGAACAACCACACGGAGAGGCAGAAGGACCATATAACCCTGTGAATTCTGTCTCTGACAACATCCCACAGCAAATTCTTAGGGAAGAATATAAGTACAAGTCAAGATGTGGTGTTACATCTATAGAAACTGCAGTTCAGGGGCTTCTGGGGAAAAGGGGGTGTTTTCATAGTTAACAGAATTTACTGGATTTTCCTTTTATGGATTTGTGAGGTTGATATTTGAACCTGTGCATACTTTTTTAACATCTGTGGCATCCAGAAGCATGGAGTTCACAGATGTGCTCAAATATTTTGCTCATTCTATATAAAGAAGGATTTGTTTCTGGTTTGTATCACTATTTCATAGTGTCACCAAGTGTCTTCCAGTTCTTCCACTGGAAGAGACAGCTAACATTCAGTCCCTATTTCCAGTTAACAATCAATCCCATGACACTCAAGGTTATGTAGATTCCTATCATACCACATTCAATCATCTTTTTTCCACACTAAAGGATACTAGACCGTTTATCTGTTCCTCACACAGAAACCATACCACATCTTTGATCATTCTCTGTTGATTTTCTCTGGACCTATTTTACCTGTACTATATCTTATCTGAAAAGGTGAGCCAGAACTGTACTATTCAAGGTATAGACACACAGTAGTTTAATAAAGAATGACAACTTTTTCTTCACTGTCTTTTATATTCTTCCTAATATTTGCCAAAATTCACTTTGTTTTTTAACCACTCCTAAACACTGATCAGATGTTCTCAGCTAAGTACTGATTATAAACTCAGGATCTAATTTCTGACAGTGCAAGTCAGTAGATCACTGTATATATAAAGTTGACTGTTTACTCTTAAGTGCATATCTTTGCATTTATCAACATCAAATTTCATTTTCATTCATCATTTATCCTTAGTTATTCTGTAGTTTCTTATTACCTTGAATAACCTGTATGTCTTGAATAACAGGTGACCAACCACTTCTACTGCCATTCGCAGTCTTATCTGTAACACATATGTTGAATAGAGTCAGTCCTGACTTAGCCTGGATGAGACTATTCTAACTATTTTCTTACCCGTTGTGAAAGAACAAACATGAGAAACAGCTTTCTCTGTAAAGAAGTTCTTCACATTTCTTACAACTGAAATATGATAGATTTGTTTTGCAAACTCTATGACATACTTGAAAAACTCTATTGACATTTGAAGGTCCAATGGATTCTTTTGCTATTAAATGGGTTTATGTTTCTTTTAAGGTATCTGAACTGCGCTGACTAAACTGCGCTTCAAGAACTGTTACCAAAGTTACTTATAGAGCGATTGTTCTAGCAAGGAAGTCACAGCAGTCTGGGAACGAGATTTCTTACCTCACTCATGTCCATATCAGGCCATTTTATGGCAAAAATTGAGCCTGTCAAGATAACAGGAACAGCACAATTAGAGGTAATTAGCCCAGCAGGAGAGTCATCTCTACAAAGGTGTCTGGGAAGTTGGCAATCTGAGAAAGGTCAAGATAGTCACTCTAAATGGATACATAATTTGCCTGTTTAGATCACACGCTCTTCTGGGCTCACAGAAAGTCAAGTACAATGACCTCTTTGTGGGCCTTGGAGTGCGAGTGAAAAAATGCAAACATATTTAATGATAAATATAATGATAAAGGTGACCCCCAGTGAGGAATCTGAGCTAGGTGAGGAGGATATTTTCTTTCAGGGGCCATGAACTTAGAGTGGACATAATAGACCAAGTTTCAGGATCTCATAATTACTTTAAAGGAACATTTGATTATACAAGGTTTGGCCTTTTTTAAAAACAGTAGCAGTCATAGTCTTCATCCTTCGAGCCCAATGTGGTAAGTATATACTTGCATTTACTCCTAAACTGTTAGTTTATTAGGTTAATTGGACAGTAAAAAGCATTGTTTCCCTTATGAAAGTTATGCTGTTTTATATTTCAATTTTGTCATCTCAACCTTGGGTGTTGAACTTTGCTTCTTTCCTGTCCCATGACAGTGCATAGAAGTAATGTGAGCAAGTATAGTCTAACCCACTTGAAATAATCATCTTCAAATTGTGGGGAGTGGAGCAGTTATTCACAGAGAGAAAGCCCATGTTAAAATGTGCATTTGGTGCTAACAAGTATTGAAGACATCTCTATCACCTGTCAGGATTTCACTTGGAACTCCTCAAATTTGGCATCTTTCCACTTGGTACTCAGCAAGATTAGTCATGTGAGAACAACTCATTTGGAAGCAGTGACCTGGTCCAAGTCCTCTGGCACCACTTAACTCTCACATAAGTCCTTGTACTCAACGGGTGCAGCGTGACTAATGGTTTCTGAAAGCTGCTGTCTCCTTCAAAACTCTACACCTGCAATGAAGACGAGCAGTTCTGTACTAGGCTAATAGAGATAACCTCAGGGAATAGTTATGCACTCATTTCAAACACTTGAAAGAGGAACAAAAAACTATGAAGTTGCTATTGAAGTATAATTAAGACGGTGTTTTCAAGTACAGTGTAACCTTAAACTGGAGGAGTAAGAAAGTTAAAATGGAGCTACTCACAAAACTGTAAAAGCTCCACGGCATGAGGCACTCTGCATGCACAAAATTATAGGTTTAGAAACCATTCAATGAGTCCAATGCTCATGTAGACAGAGGTTTGTAAAGGACTTTTTTAATGCTTTTCTATTGAAAGAGGAGAGAAATGAGAAAAGGAAGACTGAAAAAAGAGAATATGAGTAAATGGCCAGAGGGGTCATTTGGCTGGAGTAAACAGAAGTCCAGACAACCTCCTTCTGAAGTCTTTCTTGAACTTGTTTAAACGGATAAAAAGATTGAAGCTTCCTCTGTGGCTATAGCGTATGCTGATTTTTTTCTTAGACCAAAGAAGTCTTGGGATCTGCTTACAAGCAATTTATATTTTCAGTCCTTTGGTTGTCATCAGAAAAGCTGGAAAAAAGTATTTTCTGGTGAAAACTTCAAATCCAAAGCAGTGTCCTGTCTGCAGAAGCCTCATCTTTTCCCACTTTCATACTCTGAGGTCCACTGAAGAAAACCAGTCCTCAGTGAAGCTTCCAGGATCATATGTGAAAAGTCTGTAAAGTGCTCGGGGAGGAATATATTTACATGCACATATAAATCACAATAGAGTTTGACTTTAGGGAAGGTTGGAAAGATGCTATGTTTTTTGAGTCCAAACCTCAAAATCCCAGGTTATGTCTGGTGAATGATTGTTCAAGAAATAGAAAGCTCTTCCCATATCTCTAAGTCATTACATTCAAGAGTTGTCTATTACTTTCCATTAACTAATAAATAAACCTTGAATGACTACCTCTGATTTGAATAGCTCCATTTCAGACAAACGGAGTTAGGTCAGATTAATCTCACTGGAAATAACACATGGCATGTCATGAGTTTATACAATTACATTTTTTTAAAAAAATGTCTAATTTTATAATTTTAAGATTTTGAGCATGGAAAATATAACAAAAATAATTTGTGAGGTTTTGGAGGGGATGGGGTTTGTTTGTTTGTTTCTTTCTTTCTTTCTTTCTTTCTTTCTTTCTTTCTTTCTTTCTTTCTTTCTTTTCTTCAACAAGGAACAAATGCACTTGCCAAACAGGAATATAAAACAGAACAGCTGTGGGCCACTTTCTCGATAGATTTGGAAAACATATTAATAACATTGTAAAGAAAACAGTAGTACTTCTTACATATATCCATCTTCCTTTCTGAGTACTTCTCAGTCCATTAATGACCACTGAAGACATGAAACAGCATCCACTGAAGGGGAGATATTTTAAAATGTACAGGATCATACCCAAGTTTTGTCTGATGCGATCTCTGACCCATTGCTATAAGTTTTAAATAATTATTAGAATACAATAAAAATTCTAGATGATTTGAAAAATGTTAATTTCTTAAACAACTCATCTATCAATCCTAAACAAAATATCAGAAAGTATAACAATGGCTAGAATTAATAGAATTATGGTTAATTCCAATCAATATGGAACTCTGAAGAAATTTTTGTCAAAGTGGTGTGAATTGATGAAGAAATCTTTGCAAAGTGGTATGAATTCATGCCTTTGTGACAATACATGTGAAGTTATAAATAATATATGAAAGAACAGATGAAGTGTAGAAACCTAATAGATCTTACAAATATTTTCAATTGGGAATCGTCATAAAATTTGGGAATACTGTGCTGTGTTCTGCATGCTGGCACCAAAAAACTAAGCTACTAAAGCCACTGCAGAATCCTAGAGAGATCTCTGGAATAGGAGACTGTTTTTGTCTCATGAGCTACAGGAATGGCAAGTGATTTGACAGTATTTCTATATGATCAAGACAGAAAATTCTGGGTTGCATTAGCATAGGAATTCCAGAACACAGAGTCAAAAATTAACCAGTGGCACATATTACTATATCTTAGTATCTCTGCATTCAGATAGTCCAACTACCTTTTCAGATGGTATAATTTAAACAAATTCAACTTGCTAGGGTCAGTATGGAGGTAAACTGGTGAACTTTAATGACATACAGTGTAAAGATGTCAGACCAAATTATCCAGTGGTCTCTGCTCGCTTCAGACACAATGAATCTGTGAACTAATTGTGTTTAATGACTGATTAAAGCCATATTCAATGACTTGAACAGCAAAGGGAACCCTGCAGGGATTCTCAGTGTGATACACATGTTTCTTTGAGACTTGACAAGTCAAAAATTTCCACCCAGGCTACTCCTTTTCTTGTTTGTGAAAGGGTTTGGGCAGGCAGATACAGTAGAGAAAAAAAAAAGTGTAAATTAAACTCATCAGTGATGTTGGATCTCAAGAGCTCAAAGTCTTCCAGAGAGTTTCATAGATCACCATTCATTTATTTTGCTCTTCTCAATGCTCCCTGCACAGCTTGAGTTCTGGAAGTGCTGAGATTTTAGAAGTTAGCCTCAGTAGTGAGATTTTGGCGTTAGGGCCTGAGAAAATCCACAAAAGTCTTTCAGGCCAGAAAACCTGGAGGTTAGATAGGTTGACATGTTATTTGGGCAGGAAACAGCTTGCTGTAGGGAGCTCCTGGTTGCTTTATATTTTCGGAGTTGTCATCAGAATCAAAACAGCTTGAAGCAGCACTTATGACTCATTTTCAGTGTGGAACAAAGCCATAAGTTAACCACCACATGCTATGAGTGTAACACATAGCAGGCCCCTTAGCTACACAGAAAAGTTTTACCCAGTTTTCAAGTGTCAATCTAGTTTTCCTTGTGCTTAAGGCTCTGTGACATCTAGACATTCGTAATCAGGTTCATTTCTACCCTCAACCGCCCTTTATAACCTGCCACTCTTCAGATTCTTCACTTACTATTCCACAAGTATGGATTTAATCTGTAGTTTTCTATGCACTAAATTTAAGGCCTAGCAGTTTTCATGTATTATTCACTTCCATTTGCTATACTTGCTAAACAGTATATGTTCATTGGAGTTAATAAATCACCATTCACTTTCCTTCTCACGTTTCCCAGAACAGAGTTATTACTCAATCTGCCTCTACCGACCACAGCTTCATAGCTTCCACAGATTTCTTTGTATTCATGAAGCTATTTATCACTGTACCTGTCTTAAATATTAGCAAAGTAAGCTTGCTCAAAAAGCTTAAGCTATAATCTGTCAGAGGTGTATGTGGAGGCATACATATGTCTGACTAGAAATTGTGTGAAATGTCTGTCTCTTGGTTGTGTGACATCCACCTCAGTTGGGGTAACCTGAGGTTATTAATATGCTTATCAAAGAAGAATAGAAAGAAATTTATATTCCCTATGTGTCTCTTACAGATAAAAAAGGGACCAATGTCTGAAGAACTTATTAATTTTGCGTATCTGTTTTTACTCTCATGTCCTCAGGAGCATATTACTGGAGTTGGCGACTGGGGTTTTTGACCTTTCTGTGCCTCTGAAAGTGAGATGTTCAGCTCCTTCTCTTCCATAGCTTTAGCACAGTGTGAGGCTGCAGGCAAGTGTCAGAAGGTCAGGGCTGCCTACACAGGCAGGTGCAGGCAGGCACCATTGCATGCTGCCTGTGACTTTAGTCAGTGAAAAGTTACTATTTCCGTAATCAAAGCTGAGCTGCCAGAAACGAAGTGAACAAATCCATCCCGCCAGCGTTTCACTGTGTGATTCCCAGACTCACTTCTTTAGGTCTGACCTTCATTCTTATTTCCCATGTCAATTATTTTTCTTTTGGCTTTATTAAAACATGTCCTGTCCTGTTGTAACCATTTAACTACATCACACAGACAATTTTTGAGGAATAATGTGACTTTTCTTAATTTATTAATTCAGTCACCTTTATGTCAGCAAAAAAATTATATCAATCTAGCATGAATCCTTGCAGGATGCCATTGGTCACAACCTCATTCACGAATGTTTCCTCATTATATTAGCCCAACCAACTCTTTGAAAAAAAACAAAGAACTAATCAGAAAGTTTTAACTGCTTCTTCAAAACATGATGGATTTTTTTTTTTCAAAGATTATTACCTTGGGCTTTTATAATTAGATATAATATTTATTCAAAGTAAAACACTGGCTTTTGACAGATTTAAAGAATGACAAATTCATTTGAGTGACAATTCAAACAGTTGACCTTTCATTCCTAAAAATCTGTCCCATTAATATGACAAAAAGCCTAAATGGAACCCTTTTAACCAACAGGAAGAAAATAATAGTTCTAATTCTCAGTTTGAAAGAAATATAGACATTTGTATGGCCAGTGACACTAATATGAAAACATATTTTTAAGCACACATGGTTGGAATGATCATAAATTAACTGTTAAGGTCCAGTTCTTCAAAGTCACTCATGTGCACCCTAGGTTAATGGCACTCAAACTAAAATGTTTGAGAAACAGGACATCATTCGCTCAAGGGGGATATTCATAATAGTTACCTTTGCTTAAGGAAGGAAAACTACTTTGTCATCCTCTAGAGGACCTTTTCTCTCTTCAGGAACTATGAAGTCAGGCAGTTTTGTTAAGACAGTTGTTTTGAATAAGGCCTCAGAGCCTCTCTTTTACTTTTGTGAAGTGGGGAGAATACAAGATTGCCCTCCATCAAAATGTCATCATGATAAACATGGCTAGGCTGTGGGATCTGTGCAACTATTATCTGAGTTATTTGGGACCTAAGCTGGATATGTAGCTTCATTAGTTTCCAAAATAATAATACCAAAAGCAGAAGCATGTTTTGAAATAATCTGCTGCATAGTGCTCAAGGAATCCTATGCTGTCATGATACTGCAGAGTCAGTTTAGAGCATTTGAATGTGTTCAGTCCATCAGTCACAGGGGAGATGTGGGAGGTATTGCCATTAGTTGGTGAAAAATATTGTGTGTCTATAGATATGAATCCAAACATAAAGAACTGTATTAACTGTGACACTCTAAAGGTGTCATCAAACAGAAATTGCTACTGTTCTGAGACACTTTCCTCTGTCTTTCTAAGGACTGATAATAACTGCTGGTCAACAACAGAAGCAAATTGTTTTTTCTTTTAACATTAGCTCTGTTAATAAAGAATGGTAAGACCAAGACCCAACCAATGATGTGTTGAAATGGGTCCAATGCAAATCCTGTGTAATCACACTGAAATCCTAAGGAACCCACATACAGCTGTAAAACCCAATTGCTGTATCTTAATTCTAGTATATAACTGAGAACAAAATGTAGGTGTTTATTTGTAATGGACTGACAAAGCCACAAGAAATGATCCTTTTCACGTTATTACCACAAAACTCCTCAGATAGGCTTATGTATATGTATATGTATTCTACCACAGATGGGCTGAAACTGTGCTTTGACCAGTCTGGGTTATCTTCAACTTGCAATTGCAATCCTACAAGTAAAAATTCAAGCACAGCCTAAAATAATTCGCTAGGGGATGGTGAATCTGGTGTGTCCAATTGTAGCTGGATTTTGAACAGTCTAAACCAGATATGTTAATGGAAGCAAATAGAAAGAGGAACAAAACGGAATATGCCATATCTAAGGACACATCAGAACCACTCTTTCAAGGCCTGTCAAAACTGTTAGCATTTGGAATTAAGTTTCCTGCTATGTTCTGGTAGATTTTTAACTGAAAGATGACAGAATTTGGCATCTGTTCCTATTTATTATCTATAGCTCCTTTGTTTTCAACTTCAGTCCTCATAGCAAGGTGACATTTTGGAATCAGTGTTTCCATTAACTCAAATCAAGCAGTGTCTTGTTTCTGAAGCAGCCATATCTACTGTAATGGAGGTATTTAATAGCATAGTACTCTCCTTAGTAAAAATGACAATGACAGAATAAGACCCTCATTCTGCACTATATCACTTAGAAACAGAGACAAGAATAGGCCATAAAAGCAGGATTCATGTGAAGCTTTATCTAGTTTATCACCAAGGAAGGTGGCAGGAGTGAGCAATCATACATTTTTAGAGAATACATTAGACTAGGAATAAAATAGTGGTTATTGGTAAAAAACAGGTAAGCCTTTCAGCCTTGTTAAATATTACACCATAAATATTAATACTTTATAAAATGTTGTCTAGGAAGACAATGAAGAGTTCATTTCAGAGGAAGAAAAAAGGGAGAACTGGTTTATTCTTTTACCAATCCTTATTCTATATAATACAAGCAAAAAAAAATATAAAACATTAATCAGATCTTAATAGACTGAATTGTAATGTTTCAATTTGGGGGGAAAAAAAAAAAAAAGCATGCTTCAATAATAGGGAAAAAAAAATGACAAAACACACAAATTTTGTGGCTAAATTTTTGAAACCTGTGCTACAAATACAACTCACGAATGAATATTCTATTATCTCATAAACTTTACTTAAAGACAGTTCTGTGGTTGAGTCATTCATAATCTGTTTTTCACTTTCCTATGTGTATTCTCTAGTGTCTAATGAGAACTCATGTTGCTGTCTTCCCTTCATTAGTAGTTGTTCTTTCCTCAGCCTCTGATTTTCAGAAGACATGAGATCTTCATAACCGGGAGACCACTATCCCATCTGTAAAATTTGGCTGAAATGTTCTAGACAATTAAAAAGTAACTGAGGTGTGGGAGAGTGAGACAGATTGAAAAACACAGAAATTCATAGACATACTGAGCATGTTTCTCCATTTCTTAAGAGTCTAAGCGAGTTATGTGCTTGAAAAAAAGATTTAGAGTACTCGTCTTGAACAGCGATTAGCTCCCTAATTTACTTGGCAATCCTAGAAGACCTAATTTCTTATACAGAAACCATACAGAAGTAGGATGCTACCAAATGGAGATTCAGGGTATTTACATCGATTATCCAGAATAAGCACTGAAAATACTATCGTTTCTGTACTCGTCCTCCTTCATATGTGACTTTCACTGTCACAAAGGGCTTCAAACCTCATCTGTGTATCTTGCAACTTCTTCATCAAATAAATCATGGATTGTGTACAGTCTGTGCAGTATAAAATCACAATTAATTTCCTGATTAACATCCACAATTTAGAGTGTTTCAAGGAGAGGTACTTTCAAAAAACAGTATCAAAAAAATGAAGTAGGTACCACAAGGTCACCAATATGGAAGAGATCCATCTTGAATCATCTTGGGGTTGAAGTAGGCATTTATTTGTAGCTTAATCTAGAAACATTAGAGCTGGTATGTCCTTATTTCCAACTGTATCTTTTACTATATGTAAAAAAATACAGTAGCTAAGACCATGAATAACATGAACTTTAAGGTTTTATATCCGGCATGTCTACTAGGTTACCTCTAAAGATGAAACATACTGATGAAAAAGTCTCAGCAAGACATGGGAATCTTTGTCTAGTGTAGATCAGGCCAATTTCATTTCACACATTAAATCAATGTAAGCTTATATCAGCAGATATGTAAGTCTAATTTTTGCTTTTTCTGACTGTGATTTTAATCTTTTTTTAGTTCATAATTTAATAGCTTAAACAAGAGGAGTAGTGGCTCTTGCAAGAGATAAAAAAAATAATTATTCAAAATGCTCAGTGAAAACTAATAGTTAAAAATCAGGTACTGATTGTCTAAAGAAAAGCTCACTATACAAGAGTACCTGTACGCTGCATACAAATCATGCATGCACCCTTAGAGTTGTGAAAAAATCTTGACAGACAATTGCTCATTAAAATCTGATAATTGTAATCAGAGTTCTTTGACTCCCTCTAATTGGTAACAACAGAACTAATGTAATCTGTGCTTTTGGCTTTCTGTCTGTCTAATGCATCTCATAAGAATTAGAAAGCAATATATAGAAGAAAAGATGCTTTATTAGTTATAGGATTTAAAAGACATCAATTAACTTCTTTAAACCCCCCCTTTTTTCCTTTAAAAGATGAGGCAATTTGTTTCCTTGATGTGTGAGCCATCATCAAATCTAAATTCACAGCAAGAACACTTCTGAGATAGCCCAAACTTATCATGAGGTTAATGAACCATTGAACTAGTCCGATCAAACCCATTTGTCAATGAATAAAATTGCTCATCTGCTATCTTGCAACATAATTTGGAATAAAACTGTCAAAATAAGAACTTATTTGTGTTTCTCTTTAGCAAAGATTGCTCCTTCAGATTGTAAAATATGTGTATAATAGGTCAGTAATGTAAAGAGAGTTTATTACTTTGCAGAAAAAGGCATATTCAGTCTGAACCAATTTCTGGTTTTTGGAACATAGATGTTATATGAAAGCAGAGTTGGACCTACAATATTTCAAGTAATTTCTGTTGTGTGGCCCATCAGGACAATTTAATACAGGATTGTGTATGTGTTATGGTACCCAGAATCTTTCAGGGAAAATCAGGGCTGAAAATTTAAGCATGACAGGTCACTATTAGCATACTGTTGTGCTACTCTGTATTGTTGCATTTATTTATTTAATTAGTTATTATACACAATATCACAAATTAAGCTGGATGCGACATATCAAAACCTGAAGGCTCCAGGTTTGAAATAGCCAAAGAAGGAAAGTTGTTGATAAATAATTACTGCATTAGTAGCAAGGTCTTTTTTGCTGTTAACTAGAAGACAGGAGCAATGAAAGTGGGTGACATTTTCTGTTATGAGGAACAAAATGATGCAGCAGTCTGCCCATTGACACTGAGCATACAGGTGTGAGCATGCAGGCTGGGAAATAAGTGGTTCAGAATCTGAGTAATGACCATTTCATCCACAGGAATTGCTGCCCCCTTCAGTCACAGGTGAATGAGTCTTGGAAGTTTGGTCAGAGGAGAGAAACAAGCCAAGCAAGTCTTCTTAGACCTCTGAGCCAGTGAAAGTGAAAAAAGGAAAAAATGAAGTGTAAGACACTTGCTGTGTAATACAAAAGTACACTTTTGTATTAATTCACCTGAAGTTGGAGAAAACTTTAGGAAATTCTGCAAAACCCTTCCTGTCTCCTACAACATTTTGTTGTAAACAGGACACCATTCACAGGGCTGCTGAATTCTCCACGAGTGACCAGAGCTACAACATAAGAGCCCCACTAGATGTTGAGTGTGTGGGGTGGCCTATACTGTGAGTAGAGAGACATAGTCCCCATGGAAAATACAGGTTTAAGTTTATATTTGTTTGTATGATCTGAAGATCCTTCAATGCTACCTGGATATTTTATGTTATTTTGTGTCTCTAGAAGGACCAGTGATGTGAAGCAGAAACAGAAAATCTTTAAAGGATGATAAAATAGTCCCATACTGTTTCAACAAAGACCATTAAGTGCAGGACAATGTTTCCACTTACTGCCTACATACAACTTTTGATTTCTGTGGCTCACTGTCAAATGCTCAGTCATGGGTGTAACTTGTAGCAGACTATGAGACATAGAAACTTCCCAGAAAAAGTTATCTGGCCTTTAGACTTACAACCCACTCTTGTACTCATCCTTCCTGCTTAAAGTTCTTGCTTTTAAAATTTCACTTCACAGTTCTCAACATTAATAGTTACATTTTTTCAATTAAAGCCAAATTAAAAACATTGGGTATACGTACTCCTAAAATTTACAATAATTACATGCATTCTTATGACCGTCGTGAAGACAAAAAATGAATACTGTGTTTCTGACAATATGATTCTTTGGTTTTGTTCCCCAACAATTTCCCATTCCTTCACAAGTAGCACCCAAACCTTTTTTTTTTTTTTCTTATTTGTTCTCTCTGAATATATCTCTTCCTTACATGGGTTACTTGAAACATAATTGTCAAAGGAAGAGATTGCATGGGAAAACTTTGTGTCAGCTAAGCATGAAAATGAAGGCAAAAAGAGGGTGAATACAGAAAATTGGTATTAGACTGGTTTAAGGAATGGAATAGGTCTTCCTGAAAGGTTTCTGATGGAGAAATCTCTGTCTTTTCCCAATATCATAAAATGGTGCCTGGGATGGTCATGGCCTGATGCAGTTGTATTGTGTATAACAGTGATACCCAGTATGTTTACTATTGAGCTGGATGTTTTCAACTGGAAATTCTCCACCAAACATCAAAAGTGAGTTAATTGAAATAAGAGTGAAATGCAACCCTGTGTGAAAGACCTATATTCCATTTTTAAGCATGTGCTTTTTGTTTCATATAATAAATCAGAGGTTCCTAAAACAAAAGTTCTCATTTGGGGAACAATATTTTGATTTATTTTTTTTCTCAAGGCTCGAAATCAGAATCAGTTACAAAAATAGAATATATCATCTAAAACTTTTTCAAACATGTTGTTGGCTGTATAGTCGCTAGAGGGGGGAAAAAAAGGACAAAATTTAAAATATAAAGGCAGTATAGATATAAACAAATGATGCTTGGCATAGACAAAGAAATTTAGAAGTCATAAAATTTGAAAGGGCTGATGTGATCATCAACTCTGCTTATAACACAGGTGGATGCAGTTTTAAAAATCTGTTCTTTATCAAAATATAGCATAATTTGTGGAGATAAATATATCTAGTACTGCTGATCATGGAGAATCTCTAGCAGCCGACATTAAATTATTGTGTTAATCACCTTTACCATTAAAATACATTTCTCACTTTCATCTTGATATCTCAACATTTACTTACCTGTGGACCCTGTAATACCTGATGTTGTGTAGAGGCTCTTAAGAAAGCATTACTTGTGCTTACTTGTCCTTACAGATTGGGATCAAGTCATCCTTTGAAAACATTATCTATAACATAAAGATGTTAATCAGCTGGAGTCTTTCATACTAAGGCTTGCAGAGAAAAACAGATAGGGTAAGTAAGGAAGTATTTTCTACTCTCAGGAGCAGAGCTGTGCTTGAAATATTCAAGGATAGGATTTTTCAAAGTCATCTTTAGGAGTTACCTAGCAAATTCATATATAGATGGGCAGCTCACTTTTGGACCTCTTTGAAAATCCCAGAGTTAATTATCAGCATTTGTACAACTCTTTGAACCTTCAAGATTTTCTAAAAAAAGGGTAAGTGCAATGATAGCTTGTATTAAACACAGCTTGTAAATTATATAAATCACACTTTAAATCCCTGAATGGATTGATTGTGTTCTGGGAGTTTTCCCTCTAGGACATGTATAATCAGATTCAGTTACAACTCTATACTGCATAACATAAGCTTATTAAGCAAATCATTGAAACTACAAAGCAAGAGACTCTGAAACTGACCCTGAGGTAAGCATCTGAGAGTTTCACCTTACTTTCACCACTATGTTCAAAACACACACCATATCTGATGTCTTTAACTGCTTCTGGTAAAACTAAATGACTGTATTGAAAGGTAATTTAGGTACTAATAATTCATGATCTACCTAATAAAAGACTGAGGAGAAAAGGATTGTCCCATATTGCTCCTCTTCCTGAAGTCAAAAATACCACATATAGCTGTTAGCTGGTGACTGGCAGCTCTCTCAAGGTCTACAAGCTTCCAAACTGGAAGAGTCCTGCAGGTAATGCATAGAGCTAAAATTAACATGGTTGAGACAAAAGAGAAATGGATTTGCATAAAGAGATTTTTTTTTCAAGTTCTTGTTATCCTATAGCTTAGTTTTAAATAAGTATTTGTTACTCTGCAATACCACACAAGTCAGTAATTATCCAGTCCTTCTCTGATATCATGGTTGCTGGAAGAGGCATTCATTTGATAGTGTTTTGGAGGTGTTCTAAGTCCCTGGGATGCCTGAACATCATTGGCATTTTGGCTTTGTCAGAGCTGCAATAGATGTGCTGAAGTCCTGAAAGGAAGTTAACATTAGTCATTTGTATGGAGTGCCATAGAAACAATTACAGATGAACCAGAGTACCAATATGGAAATATATGTTTATAATCAGTGCTAAAAAAACACTAAAGGGCTTTAAAGGTTCTCATTATGCTAGATAAATACTAGCTATAATATGAAAATCACCACGTCCCCAAAGCTTAGGATTCAATCAGATCATGTAGCCAAAGTATGAAGAATAGAAGCACAGAAAAACAGTTACAAAAGAGGTAATGAGCAGAAGCAATCCCTCTTCACTCTCCATCCTAGGCCTCAATCACTGTTACTCCTCTAGCATTATCTTTACTTTGAAGTAAAATATTAAACAAAATTCACACTGAAAAATAAAAAGTGAGAAGGAGAAAACAGTCTTTCTCTTCAGATGTGTTTTCCTTGATAACAAATTTACTGGATTTAAATGTTTTTTTCTGTTTTCTTCATAAACCAGGCCAAGCTGGCTGAGAAAACCAGCCTATTTGGGACATAAAGCAATAACAGGCCTTTGATTATCACTTAATTTAAAAGTTTATTAATCTGATATTTAATAAATAATGTTATTTCATATGCAAAAACAACATTTAATTAATATCTTTTAGCATCATTTAAGGTATTTTATTTCTGAAACGTGTAAAGTTCTTCTGCTGGATTCCAACCTGAGGGCTTTCCAACAGAGCCATCACTAATTTACATATACTTCCCTAGATATTATCACAGTACAGTTTCCATACTGCCTGCAGTCATATTCTAGAAACTACACTGTAGATTTGTATGTCTAGGAGCTACAAGGCTTATGGATGGTGGCTCATTCTTGCATATGTATGTATACTGTGCATGTAGTGAAAGAGCCATTTGGGCTTCTGTGACTTGTCATTTATAGCAGTACTGGCTTCCAGGTATAAAAGACTCAGTATTGCAAAGGTTTGCACTAGGATGCTATTTAACACAAGTGCCTGCACTTTAGTACCTAGTACTAAATATAGAGAAGACTAGTGGTAAAGTCAGGATTTCCTCCACAGAGAGATTACTGCTAAAAATGCGATGGTAAAGCATTTCCTAGAAAGTTATTATTTTTGTTGACTGCATAATAGTAGTTCTTTGTGGCCCAGGATGTGCAAGTTCAAATTTCCCATGTATTTCACATATGTTGCATGAGACAGCTCCTGCCCTGCATTTCCCGCAGAAATTCCAATTTAAATAGGGGACAATGAATCCTGCAAACTACCTATCATAATTGTTCTACCTGCATTACTTTCTTCTTTTTGTCTTTTAGTTACTTAAATGATGGCAATTATTAAAATTATAACAATCAGCTAAAGGTTTATACTTGTCCAATCACTTTTTAGTCCTAAAATTTTGTGATACTGTAATGACAGGTAGAGTTTTTCCTTCCTATTACTGAAATTTAGAGAAAAATTTTACTTGCTACCTTGAAGAAAAATTATCCATGTCCCGGTCATTGATGGACTGAAGTTACTCTCAAGAGAACTGTGCACAAACCACCAATTCATATCCATATATTTCTCATTTAGGTTTGTTAGTCCAGATTTCACTGGACATCTACTTAGCCTGGACACATAGAACTTTATATCATTACAAAGACAAACCTAGTTAAGTGTAAATGAAATAGTTCTAGCATAATTTGATAAATACTTTTCAACCAGCTTAAGTTAAACAACAACAAAAAAAGGTTTACTTACATAAGAATAAGTCTCACTTGTTTGTATTTATAAATAAATTACAACTCCTCTCTTAACCCTTAGTTACTCTCACCTTTAATAGGAAATTTTTGGAGTTTTCTTACAGAAACATCTACACAGTGGCAAATTGCTTAACTCCATTCAACTCAGCAATAAACACAAGGAGGGGGGGGAATCTTGGCTCTGTAAAAGTAAAGGAAGAAGACGTGGGAATTTCAGCACCCTGCAGTTCAGAACCACTTTGCTGACTTCATTGTAGTAATATTTCGCACATTAAAGTTTTTCAATACAGGTAAGATTTTTAGAGTGATGTTGGTAAATGAAGCAACTAAAATGTTTTAAATCACTCTGCTAAAAATTCTTGGTATTGAAAAGAAGTTCTTGATTTAAAAATACATTCACTTATCCTAGTTAGCAGAGGAGTTATGTATAGAGAACAAAGTTACAGAGATAGAAGAAAATATTCACAGTGATAACAGGAAATGATAATACATTTCTAAGTAGTGGTACCTTTGACTAGATGGTAGTTTAATGGTGTACAACACAGTGGTGTTAATTAATATTTTTTCCCCAAAATTACATTTAGAATCCATATATAGAAACAAAACAGTACTTGAATGCTAACTGAGAAACTTTGCTTGTGCATTACTGGGTCAGCTTGGTCCCTGGCTGTGTTTAGCTCAGCTGCCTTCTATGGATTGCTTGTCATGGTTAAGTGGAGCTTGTGAAAGAAATGGAACAGAAATATTCATAACAAGAAAAAGTCTGAGTTATTTCCCTACTTTCGCTTTGTAAATGTTTTATGGTCAGATAGTTCTGTTTTCAAAATCTTAGATATTTTCAATATCTCGGACACTTCCTGATAATAGAATTCAGAATATAAAAAGCCCTCTCTTTTTTCCATAGAGGAGGATATAAATTTGAATTTCCTCTGTCCTCTCTGAAAGGTGTTTTTCCAAGAGGTTGAGTTCTTGTGTTGTTCTACTAGGCCAAATTAAACTTTACTCTCTGATATGTTGTACTGGCCAAGACTGCTCTGCTTACTTTATTGATCTTTTCTTTATAACTATCAGTGCTAAGTGAATTTTACATATATGACTTGTAATAATTGTAAGCAAGTATTTCTTCAACTTGAAGAGAATATAAATCTAACCAGATTCTTAATCTCAACTATAGTGCTGTGTTGTAATAGTGGAATAGATGTTCAATTTGGCGATTTACAGATAGTTTTAAAATGTAGAATCTGTATATGGAGTTTCTTAGAGGGGAAAAAAGTGGCTTTTTTGCTCAAACATTAAAACATAAAGTTATATTCTTGGCATAGGTACAGGAGTGTCTATTTGGCACTATTGGGCAAAAATAGTATTGTAAATGAACACATATTTAGAAGTGGGAAGAGCATCCATGGAAGTCATGGATAAGGATTTGTTTTCTTATTTTTCTCACCTTGGTTTCTCTTGTCTTGGAGTAGCAACAATCAGCCTGAGTAGAGCCTGTCTTGGATTCTGTTTTTGTTACAGGACTAGGGATTTTAATTTATTATGTTGGAAAACAGTTCTCAACCTTTTCCAGATTTCTCCTGGAGGAACTGGCAGATGATATTGGCCACTGGTGGAGCAAAACAGTGGTGGTGGAAGCAATGAAAAAATGTCATTTGTGATCTGGTCCATGAATTTAATAGATAGAAAAGACTCAGGCAACCGGGCATCTTCCTGCCGCATCATGCATTTTCTTCATGCATAGGAGGCATTGCTAGTAGTCAGGTAGACACCAGAAAGTCAGGTCAGCAGATAGTAATGATTATTGTCCATTCATTATGAATTTGACACATTTAAAAACAGTTATGGAAACCATGATACAATCAACCCCTGGAGTCATTTAGTCTCTCTTACAATTCTGATATTATCTGAAAAAGAAAACACAATATGAAATAAAGGAAGAAATTCTGAAACTTATGATGGACAGCAGGCTAAGGGAATAAATTTCTTTTACAATGGCATAAGAAGTACAGCATGGTACAATAGTGACACAAGTACTGTGTAATAACATAGATGCAAGCAACATCATTTTGAGTTATGGCTGTATTTTATTTTGAAATGAGAATAACACTGTCCTGTCATGGCTAATCTGGATTCAAACCAGCCATCTGCAGAAGACAGCTTCTACCATAAACAATTATTAATTCCCTTTGCTATCTAATCTTACTCTAGAAGATTTATCTAAAAAGAAACCACCTCGCTTAAGGCAACTTCATGTGTTTTAAGTAAAATGGAGGTATTACTAAACCATGGGGGTTTTTAATAATACAAAGCAATTTTCATTCAAGCCAGAGTTTTGACAGGAAGACAATGTATTTTGAAATAAGAGTGGTTCATTTGTGAACATCTAATGGATATTTGGTATAGATAGAATCTAATTTGTAATGGCCTTTAGGTTTTATAAAGTTTATTTCTGAATATTTCTTACAAAACTAACTTCACTGATATGGAGATTTCACACTGAGATGTAAAAAGAAGAGCCACTGATTAAGGGCATACTGCAAACAATACTTGTGCCTTATAGTTATTTTATTGCTCACCTGTGGTTATGGAGATTTTTATGCTTTTCTTCTGAAGTATTTTGCAAAAGGCCTCACTATACTGCTCGTTGAGTTAATGGACTTGCTTACTCATCATGGTTTGGAGAACAACAAAGGAAACTGCATGTGTCCCAATTTATACTGCAAATGGAACAAATGTCTTCTGTAAGTATAAAAGGATGTTTTCTTTTAAAGAATAAAGCCCTTTGAAACCAATTAATAGTTGACCTACATAGTAATGCACATATCTCTATGTTTCTTCCCTATTTTCATGTAAGTGATTTTTCAGTAACAGAAAAAGAGTAAATAACTATGTGTGATCATCCACCTCTACAACACAGATTTTGAGGTTAAATATGCAAGCATTTTTTGCACCATTTCCATAAAATTAAACCCATTTTATCTTAATAACCTGTTACAATAGTAACCAAAGAAAATAGGCTGAAACAAATCTTTCCCTTCCTAACAGCTTCCTTGGTATCTTTGTGCAATGTACAATGGCCAGTGGGAACTTGAAAATACAGACAGAACCTTTTATTCTAAAGATCCAAGTCCCCAAAACATTTGTGTAACTGGAAACATTTTTGGTCTGTGATTCTTCAACATGCAGCCAGGGGAGTTATATGGAGGCTCATGGGGAGCAGCATTGCACTTGCACAACATTTTGTTTGTTGCAACATCCTTATATCATTAACATTTTTGCTTATAACTTCTGATATGTATAATTATTATTCTTACTTACAACTCCTGATGAGAGAGAAGAAACTTAGAAATATGAGTTATGGATTTAATAAAACATAGTATGTATACTGGGACAGCAGCAGTGTGTTAAAGGGATAGCTAACTGTGTTAGCTGGTTTAATGGCTGCACAATCAAGGAAACCAAAGCAAGAGGGGCTTAAAACTTTATTTTACATGTACCATGAAAGAAGAGTAAATGATAAGATTTTGTCAAACAGTTGTATTCTGTATGGTTGTGTAAAAATGAAGTTTTTCTCTCAGCCTATCCCAAAATGTAAGGTTTTGTGTTGATCTCACCCTCTAATCAAATGAAACTCTTGAGCTAATTTTAACAGAATGCATTCATGCTATATGAAGTCTAACACAAATCCCTTCCTGAAGCTTTTTATTAGAAATACAGCCATGTGCAAAAATGTTGAAACCAGGCTCAAACACTCAGATGAGAAGGTTAGTAGGTTGATCAAGAAAAATACCTATACTGTACCATTTAGACTAAAAGTCCGAATCAAAAGTCATAAAAATTAAAGACCATAAAAGAGTTAATGTCAGTCCTCAAAATACTAGAGAGAAGGAGAAAGGCTACAGAATAATAGTGGTGTATTTCTGCATTGGTCAGGAATATCTTTAGGCTGGAATCTGAAAGGAAAGCGCTAACCATCAGAGTAATGAAGTTCTGTGATATCTGACCAATATGCAAAAAGAAAGCCAATGTTTTAATTAATTGATTTAATTAATTGATTTAATAGAAATTATTGCATTTATAGATGAGATTATATACTATACTTGGCAGAACTGGTAGTTAACTGGGCTCAGTGATCTAGTCCTACATCCTAGCGGAAGAAAAAAGGGCTTCCATTTTCCACCAAGTCCTTTGATCCAAAATTCATCTCCCTCTACCTGTTCTATCCTGATCAGGTCTGACTGAATGCTTTTGATACTAAACCTCATCAACAATTTCACAGTATCTTTGTGTTGTTTTCAAGCACCTGTTAAATGAGTGGCTCAAAAATAAACCTGTTACACAGTCCAGAGATGTACAGATGAATGTAATTAAGAAGACACCTCCATTCATAAGGAAAAGGAGATTTATGTGTTGGCACTGTAGGCAGAACAACTGAATCATTATTTTCAGTAAAGATATGAAAACTGATATGGTCTTTGTACAAGATAATCCCTGAGAATTTAAATGGGATTGTACAAATCCATATTCTTTGTTCTGCCCATTTGTAGAGGTGACTACTCACAGTAAAAACTAGTGTTTTCTTCTTAGCTTTCTTCTTGTCTTGCTGATAACATTCTTTGTTCAGTAAATGGAGCCATATTTAACAATTAGACTGCACATTTCCTTCTATTTCAAAGGGATGCAGCACTGCCAGCTTTGTATTTGCATTATATAGCCTTCAAATACAATTTTTGGATCACTACACCCTGAGCTTATTTTCAATCTGAACCATTGTTTCCTTATTTACCCTTCTTAATATTATCTATAAATTATTTTTTTGACATTTTGTGTTATATGAAACTATTGCTCACTGACAATGATCTCTACCTTACTCAAATGCTTTCTCAGACGTTTACTGCTCTGTCTCTATATGTCTCTTCTACACTGGATTATTATTAAAATTAAATAATAATATTTGCCATTTATATATCAATTTATATGATGCCTATATATAGCTACATCTGTACCATCTGCAGGAGGAAAATTCAATAATTATTATACAGACTTATAGCAATACTCTTCAGTAGTTCAGGGCAGCTGTTTTCAACCTGCATATTCTGTGGGTTGTTTCTGACAAAAAGTCAACTTAGAAAAACTAGTGTGTTTTCTAAGCTAATATTCCATATACAAAAGTGTACATCAACACTGGTGTTTTCTCAGAAGTCCATAAAAAACCCATCACCACTGGTTTAACTAAAAAGTAAAAAGAAAAGACTCAAGTAGTAACTGAAGGAAGATGTTTGTATAGGCCAATGGAAATTGAGTAAGATTTCAGTGAATACTAAACCTGCTCTGTGAGCAAGCTGTAAGGGCTCTGAAATCCAAGCTGTTCTAAAAAGTTCATTTACATTTCTTCCAGAAGACTGTTCCACCAGTAGAAGTATGCTTTATAATGCCCTTCTTTGTCAGTTGTAATTCGTCTATGCCAAGACAAAATAATTTTGGGTTATCTCCCTAGAAGTTCTTCCAAAAGTAAGGATAAGATGGAAGGTTTTTTAAAAGATAACAGGCAGAATTTTTTATGTTCTCATCCTCTGCAGTAACTGAGTTATAAGTATAGTTTATTTCATATAAAACATTGAAACCTAGGTGTAAATAGTTGACTAATATGAGGTTAATACTCCAAACACCTCTGATTAATATTTTAAACTAATATAATCCATATTACATACTCTTCACTCTCCCATTCTGAGATAGTTAATGGGGAAGTAGGAAAGTGATAGGATAAACATGGAAACTATTCACCCAGGGGAGTCGAGGACTTTATCCACACTACTTGTGTTGCATGTATTAGAATCACCACTGCAGAGGGGAAGGGCAAGAGATGGTGTTTATTTCATTTGTGAAATGTGACCTACTTTACCTTCCCCTTTTCCTTTCTGCTTGCAAACACAAGACATGAAAATATGTGTTTTCAATAACAACTGACAATGAAACTGTATAGTATCTGCGTACAAACACTAGTACTCTCACAACTGCTTTCTTGGCCTTCCTTAAAATCACTCAGCAGAAATAGATGGCTATGAATACATCAAACCTGGTACTTTTAGTAAAAACCACAAAGTCTACAAGTGGAGCTAAGATATTTCAATGCATGTTTCCTTAAAAAATGTATGGGGCTTTAAAATCTCAGAGGGAAATATCAGCATCATGTGTTGTGGCCGTTGCTATGGCAACTATACTTTTTGCTTTTATTCAATAACAGTGTGAACTAGCTCTTAAGCCTGTGCAGCAACATGACCTGCTGAAGACTAAATTACTAGGATTCTACATACTTATACACACTTTCTTTTTGTTGAATTCTGCCCCTCAAGAATAAATGGGTTTTAACATAAAAGCAAAGATTTTGACCAGCTGAGTCCTTTCCACTACTTACTGTGCCTCTCACTTTGTGTTCCATAAACATATGAGGTAGGCAGTTATATAAAAAAGCAAAGGGATCTTCATGCATCAAAAATTTTCATCTTTTTTTTTGAAATAACAGTAGGGAAAGCCTGGTTTTCCAGCATAACAAAATTCACTTGCATTTAAACATACTTTTCTCAAAGAAATCTCTCAAAAAAATCCAGACTGAAGCAATGCAAGATGCATAAAGTTATTTTTTAAAATGTTGACTAGCAAACCAAATATTCTTATTAATATACTCTTTGTCTCACATTAGCATATATAATCTCCATTTGAGATTGTCTCCATTGGACGCTGTGCACACACAGAAGAAGTAGAGCTTGTAGGAAAAAACTGAATCACATAACTTCAAAACTAACTTTTTATTTGCTTATCTTTCAGAAGGTAGTAGAAAATAGGAGAATGGCAGTCACAGCAACTGAGATACAGGTGTTTACATGTACTGCAGGGAATGGACAGATCAAGTGAAAGACCACAGTGTTGCACAATAGCATGGACTTGGATGCTCTTGTCTGAGTCCTTTCTCCGGAACTCTTCGTCATCCTGTAAAACTACCTCTTTGTGGAATATGTGAGATATCCTAAAGTAAAGAGGTCTGGTATTGCAACTCACACTAAAGAGAGGAAATATGAAGAAAAGAGTTTGGGAATACTACAGAAATACATCTGCGCTGCAGTTAATGGATACACTCTGGTATATGCCACCTTATAATAACTCACAATCCCATTATTAGACATCATAATGGAAATTGTTGCATTCATAAAATCTGGAGGATAAGTATTGCATGCAAACAACAAGTGAAAATGAGATGGCAATAGCCAAACAGCTTATTTAAGCAAGTTTGTTATTTGGAATACAAAAGAAATCTTGCACCTTGCTTAGATATTAACAGAGTAACAAGAATCTTGGGCGTGCATCTGTGTGTATAGATGTGCAAATATTATTACTTTTGACAGCTTCAGTGTTTGGTTTTGGTCTTATAACCCTGTAGAAACCACCATTATTTTTCCAGGACAGAATTGGAATTTTTTTGTTGTTTGTTTGACTGTCCTTCACAAAATGTTGGAATCACAGCAATCTCTGTAGGTGCTCTCTCTCACCAGCAGACTTTTTTTATGGAAACCTGTTCTTTCCTGCTTAGAAATCTCCTTCTCCAAGAAATCAAAATCTACCCCCAAAATTTTTATATGTTTTAACTAGCAGAAGTGGGAATCAAGTGATGTAACTTTACTTGTTTAGAATACAGATTTCTCCATATGAACTGTGACTTCCATCATAATCAATGGAGAGGAAAAAAGCACTTTCAAGACACAATTTATCATCTGACTTATTTCAGGAACTGATTTCAAGATTATATAATTTGCACATTAAAGCTTTTCCATTAGAGTCTCCATAAGGAGAGGATGACTGGATGTTTACATTATACAAACTACAGTAATTTAGATAAATGCCACCCATGTGTAGCAGGATTCTGCAAAGAGAATGAGTCCCAGAGTAATGTATTCAGTTGAGAGTCCAAGGAAGTGACAGACTGGGGTCTAGGAACATGAAAATTAAATGTAGTCTTACAAAAAAAGGCAAATTAGTCTCTGAGCTCTTATCACTTAGAGAATTCACAGTATTTGTCTAACTTGTTCTGAGTTTTCCATACTGAGTCATCAATTAATGATAATATTCCCCAAAAACATGTTGACATTTTCTAACTGCACAACCTCTTGAGAATGCTCCTTGGAATTTAAACTGTAAGAATAACACTATGTTACAATACAATAACTTCTTCTTTCTTTTTTTTTTTGGGGGGGGGGGGAGTGAGAGGTGGAGTAGTGGGAAGGGCTCTTCTGTTTTTGCATTCAGTTTATGGGGAAAATTTATCTTAAAGTATGTATTCCACTGAGTGGTAGAAAACACAATCCTCAGTTATGAATTCTCGAGAATGATTGAAGGAAACTCCTTATAAAACTTAAAAAAAAGAAAAATCTCTCATATTATATGTAGAAGGATTTTATCAGCAAGGACTTTCCAGGGCTTTCAATAATTTTGCTTCCATTTCTTTACCACTTTTTAGAGAGGACAAATGAGTACAGATGGGTAATGAAATCTATTTCTGGGGGAGGAATTAAGCAAGCAGCACCTTCTGATTCTGACATGGTTAGTGAGACACTTTTTAGTCCCAAATGACTGTAATATGTAGTCTCATTGAGAGCTGACAAAAAAAAAAAAAAAAAAAACACTCAGAAACCATTTTCATTTCCTGCTTGCAAACCATTCCTAGAGCCTTACCTTCTCTCAAACTTCTGAATGTTATGACATATATCTGTTGAACTGATCCAAACAAACCAGGACTAGAGCTAATCTTCCCATATAGACTATATTTGTAACACAAATTATTGATTTATTGAATGATTTATGAGAATACCATTAAGAACTCAGTTGATCAGAAAGGTTTGAACATCCAAATCCTCAACATTTCAGAGACTGGCTCCCACAGACATTAGTGTTGTAGGTGTCTAGTAGATGTCTAAATACTTCCAAGGATTTTGCTCCAACTGTCTTCAATGAACTTTAGATCTAATCACATATGTTCGGATAAAAATATTAAACCTCGGGACCTTCTTGCTAAAAAGTACAGTATCAAAATATCACAGATGATGTTGAATGTAAAACTAAATCCTGTGCATTTTCTCATAGCTATACTGACCTTGAAAGGCTAACAAGTGTACAATTACTCTTTGCTCAACAAACCAAACAAACAGAATTTAGAGAGACAAAGGGTGTGTAAAATAAAGCTACCACTATATGTTGAACTTTCTGACCATTAATATTTTGTGTCAGATGCAATAAAAAGCTGAGATGTTGGTCTACAATCACTGATTTCAATGTTAAGTATCCAGTATGGAAATGAAACTCTGGCTGAGACATCTGAGGTCCCATGCAGAAGTTGCTGAAGAACCCAGAGTTTGAAAAATAGCCCAATGTGCTTATCTTGTAGTCGAAATTCCTAAAATCATGGAAAGTTAAGACTTCTTCAGGATTAGATAGAAATTGAAGTGGAGATTTTTTGGGCTTCACCATTCTTGTGCCTAAAACCTGTTTAGTATCTGTACATTCAGGCCCTGAGCCAACAAAGTGTCAGTGAAGCTCCTCTGAAGTTCAAAGACACACATGCCTGAACGATTTTGTTGAGCAGTGACATAACACCTTAACAAAGAAGTAAAATGATGATGCTTCTTGGCACCTGCTGAACTTGAACCCAATGGTAGTCTGTACATACTAAGCCTAAAACATTTTAGTAGGTTTACACCAGAACAGAATCAATGGTCTTTTCTAAGTTCAACCACAGGGAAGAAAAAAGTAGGTCAAGAGGAGAGCACTTTAACAGCTTTCTTTACATTTTGTGATTTATATTTTGTGTATAATGTTTTAGACTAATGTATATTGAATTTCTTCTTTGCTTCAGAGCCTGTTAAAGAACATTATATTTCATAGCAATATTGCTTAAACATTCTATGTAGATGTATAGGGTTCTATGGGAGAAATATTATTTCTTTTTTTTTCATACACTATATTTACAGTGTAATAATGGATTAATGAACTTTGCAGAACATTTAAATGTTAGCTCATTGGCTTAAAAAGACTGAGATCTGAATGCCAAGAAATTCTCTTAATTGGATAAGTGTCTTGTAAAATGGCCAAATGTCTTTTGATCGAATATGACTTAAGCATTGACAGTTATTCAGAAATAAAAGGCAATACCTGATCTTAGGAAAGTAACAGTATAATAGATTTAATAATTTATTAATAATGTTGTAGTTCTTTGCCAGCAAATGAATTGACAGGACACTGGGAGTGGAACAATCAAAATTTCTGGCTGGCTGTTCCTATGCATTCAGTCTGAATTTGGCCATCATCTTCAAAAGAAAAAGGCAGATTTTTGCAAAATACTACTCCTGGTGTGACTTCCTTAGTGTATCTTCACTCTCCTTGCCCCAGAACATGGAGAAGCTTTGTTTCCATGGTCAGCATTTTGTTATGGGTATTGTATAATTTAAATCAGTACTAAATTGTGGTTTATATTCCCTGGAGCAGCCTACACACAGAATGGCCCACAGGCTTGGTAATTACCCTGTTGATGGTAACACCTAGAAAATTCTTCTCACAGTGAGAAATGTCTTATTTGTAATAGGATTTTGCAATACTTACAGAAACAAGACTAATTTTCATTAGCAAGCATTATGCATCATGGTTTTGAAGAAATCAGGAATTTTTGACCCAGGGTCCTTGCCTTCCATAATGCTACATCTATGTTTGTAGATCTGTTTATAGATGTAGATATAACTCCCGCTGCTATTAATTCAATTTCTCCTGATTCTTTCCCCAAGTAATTTAACTGAGTTTATTTAAATTAATTTAGTAATTAATGTTCGGTGTTTGCCTGTCCTCATCAGCAAACTTTTCAAAGCAGCTTTATTCATGATAGAGCCTGATCTTAAAAATGACAAGATATCATCTTACATGAGCATTTGTAGGATTTCAAGGACTTTTCCTGTCCAAAATTGCAACCCTACCTTGATACAACTGCTTCTAGAATGATTTGTTAGAGGCAGAATGTTTTACATAAATTATTTCCCCTCCTTAGAACACCATTATAGTTTCCACTCTCTATATTTTTTCATGCCACTTTTGCCATGGAAGAATCTGAACACCTTCCCATACTGCATGAAAGAATATGAGCAACATCTGTCGTAGGTGGCTTGTTCTTTGTCTCACCTCCCTGGAGAGAGAGCTGTGTATGTAGTGG
The DNA here is from genome assembly GCF_018691265.1 of Tyto alba. Lineage (NCBI taxonomy): Eukaryota > Metazoa > Chordata > Aves > Strigiformes > Tytonidae > Tyto > Tyto alba. The sequence continues at coordinate 84,953,174 of NW_024881282.1, forward strand.
ATAGGGATATAAATAATAAATGATTCTTCTCCACAGTCAAACTAGGGAAAAAAATAATGGTTTGATGTAGACTGAAATTTGTTTTATCGTTTTTCCTAAGCAAAACATTAGAAGAAAAGTTAGTGGCATATAGAACTTTTTATTCAGCTTCAGAGGAAATATTTTGGTTTTGTGGAACAGACAAAAAAGATGGGAAATGAAAGGTTAGATTCATTAAACTTTGCTGGAGAAGAAGCTGGCAAAAGGAAGACCTCTTCATGCCTAACAATTCAATGATTGTAATACTCAGCCCAAAACATGACGTACTCAGGTTATTGCACATATGGGTTCCAGATGATGCTCATGGAGTAATTCACTTTTCAGGGCAAAATGGAGCAGGGGGAATGGGAGGAATAGAAAGGTCCCAGACTGAAAGGGTCTTCTTGGTGTTTATGGCCATTTCCTAAGACAGGGCATCCTCTTTTCTTGTGGTTTTACAAGGAATTACTCTTTTGCTTTCCATCCAAAATATATGGCAACTTTGAGTAATGTGTTAATAATTTCAAGATTACTAGAATCACATTTATTCCAGGGGATAGTTTATGCAGTTCCAGAGGAAAGTTATATTTAGAGGGAATTGTGTTTTTAGGTAAATTCTATTTATGTCCTGCCTTTTGACTTATTCTTCGGGAGTTCCTGCATGACTGTAATTTTTTTTAAGCAGTGGTTTACTAGTAAATAGTAACTTTTTTTTTTTTTTTTTTTTCAAGTTATATTTCTATCTATGGTTATTATAATTCTCCTGTCTCTAAATCAAAGAATATCTTCACAGGGTGAACTCTTTCTAGGAGGTATTTTAATACCAGAGCAGATCTGTCATGATATAATTACCACACCTTGGTATCCCCTAGACAAATGATACTCTGAAGTGTAGGAAATTGCTTCTTACTATTAAAAACAAGTAGTTCTGTGAGCAGTGAATGAAACCTTCTTTCTGGTGGACCATGTTGTACTTTTATTTCATTCCTTTATTGCCTCCAACAACAACCTCAGCTCTGCCCTGTATCCCTTGGACAGACCCATCACGTTAACAGCAGACTAAGGACAACATGATAGTAAGGTCAAGGGTAGTTGGGAGCTCTTCATGTGCTCATTGTCCACAACTGCTGCCAAACAGAATAATTACCAGTTCAGTTCTGTCTGCTTTTTCCTCACTAATTTGAACCTATGTCTTCTACCTGATTGCTGAGATTCACATTAATTTAATTCTCACTTAAATGACCGTGTTTCTGTCAAATTTGGTTGAAAGTGACCAGTGTACTCAAATCTTATTGAGGTGAAGGGCACTAACAGACAGTAGGTTCGATTCAATTCCTTTTGCTTGCATAGGAAATCAGTCTATAAAGGAAAATAAATTAATTTAAAACACTTCCAATCTCATTGACATTTAAAAAATAAATAGGTTACTAGATGTCAGGATGTCAGGTGCATATTTGCAGCACTGGAGTTTATAGTTTTGGGGGTTCCATTTTTGACCCAGTAATGTCATTTGAGCCTGTAAAACGTTCTTTATTAAACTCATCTTTCACTTTAGCTCATTTAAAATGACAGGTATAAAAGGCCATTGTCTTGATATAGTGAAAAAAACCCCACCAGTCTGTGGTTCCAAAATTAATGTACAGTTTTCAGGTCTTCTGATCACTTCTTCTCTGACCCCAAGTAAGTCATTAGAAGGTCTGAGGTAGGTTGACATTTGTCATGGTTTGGGCTCAGAGGGCAACTGAGCACCACACAGCCACTCACTCCCCACTTCCCTCCAGCACTGAGAAGAGGAAAATAATCCAGGCTTGGGATTTGGGATAGGACAGGGAGGGGTAGATCATCCATTATGGTCATAGGCAAAAGAAAGACTCATTAGGTGAAGAAAAAAGAAAATAAATTTATTACAGACACTAAAACCAAAACCACTTCCCTTCTTCTCAGGCTCAGCTCTGCTCCCAATATCTCTACCTCCTCCCCTCAGCAGCACAGGGGCAGGGAATGGGGGGTGCAGTCAGTGCTGCCGCTTCTTCCAGCTTCGGTGAGGGGAGCTTCTAGAACTTGTTCCCCCTGCTCCAGCGTGGTCCCCCTCTCACAGGAGACAGTCCTCCACAAACTTTGTCTGGCATGAGTTCCTCCCATGGGCTGCAGCGTTTCCTTACACTGCTCCAGTGTGGGACACCAACTTTCTCCAACTGGAGTCAGTCCCATGGCTGTAGCCCTTCCCGAGCTGCTCCAGCGTGGGACACCCCCTCATGCTGCAATCCTCCCAGCACTGAACTACAACAGTGGGGTCTACCTTTTCCCAGAAGACCTCAGCCTTCTTCAGGCACAGCACCTCGGTCATCCAGGTGAAAAACACAGGACATAAATCAGTGTCTGCTCCACTGTAGATCTTCATGGGTGAAGTTGTCTCATCACAGGATACAGGGGGGGCTCTGCTCTGGCACACCTCCCCCCTCCTTTCTTCCTCTGCTCCTCCACTGACCTTGGTGTTCATGCAGCTGCAGCAACTCCTCCTCACAAGTCCCACTGCTCATCACCACGTCCCTTCTTAAATACGTTATCGCAGAGGTGCAGCTGATTGGCTCAGTTTTGGTGCAGAGGTGGAGCTGACTTGGAGCTGGAGGAGCTTCGAGAAGATTCTCACAGGGGGCCACCCCTAGAGCCCCCTCCCCTGCTACCAAAAACCCCCACTGCTCACTCAAACCCAGGACAACATTCCATTAAGAATTAAAAAAAAAAAAAAAAGAGAAGAAAAAAGAAGAGAAAAAGAACAACTATATTAATATTTTTATCCATAACTACCTTCCAAAGCATACACAACTCAGATCCTGGAAACAAGATAAATACAACATTTCTCTCGAATAGAAAGCAAGGACACATTATTGTAAATATACTTCCCTTCTGAAAGAACTCTATTCTCCCCTTTCCAGTGTGAATTTAGTGGCAGTGTATCACTCCAGACAGCTCTCTCAGTTATAAGTCTCTCAGACCACATCTAAGTTCTTTTCTCCAGTTTTTATTTCTATATTTTTTCTGCTGTGTAATTGTAAAATGCTTTTTACTTTGTTAAGAACAAGGATATTTATTTACCAAGAAAAAAACCTCTTAGAATTAAGTCTTATTGCTGTGTTGCAATCATTAGTAATACATAGACTCTTGCTCCTCCAACTAGGATGTCTGGAAAGAGAAGGGAAAATGCAGAATGTATCATAAGAATGTAAATCAGAATATTTTTTGCCCTCTCTTTTCTCTCTCTGTCTTCTCGTGAGGTTCACAACTGCATTACGTTAAAAAATCAGGAGTTGATTTTATTATTATTTTTTCTATTTTTTTCCTTGTGATTATTGCATATTTTTTCAGAGCATAGGATCTGTTATCCTAAAACAGTAATGTTAGGGAAAAAATTGGACAAAGCAGAAGTTTCCTTAAATATTGTTCATATTTTATTAGTCTGTGGATTCCCTCAGTAGAGAATTTTTTATTACACACTAAGTACTACGATATAGGAAAAAATATTATATCCACTCCAGAGAACAGAGAGGTTTCTGCTGTTACTAAATCTTACTTTAAAATACAAAACTCCCTAAATCTTTATGGTTCCAGTATTTGTGAATCTCAGTTTGGATATGTCCTTGACTGCTCTCTAATCAAGACCTTTGAATTGCAGTGCAAAAATATAAATGACAGTTCCATATTCACAAATACAAAGAGTCTCAAGTGTACTTTTTTTTTTTTTCCCCATTTACATTCTGATTACAGAAAAGCATAATTTCCAGTGTTAACATCAACTATCCTTGAGCAATATAAATCTTAATTACTGTAAGCTGGAAGTAGTACTAACAAACGCATGAGGTACTTTACAAGGAAGTAAGTGTGTCCCTATGTACATGTAAAAAATTTCAGCAATTTCTTTCCTGCGGTTAACAAGATCTAAATCTGTTTAATGGTGAGTAATCTCTAAGAAGCAATATAACATGAATAATTATTCAGAACTTTGGATTCTCTTCCTACTTTTCTTTTAACAGTGTTTTTCTGTAAAACATCCACATTAGATCTGACATCTGGTGAACTAATAATCTATGAGTGACATTCATCATTTAAAATTATTCATAGAAAAACTTAGACTGAAGTTGTGAGTCTGGATGATCCTGTATGCTGGGAAGTCAGGTGCAGAGATGCTTCAAAACTGTTCAGCAGAAATCCATCACCAGCTCATTTATGCAGGAGAAAGGTTTAAGGGAAAGAACACTTGAAATGTGTTAATCAGAATTTGTATTTCTGCAGGCAGAGAAAGCAGATAAAATGGCACTGGAATTGAGAGAATTTCACCTCCTTATCTTAGTGGCAAAACTGATTGAAACGTCACTTGTTCTCAAATTTCCTTGAGCCCATCACTTAGAAATAAATGATAAAGCAAGAGTTTCATATTTCTTTCTAATTGTTTTGCATTTCTTATGGTTGGGAGGACAGTAGTTATATCTTCTTGGATCTGCAGGCAGTGTGAAAAGAAAGCTCTTCTTTATTCATCTTAGATATACAGGAGCATCTTGCCTTCCCTGGGAATGTCCTGCTCAGACAGAATGGACTCTGCTGGCATGGCTGGTGCTGGGTCACTTCTCTTTGAGAGACACTTATCTACAGGTAAAGTGATAACAGGGACCAAACGATACTCTCCTGCAAATAGTTCAAGGATGTGTATGGCCATGATGTGGAGACAATTACCCCAGCGGAGGAATATGTGAGGTATTTTTCAGGCAAACATAGCCTTAACTCAGCCTTTTTCACCACTCTGTTTTTGCTACTGCATGTAGCTGACATTGGTGTTCCTAATGACCAGCCCTTTTCTGTGAGGCGGGCAGAAAGGATGATCAGCATCTGGGGAAGCACCAAGGCACAGAACTAGCAGCGGATGTACAAACAGTCAAACCAGTATATATTTTTTTTTTAATTCTAATTTTTATGTTATTATTTTTTATTTTACTTTGAATTAGAGATGTAGTTAGCAGTAACATTTTTGTCCTCAGTTAACCTCTTTTGGCCGGCCATCAGTGGCTAATTACAATGAATGACAAACTATATTTTACTTTAAATAATTTCTATACAGTCTAATGGATGCTGATTAATCACCATAAAATATTTTTTTCTGATTTTTTTTCAATACCCTGAGGAGAACAAAAGTTCATCTACAGCAAATATTTATAGTCATTTCAAGCCATTTTAACCTCTTTTGGCAATAGACAGAACACGCTTCTCTGCTCTACAGCTTTTCAGCACCTTGCTTAAAATAACAAATTGGTCCTTTCTGCTTTGGGATTGCCTAGCCAGATATAGAGATAAATAGCTCCTTAAAACCTCAGGACATTTCTCTTGTCTCTTTGGCTTAATCCACTACCAATCCTGTCATTATCATCCACTGAAGAAAATGTCACAGCTAATATACTGTAAGACCACAATTTTAATTCAAAATCACTGTATGGACACTTCTTCTTTACTACAGGCTATAGAACTATAAATATAAAGTCTTTATACACACATATAAAAAATGAGTTCATTGAAGGTGCTTGGGTACTTACATAAGATTGTCTTTGCAGGATGAAGTACCAAGCAACATGCTAAATTCTTCCAAATTCCCCTTCAGCACTGCAATGTATCCTTGCCACATGGACAACCATGATGGGGTTCCAAAAAGGACAAAGACAAGTGGTTTAACAGAGGCAAAGGTCTGGTATTAAGACATGTAGACTCTGATCATCTAATGTAAACTGGATTTAATAGTTCTGCAGTGTACGTAAATATCATCAGATTGTTTTAGTGAACCAGCATTACTACATAATTATCATCAGGCAGTCAAAATCAGAGGTCACTGATATTTCAGGAAATTTTTGACATTTTTAAAAAAAAAAAAAAAAAAACAAAAACAAAAACCAAGAGAAAGTTTCTAAAATATTTACTTTAGATTTTGATGATCTCTATTTAAAATCTGCAACTTGAGATATTAAATTTAGGCTTCTATAGTCATAATCTCAAGTAAGTGGACAGATTTAAGGAAGGTTTCTTCTTTTTTCCTCTTCTCAGCTCCAGCCAGTCTGAAGGGGAGTAGCCTGATTAGCATTTCTCAGGGTCAAATGCTAAGACAAGAAAGCTTCCATTTTGTGAGCAAGTCTAATATGCTGGCAATCATGCATTTTGGATCCACCTATCTTACCCACAAGAGATAGTCTGTGGAAATCTTCCTCTTTAACATTTCCTGCAGTAGCTCATAGTCTAATCCTTAATGTCTTGTAATTCAATACCTGCTGTGTCAGGGGATTTGATAGCCATTACAGCAGCTATTTCAGTTGGTTGCACTGTAGCTCAGTCTGAGCTTTGTAAAGCTTGTCAGCTCCAGCCCTGCATGAGTACGAACCTCTGCTTTGCCATTGTCAGGCCTGAGGTAACTCAATAAGAAACTGAAACAGTCTGGTGCACCGGCTGGATAACCATTTGGCTGGGTTTGTATCTAAGCTAGTGAAATCACAATTTCCCCTGTATCATTTTCACCTAAAGATACAATAAATTGGCTTAGGATTGCTCACCTTGAGAAACCAGCCCAAGCTCTTGCTTTGTGAAGAAGCAGAAAACTAAGCAAAACTTCAGCTCAGTTTCATTACCAACACTTTGCTCATCTCTAATATTAAAACATTTTCTTTCTACTTTTATCTTTCGGTTGTCACCTTCCCTAGCAAGGCATCATTTTGTTCCATCAAAGCTTTAGAAATAATGCCATTTTTTCCCCACCTTCTCTCTGTACAGCTGTGATCTTTAATCCCTGGTATCAATCTCTCATTCTGTGGTTCCTGCCTCACTCTGTAACCCCTGCAACCTTGGAGCAAATGAGTCTATTTTTGTCTCTGCAGATTTGATGGCAAATAACACAGTTATTAGGGACATCTTTTTCTCGCTCTAATGTCCTGGTTTTGGCTGGCAGAGAGTTAATTTTCTTCCCAGTAGCTGGTAGAGTGTTGCGTTTTAGATTTAGAATGAGAATAATATTGACAACACAGTGAAGTTTTTAGTTACTGCAAGCAGTGGTGAAGGACTCTTCAGTTTCTCATACTGGGAAGAACAAGAAATTAGGAGGAGACACAGCCAGGACAGCTGACCCCAACTGACCAAAGGGATATTCCATACCATGTGATGTCATGTTCACTATATAAACTCAGAAGAAAGCCGGCCGAGGGCTGCTGCTTGGGAACTGGCTGGGAATTGGTCAGATGGTAGTGGGCAATAGCATTGTGCATCACTTGTTTTGTATATTCTAATTATATTATTATAGATTTTATTTAATTTATATTTATAATAATAATAGTAATAATAATAACAACAACAATAATATTCCCTTCTTTTTCTGTCCTTTTAAACCATCTTTATCTCAGCGTATGAATTTTACGTTTTTTTCCAATTTTTTCCCCCATCCCAATGTGGGAAGGGAAGTGAGAACAACTGTGTGGTGTTTAGCTGCCTGCTGCATTAAGCCACAACATCTAATAACAATGATTTATCTTCAGTAATTTTTCCATGCCTGAGTTGCCAGCATGGCTGGAGGGACACTCTGACATATTTTTTCTGAGTGTGCAGATTGTTACATTTCCACCCCCCATTTTTTTTTTTTTTTTTTAATTCTTCTGTCTGAGATATTTATTTATTTCAATTTTTGTTCCATCCAATCCCCTGGTACGACTTATCCATTTGTGTGTAACTTATAGCTGTCAACAGTTACACCAGGCTGCTCAAATTTATTGCTCACCACTGATACAGCTATAATTTCGTTTTAGTCAAATACCTTAAGCTCTCTCAATTCTCACAGTGTAGTTCTTATGCCAGTGCCCCAGGAAAGAAATCCCCACCATAGCATTTGTGCAGTTTTCCCAGATTGTGACAGAGGGTTATAGAGTGAGGTTGGCTACACTAGGAACAACCTATTACTATTTTCACTCTGGTGTATCAAGACCATGCAGGATCACAGCTGGGTATGAGCTGAGGAAAGAGAATATGTCTCAAGTGATGACAACCCCCAAAATTTATAATGTTAGAGGGTGAAAGCCACATTTGCAAATCCCACAGGCAATACATGCAGTCTGTAGAACATGGGGTATGTGATGTGATATAGGGATATATGTGATCCATGAGATCCAAGTAGAAAGTTTCATTTAATATTTGAACTGCAACACTATGGATTATCTTCAGCTTCTGAGGGACACCAGTTACATCTTTGGTTTACACTGTCCTGCCTACTGATAATTGTTTATTATGAAAAGATAAAAGAAGAAAAACAGATAATAAGAACTCCTGTGTGTTGTTGTCACTAATACCAGCCTATCAAAAATCTAATATGTTTCTAATCAGACTGGCTGGTGAGATATATATTGTTAAAAATATCTTGTTTTTCATTGTTTTAAAAATCTTTTTCTTCTGCATTTTCACAATCTTTTGTAAAGGTAAATCTTGACTGAAAAGAAAAAAGCTGCTGAAGAACACTTATTTTCTGAAAAAGGTATTCTCAGGCTTCTGACCAAACATGGTCAACTAAAAGTTTGTTTTGTAGTTTGAATAAGTAGTCTTGTTAAGAAGCATATCCTTTAATACCTTTTATTGCTAAATCTGAAAACTTAGCAATCACTAGAACAAGGCCTTATAGCTTTTAAGTTTATCCACATTGCTCTCAGATTCCTGGCTGGTTTTCCAAACATTTTGGTCCAAGAAGACACTAAGAATCTCCAAGCTTTTCCTCAGAACCGCCACTACTCACATAAGTGGGGACAGTGATGGAGGAATAAATCATGCTGTTTGGTACAGTTCTGCGGGCTCCTGTAGGAGAAACACTGCAAGAACCATCTCACAATGCTTTCAGAAATGGGAGATTGCCATCTAAACTATTTTGGGAAATAATAACTTGAGTAAATGCATTTTATCTTCCTTAAGTTTCAAGAAATTAGAAATATCAAAGGATACATAGGAATCCCTTATTTTATTCCTGCTAATACATTTTCATTCATCTACGTCCCTTGTTATTCCTTGTAGTACATGGTTCAAACTACTTATAACTGAATCAAAACAAAGGATTTTCTGATACTGAAAAATTATTCCTTAAACTCAATACCAGGTGTTATTGCAATTACCCTGACCTTTAACTTAAATTCCACTCTTATTATGACAGAAATTTATCTCTCATATTGTGCTGCAAATATGATGTACCAAAGTTAGACCTCCTTCTGGAGGATCTGGGGAAAGACTTTAGGAAGCCTTGAGCAACTCTGATTGCTTTCTATTTTCCAATAAGAGGCATCCTATAGAGAAGAAAGCTTAAACAAGTCAGTTAAGGAAATGACCAAAATATTTTCTTAGTAAAGCCGGGTATAGACAAGAAAAATGTAGTGGTGACTTGATTAAGGATATTTAAAGATAAAGTATATTTGGTCACAGGTGAGTGAATCTATTCTGTTCCTGCCTGGTCAGTTTTATGACTTCCTCTGCAAATTGTCAGAATAAAGGAAACTGTTTGACAAATCTTTTTTTTTTTTTTTTTTTTTTTTTTTTTTTTTTTTTTTTTTTTTTTAATATGTGTGTGGATAAAGATGACTCAGGGAACCAAGTTTGGTGAGAAAGGCAGACTTGAATGAGTAAAAAGTATTAATAAGAATAAATAAGATACTAGAAGAGCCTGGAGAAGCATAATTCTAGAGAATAGGCTCTGTCAATGCACCAAGACTAACATCTGAGAACTTTTGCATGGAGCCATGCTTCAGCTCCAGAGACAGAAACAGGTGTCTCACAGCTTTCGCAGTCTTTTTTCTCAGAGAGTTGAAGAAGATATAGACTCAATATTTTCATAATGAGATCACTAAAAATAACTTTAGTCTTTGATGATGTACCTTCTTGATTGTGAATCGTTGTTGTCAGAAGTCAAAGTTTGGATCTTTGTTATTTTTCTTTTTCCTAATTCTTTAGCTCAGAGAAAACTGAATCGATTTATTTTTTGCTTAGGTCCAATAACTCTCCCAACAGTGATTCTTCACTCAACATTTGTCTGGAAGTGGAATTTTAATCTCCTAATCAGCCGATGTGAGCTGTGCTGTTCAGACTTCATTTTAGCTGTCTCAGGAATTTAGTAGGTTAAGAACTTTCATGTCTCAGTGGGATGCATAGCTCCTGATTCACATTTTGTAACACTGCAGTTGGATTATCACCACTTTGTGTTTGTAGCCTTTCTTGACCACTCATTGTATAAATCCCTGCTTTGCACAAAATTCGGCATCTAGAATGGTCACTTGCTTACATCAGCTTATCACACTGCAATTTAGGATGCTTCACTGGCTTCCTGTCAAATGCATAGCTGCTTTTACTGTACTTGCATACTATTCACATCTTGTTTTCGTCTTCACTTACCTCCCTAAACAGCTGATCAGTCAATGTCCTTGTAACTGAGACCTGTAGTTGCCCTTTGTTAAAGATTTGCATTTTTTTTATAAGTTGCTTCCCATCAGAGCTGAGAAATGTAATTTTTTTGAGTTTTGGGTGGGATTTTTTGGATACCTCATATTGACTTCTCTAGCAGAAGTTCTGTTTAATTCTAATATAGTTTAAGTGTATAATGCCATGTGTTGCTTCTGCATGAAGTGTGCTATATAAATGCAAATCAGCTAATTAATTCATAACAACAAGTATTATAGCAACACATTGACTGTCATGTTCTGCAGTTTCCAGTTGAACACTGTGTATATGTTTTATTGTTAGAAGAATTGCAGCAGGAGGGTTAATAATTTTAAATCTAAGTAGCCTTGGCTGTTTATACAGACCTATGATTGTCTATCTGTACAGATTAAAGGACCAAAGTTTTTACCCTTAGCCCTAGTTGATGACTTTCTGTATGAATGTGGGAGAAATCACCTCTTTAGATGTTTTCAGACATCACTTGTTTGTGAAATGGGAATAATGATTCCTTTTCCCCTCTGAAAGGTACAGAGAGCAATGGATAAACTGGGTTATGTAAGTAGAAAGTACTGAACATGATATAAAATCTCAAAAAATCATGCTGAGTTCAGCTTTAGCATTCTTTGCACCAGAATGTTACAGAAACTGGTAATCTAACAGTAAAATTACTCCTCTATTTCTCAACTGTTTCTAAATCCAGTCTACCTACAAGATCTAAAATTCTCTGAAGTTTCGGTAAGCTATATGTATGCCAGTATCAGGCAGATATAAAACACTCTCCTTTCCAAGACAAGTTTCCTGTTAATAGTTAACAGCATGAAGTACCAATCTTTGTCTTTGCTCAGAAATGCAAAATTTTTATTAAAAAATATTTAATTTTAAGCTTGTCACTTTAATGGTGGAAGCACTCACAGTAATCAGAAAAATTCCTTTCACATAGTTCCAGTGGACAGTGAAATCCAGGGGAATGCTGCTTGTGCGTGTGTTTAGGGTAAATGTCTGACTGTTCAGAGAAGGGCTTCACAACAAGAGTTTTGTCACTGTCAGAACAGTTCTCTAAACAGAATTTCAGAAATAAAAAATAATTTCTGTCAAACTTTTCAGTGGAGAGTTTTTGAAAATAAACGGAGAGCAACTGAAGACTTTAAAACCTTGAAAATACACAGGTATTAGAAAGTTTGCAAGGAAAAAATGTGCAGACACTTTACACAAAATATAATAAAACATCACAGATATTATTCTTTTAGAAAGTGTGGGTGGAAATATTACCACTGATTTTCATAATCTGCATCAGGTTCTCTGGCACAACAGCAGAATAGTTGGTATTCAAGCATTTTGGCTAATGTAGGGACAATTACAGACTTGTGTAGCAGCTTCTCAGCTTTTCTTTTCTCCATTGCATGTCTCTGAACAATCATACAGAGACTGAGACCCAAACATCCCTTCCCTAAAACAATGACTGTAACCTGAGTGCAGAAACGTCCTTCCTTTCCACAGCTGAATGCTTGCACTTGAGTGATGCATGTTAGCCCTTGCACAGATGCCAAGTCAGGTTTGCCCTGTATTAGCTTCTCACAAACAGCAGTCAGCAACCACAGTGCACTAAGGTACATGAGGTGCACCTGGATCTAGAGGAAAACAGTTGAGAGATAAAAGCAATATTTTCAACTGGAGCTGTTTCTGTCATTTTTCCTCTCTTTCACCAATATAATGCATCTCAAACCCAGCATTGTTCCCTGCAATTCTTTCTAAATAATATCAGAAGAGTCACATAGCCCTCCAAAATGGTTTATTCTCCAGTAGGCCTCAGAAACTCATCAGAACAAACCTCTCCACTATCTTCATACTACCAAAACTGTCCTAAATTTATCAGTTAATAACCACTCTCTAATGTAGCTTCAAAATAAGTGGATGCTTTTTATGATTGTTTCCAGGGCCTAACACTTGATTAAATACTTCTTTAATGACCACATATCCCTTCTAATTTTTATTAAGAAAATGTGCTTGTGTATGTGCACATATAAAGGCATCTTATACTAAGAATATATGAAACTATGCATATTTCCCTGTACCTCACTGTTTCCACACACGTATACAAACTGAAAGCAAATTCTTCGTTCTTAGATACAGACATTTAATACAGCAAGGAGGAAGAAAAAGAAATATCTTAAATTGCCCAGTTATGGAGAAAATTACCAAGTGAAAGATTGAAAAAGACTTTCAAAAAGATGGTGTTGAAGTAGCTGTGTAATTATGCAAACCATCGTATTTCTTTCTACTGTTTTGTTGCATAGTTAAATTAAATATATGAAGGGTGCAAAATAAAAAAAAAAAAAAAAAGATTTATATTGTACGAAGGCAGTTAAACACTTCAGATTGCTAAAAACATTATCTTAATTATCCACATATTATGCTCAGAAGAAAATCATTAGCTTTCTCTTTATGAGAACTGTCAGTGCCAAAAATACTTCATTCCAGAAAACTGGATTTAAGGAGAAATGTTCAAAACAACTCATACTTAAGCCATGAATAGTTTTCTTTGAACTTTTTGATTTTTAAGCACCTCAAAATTAACTTGGCTAGAGATAGGAGAATCTTCCTTACTACATCTGTGAAACTCTGGAAAAAGATTTACTCCTTTGGACATTTATTAGTAATGAGAGAAAGGATGGGAAAGGCAAAGATGTCTCATATGAGAAAAATGCATAATCCACAAGTATAATGGAAATGTGATGAGAACTGAAAGGTCAACATGCTACAGTAACAAAACTAGATCAAGTAGTTACAAAAAGAGGGACAGAAATGGGGGACTTTGAATTGCAACCATCCAAAACTGAAGTCTCTTGTCTAAGCTCATCAACAAAGTTCACTCCGTAATTTAATAGAGACATAGAGACAGATACTCCAGTGCATGATTCATCCCACCCTCATGTTGGACAAGAAAAAAACATGTAACAACCTTGTGTTTTGGACAGGATTTCAGCTTAATTTGTAGCAAGAGAGCAAGGATGTCTATCCTGAAATGTTGGAGAATTGCAAGGAAATGGGACAAAAATAGCTGCACCTCATCACCGAACTTGGTATTAAATATCTAAATGAACAATCAAAGGACAGTCTTTTAATCAGTAGACAACATGAATTATGATCCGATAAAACATGTCTTGAACAATTGCCAATAGTGTAAAAAATAAGAAATCCAAATCTCTTGGTAGACACAAGTTTAAGTGAGCCAAAGAAATCTGCTCATTGTCTGTGAATTCTTAATCTTTAAATATAAGAAATTTAGGGTTAAGGCAAGGCTTGACTACAGGCAGGACATGGGCATTATTTTTGGCTCTATCACTGTCGTTCAATGTGGCTTAAGGTATATTATTTAATATCATCCTTCCTCATGTGCAAAAGATGGTGAAAATATCCCTTTCCACTTTTCTTCTCTATTTATCTCATCCACTGGAAATCTTTCTTAACTTTTTTCTTATCTAGGGCAGATAAGAAAAATCTCCTCCTGTATGTACAGCTTCCGGCACACCTGAATCACAAGTTCCAGAAGTAACTTCTGAGTATTTCTACAATAAACCTGACTGCAATAAAATATCTGGTCTTAAAGGATTCAGATATTAATAAACCACAACAAAACAAGTAGCCCTGGGGCTGCGAAGACTTTGGCCCCATCTACGAAGTGAGATTAAGCTCAGAGATCACCTATCCCTTGTATTAATGACAGTGTTAGTTCTTAAAAACAAATACTGAGTGAAGAGTATATCAGACATGAAATTCAAACCACTTATTTTTCAAGCTGATGTAATGGAACCTGACCTTTTCCAAGGTCAGCTGAGGCAGGAGGACTGTGAAAATGTGACAGGGTCATGGTAATGGCCCAAAAGATCATTGCACTGCAGAATTACACCCCCAGAGCAGGGGAAGAACTCAGAATTCAGTTTAACAGATCTAGTGCTATTAACAGTGGGGCTGGTGTCTAGAAATAGCAATGGGTGACCGAAAACATGTAAACTGAACCTAAGAGGTCTGTGAGCTGCCTCTTGTGGAAACAGACTTATCTAATAAACTAAGAGACTGAGGTGCTTATTCAGTGGAGGTCTGGGAAGAAGCGTCTCTTCATTTCTGATTCCTTCTTGCACTGCTCTTCTGTAGCCTTTGCCATGTCACTTAAGAAAGAAGTACCAGAAGTCACCTGTTATTTGGACTATTTCCATAAGGCAAAACAAAGCCTGAGATAACTGGGACCTTATTTCAGCAGTGCTGAGAACTCAAAATGAGAAATTACCTCTGAAAATTTTGCTTTTAACCTGTCTTTCAGAGCCCCATCAAGTCTCCATTTCTCTATTTCCCATAATTCTAAGGGTTAGATGAAATTTCAAAGCATTATCCTAATGATAAGAATGCAGGATAGTAATAAGTAATATGTTTTCTTCAGATTTTCATTTTAGAAAAAGTTTAAGTAAAAGTAATGCTAATATAGTTTGTGGTACAAGGAAATTTCTCATTACTGGCAGGTGCTATTTGATTTATTCATTCATGAGGAAAAGTTACAACACAACATGTACTGTATGGAATTAAGAAAGGATCCTAAACAATCTTATCCCTGAATATTTCTAGCTTTCCTTGGTGTGTGTCATGGTAAAACATGTGTTATTTACCCAATGGACCAGAGCGTTTTCTCTGGAGAAGATGAGCTTGTAATGGAAATGCTGACACAACCTCAACTATAACAGCATGAACGAAGACACTTTAATAACATTTTTATTGCTGTAACATCTTTTAAAAATGAAACACCTGGGACTTGTGCTTAAAAAAAAATCAAGAGCAGAGTTGTAAATTCTGCTCTCTTCATATGATGGGAAATTAATCCAACAAGACAAAGATTGGGATGTTAAATTACCCTACCAACATTTAAAATCATTCCAGTAAAAGATAATTAATAGATATAATAATGTATTTCCCAAGAAGTATATTGTCATATGCGCTAACATTTAGAACTTCATACCTTTTAAAGAGATGGTGGATTCCTGCTATAACTTCACAGATACAGAAGACACTGTACAAACAGAATAGTTTTGCACGATAGTATAATTATCCTCTGAAATTACAAAAAAAAAAAGAATGATGAGGATTTTGTGAAACCCTGAGGATAATCTTCAGGGACATATTGGTACATGAGATGTATCTTGAGAATGACGTGCTATTAGTAAAACTATGAAAAGTAAGTAACATCTTTATAATGACTGTGTTGCATTGTGTGTGAAGAGTGTTTCTAGGAATCGATCCAAGTAGTAATTGAATCTCCTCTGTTGAATGTCTCAACTTTTGAGATTGTGGAGAGAGAAAATAAAGAAAACAGAATTCAAATGTAAGAAGGTCAGAAAGGACAGACTGGGGGATTATTTCTTGCAGGATTCCTGTAGCTTGGGACTTGCACTTCTGAACAAACTTTCAACACTGTTGAGAGGGACAAAGCTGAAGGACAAACCACATGAAGTAATGTCATACTCAGAATTTCAGCATGTTTCTAAGCCCAGGTGTCCAAGCTCAAACATAAATCTTGACAGGGTCCAGTTTAGAGGTTCACTGAATTTTGGTCTTTAGTGTTAAAGTTTATTGTAAACTTTGTTGTATGTAAACATAGTCTAAAAGGTGAGGGATGGTAGGAGAAGGGGAAGCTCAATGCATACCTTGAATTTGTAATAGATTTATCAAATTGTTGGTGTTTTTATAGAAAGGCAGCTAGTGAAGCCTCTTTTGAAATCCCTTGTTGCTATTAGGGGCTGCTTTCACCTTATATAAATTTAATTGTGCTATAGTCAGTGTTTAGTTCAAGATAGTTTCCTGTTCTGGTCAATGGACAGTGAAGATTCATGCCATCCTACAATCATGTCCGAGATAGGCAGCATGAATTATACTTGAGAGGCCAGCCTCCCTCTAAATTCTTCTGAGGGAAGCTACAGAATCATTTTAGAGAATGTTTTTACAGCCCTCTAGTTTGCTTAAAATAAACTCTACCCTCTTTGCACCTGCAAAACCAACTACATTTTCTAACTAGCAATTTCATATTAATCTCCTGACTATTTAAAAATTTAATCCCCACTGATCAGATTATGTTCCTTAGTAGTGGCTTTAGATAGCCCACTGAAAAAACTATAGCAAGATACGAATGTTTAAAGGTGCTCGGACTACTTATTATCATTGATGCTAGCAAGATTTGAGTGCAAGTACATTTCATCATATCTCTCTTACTCCTCTAGGTGAAAAATAGGCAAAAACTAACTTCCCTATGACATAAGATATTATGACAATATCATCAAAGGTTACAAAGCCCTCAGATAAAATGATTATGTTAGCTAGAAAGTTTAAAAAACTGACTGGAAATTATTTGTCTCTTAAGGTGACTTTTATTGTAGCACAGAGACAAAGTGACAAAAATGGAATGATAGATATGTTATAGCTATTATTATTACCAGTAAGAATCACTATGGGAGCACAAGTATTGGATTCAAGTATTAAATCTATCCCAGACCCCTTTTCCGTGTCCATCTGGATTAAAATAAAATGGTGTCGTATTTATTTAAATTTGATTCAAGATTCAAAGTTTCTTGAAAATCAGGAATGCTGAGACAACATCTATCCCAGATGATTGGTTTGTTTTATTCTCAATTATTTTTCCTGGGTTTGGGATAGTATAGATTGTTGTGAGTCTTCACTAAATTTTATCTAAGCAACTGAGTTCTCTTATAATATGGGATTAGTACAAAAGTACCCTTTATTGGATCATCTGTGCACTCTCTGAAGCATATGTCCCAAAAGATAATAAAAAAATGAATGCTTTTCTATAAAGTCATACCCAATTATAAATGAGAGATTAAAGAAAGGAGACTTCACCAATATGATAAAACGTACTTTAGAACTGGCATCTTGAATTAAGTAAACATAATCTAAACCAGGATCTTTGCTGGGAACCACAAACCTAGTGATTTTTATTGCTTGAAGAGCTGGTGCTGTTGATTGTACAGAATTGGACTTATGTTCATGGACTCCACACTAAAACATCCAAGTGGATAAATTATAGGAATTTACAAGGTGCATTCAGAAAGCCTTTTTTTTGCCTTCCCCTCTGCATAACCATGTCTTGTGTCTCCTTGAACTTCCTCTTCTAAATAGCATGTCAAGGAACTAATTTAACATCATAGCAATCTTACTTAACAATCATACATCTTTGAGAGACGTTTTATGGAAAGGAAAACTTTTTCATGCTCTGTCTGAACCATCAATTTTAGGGTCTTTTCTTTTGGTCTAACTGCTTTATCTAACTACAAGAAAAGTGATTGTACTATTCATTCAAAATGGAAGAGTTCTAATGGAAGAAATTGAGAAAGACTTGCCTGAATCTTCTCAGTATTCTGATGTTTTCTTAAGTGGTGGACGAGTTTTAAGTTTAAGTCTCTAATTTACATCAAGTGGAATTAGTGATAAGGCAGTATTTGATTGATTTTTATTACTGTTTTCACTCACCAAAAAAAAACTTTTAAAAGTCCAAGAAAAGCCACAGCTTTCACCTACATAAATAAAAAGGCCTTTGAAAAAGTTTAGTTTTGTCCTGACACAGAATGCAAAACTTATGAAATCTTACAATGTTACAAATGGAAAACCCATTCAATTGAGTTATACTTAGGAGCTTTTACCTGTAACATACATAGTGTTCAACACAATGTCTAAATTCTGCTCTGAGTCACTTTTGTATGGTCTATTGTTCTCCTTTTGAAAATTATAAATTACCTTTTTCTTGTTTCAACTATTTATTGGAAGTTTGACTGGACATTTCAAGGTAAAGATTTTGCATGTTGTACTGCTATAGGTCTTGTCTTATTCCAATGAAACACCTTCAGAACAATTTTTATTTTTATTTTTTTTTGCTATTTCTCTGCTTACTACGGGATTTGGACATAATGAATTTTCTATATTCCCATACTTCTCTGAAAAAAAGGCTCCAGGAGTAGTGAAATGATTACCTGTGTAATATTTCTGGTCAACAGTCTAGGTTAATTTACAAGTCATCTAAAAAAATCACAATCCATTGTGGAGTTTTTATCCTTTTTGCTGAAATATGTTTTCAATACCAGTAGTCTTCTGTTCACTAAGAACAAGAAGCCAGAAGCAGTACTGAGAAACTGAGCTCTCCCATCCCAAAGAGCTCTTCCCCAATAGAAGTACAGATGAAAATAAAGGTCAGAATTTGCAACCAGGACCCAGAATTCTAGATTATACAGATAATCCCTAGATCTATAAAATGTACAGTTTATATTCATGATTAAATAAAATAGTAATGATAGCAAAGTAGGGTTCTGGGAAAAGAAGAGGAAACAAAATACTTAAAGTAAATTGCAAAGAAAGGATGAGTGGTAGCCATATCTCACAACTTTTCTACTTGTATCTAAAAATTTCATAAAACACCGTTAGCATCTTTTTTCCCTTTATTTAACAAAGACTACAAAAAAAGATAACAAAAAATCAGTCTCCAACGCCACCTACCAGCTACCACTTTGCTCAATCCTATTGATAGGACTTCCAGTTACTATGAGATGTTTCCCATCCACAGATAAAACAAGTCCATCCAGTCTCATTCTTCTAGATAATCTGTGATGTCTGTCATTAATCACCAGATCCTGTCCTGGCCCAGGAGGGAGCAGACTAATCATAAATGCTTTGAAACACTTCAGGTCCTCTGTCTCAGACTTCTCTTATTGTCTCTTTATGGATAACTAAGGATTTGTATGGGCTGAGTATCTTGACTTTTCCCATACTAAGTACTTATGCATTTTTGTGATTTGTTGCTATGGAGAAGACTGTTCAATGAAAAATAAATGCACTGTGACTACACTAGTTTTCTGGCAGAAGGTAAAGAAACCCAACAGAAAGATCTTCTGAGATACTTAGAAACAATTTAGTATATATTTTTCACAATACAGAACTTGTTTGCCTCAACACTACAATTACAGCAGCTGTTAGTGTCATGAACTGAAACGAAAGCACTTTAGTTAAGATTAGCTTTTAGTTTTCTTCCAAACATGAAATGTCTGAATTACAAAAATTTCCACCTTTTATTTTTTGGTACATCTATCCTAAACCAAATATCCCCTTATGTTCCTTCATAAATTGCTCTAGAGGAATCGTGGTTTGAAATATTGTATTAGGAATGAAAAAAATCCACCCATTCAGATGCTTTTAAAATCCATGGGCTAAAACCCAAATTACTGAATAAATAAATGGGTTCTTCAGATATTGTGCACTTGTTAAAGCAAAAACCTAGGCAACTGCTTAGATCGCTATTCAAAAAGTGTGAAGCTATCTTTAAATATACAGATAGCTTTATTTAAATCACTGGAAAAGTGCATGCATTGAGGTTAACTTCTGCTTGAGTATCATGTTGAATTGAGACCTCAAGTAAGAAATGCAATTTGTGATGTATTTTAAGTACCAGATAGATATAATATTTCAGATAGAGGCAAATTATTCAGTAGGCTTTGTTATTGCAGCCATCAAGATAGACATCTATAGCACCTACTCAGCACAGCACTGAGCAGTAAATAAAATCTTATTTACATGTGAGCTGAAATGAAGGTCTTCTCCCTGATTCTACCAAAGACAATCAAACCTCTCACTGATTGAAATGAAGAGGAGGTCAGACACAGCCTGGGCATTGTAAATAACTTTCTTTTTGTTCAATCCAAAATGGAATCCATTTATGAGTCAGATGAAAAATGGATACGTGACCATGTACATACAACTTAACATCTGTGTGCCTGCTGTGAAATTAAGTAACCCCATTTTTACTGTGCAGCATTTTCAATGTATAAAATGTGCGAAACATATTCAGTGTTTAGGATACTCCTAAGGTCTAAGACTATCTCACAAAATGTAGAAATGTTATTTCTTTTTGATGGCCATCTCTGAAATAAGCCTTAAGAGTCTCAGTGTTGATATGGCTAAAAAAAAAATGTTCACTTGCGTTTTGAAGCTGCAAGCCTGAACAGTTTTGCATGACATCTCTTGGGAATTATTATTGCTTTTATAATTTCCAGAACTTCCTGTTTGGGTGTTTCTGAGCTAGGACTGCAGAGGGAATAGTTCCTGATTTAAGGATGTCAGCACTGCAAGTGCCACATGAAATCTGAAGACCTAGAGAATTTCATCAGTGTGATGGCTGTCAAAGTTAACAAAATATTCTGCAGGTTGTTTTTTTTTTGTTTTTTTTTTTTTTTTTTTTTTTGTTTTTTTTTTTTTTAAAAAAAAAAAAGATTAATTTTCAGTTTTCATTATTAAAAAATATTCTTGCCCTAACTGATCCGTCCTTAACCAGTTTTAAAGATAGGTCCTGTGTATTATGTACATTTGTTCATCTGTTTTTGCAGACTTTATACTAATGTTTATACTAATCCTGAGGGAAAACTAGTGAGAATTTTAGGTGCCCATGTTAGGAGAAAAAGAACTGTAGAAGAGGAGAGTCCTGCTGCATTTACAGTGGTAACGAGCAGCATCTAAACCTTTCCTAGACCTAAGAGCCTCCCCTTAAAATATTTGCCTGTCTCTTGTTTCAGAAGCCTGAAAAGAAAGGTCAGCAGAGTGAGAGTCAGGGATAGTATTCTCCCTGTACTCTGTCAAGGACGAAAACCCCAGCTCCTAGCCTTCAGACTGTCCTGCAGCATTAGCGGTAATGGAAGAGAGTCTCATATACACACACATTGGAATATGTACAGCTGTCTCATTTATCTGCTATGTTTTTATATAATTTATAAATTGTGAGGCTAATATTCCTTAATTTTATATTATTGGACAGCATGAAACTTTTGTGTGTTGGAGTTTGTATACTAATAAACGTAATGTCCAGCCAAATGCAGGATACTGTATTACACTTCATATCTTCCTTATGTGCCCTAAATTTATGAGATTCTTTTTATTCATATATTGATGAGGATATGAATTTTCCAGTTAAAGCAATACTGAAATCTTATAAAGGGTTTGGTAACAATGGAAAATTTTCACTGTTATTGGTCTAATAAATCTATGCCAACAGCTCCCTCTATGTACCATAAAAAGGATGCTAGAAAATGCATTGCCTGGAATATGTATTTCTATTCCAGAGAAAGATATTATTAAGGAAAAATAATAATTTCTGTGTCATTTAATCTGTCTACATTGAGGATTAAGAAAGTTTTAATAAAAAACATCAATTGGTGTTACCTGTATAATTACAGTGATGCAGTTTCTTGTTTAAAATTTCCTTGATTATTTACTCTATGACTCTGGTTTATTCATTCAATTCCCTTCTTAATCCCATTTGACATACATAGATTATTGTAATGCAGATAGTTCTCTGAGTACACAAAATGGAACAATGCAATAAAAAGACAGTAACTAACATTATCTGTGTAAAGCTGGGAAATGGAAGATGAGGGAGCGTGGAGGATTATCTCTAATGAGAGCTGTACATCTGCTTGAAAAGAGTGATACACTATTAAAAGAAGAGCAGCACCGTTAACTGGGGAGGGCCCTAGTGAAGAAATCAAGAGGTTTTGTTCCTCCTTCTAACTTGTTGCTTCTCTTCTGTGTGACAGCAGACGGGTACCCTCATCTCCCTGTTTTACCTCCCTTCCTCCCTACTCTGTTTAACTCATGAAACGTCAAGGTGGGTTTGATCTGTCATCGTGGGCTGAAACACGTCCGTCACCATGGGCTGTGTCTGTTAAACATAATTTAACTGGTTACTGTGTGTCGGATGAACTGAGACAATCTCTGCACAGGCCTGTAAAAATAATGAAAAATGTTATTTTTTTTTCAACCTATTTCACAGCAGGTTATACAGGGTTATGTTAACTTGCATTTTCCATAGGCTGAATTATGCTTACAGTCTCCGGTACCCAGCTGACACACAGGCAAGCTGTTAAACTGCAGACATTTGACTATGACTCTAACCATGGGTGGTGCCTGCACAAATTTGTCTTGATAGATGCTTTTTGCCACCAGCTTCCTAAAACTAACAGTAGAATTAGCGTGTGCTCTTAGACCTGAATTCAGATCAATTCCACTAAGTACTTTTTACTTATTAACAGAAAGTGGTCTGCTTGTGAATCAGGGAGAAAATAAATGAAACTGCACACACAGAAAACAAGCAACACCTTTTTTTTTTTTTTTTTTTAATATTTGTAGATTCACAGTCAGTTATTGGGCATTGGGCATATCTGCTTGCCAAAAAATTTATCATCACAAACTTTAAAGAGTGAGAACATGACATAATCACCATGTGGAAGTTTATTTGGCAGAATGAGTCAGAAGTATGCACCATTATCATTCTGCTGAAGTTTAAAATTAAACTATTGGGGGGGGGGGGGGGGGGGAAGGGAAGGGAAGGGAAGGGAAGGGAAGGGAAGGGAAGGGAAGGGAAGGGAAGGGAAGGGAAGGGAAGGGAAGGGAAGGGAAGGGAAGGGAAGGGAAGGGAAGGGAAGGGAAGGGAAGGGAAGGGAAGGGAAGGGAAGGGAAGGGAAGGGAAGGGAAGGGAAGGGAAGGGAAGGGAAGGGAAGGGAAGGGAAGGGAAGGGAAGGGAAGGGAAGGGAAGGGAAGGGAAGGGAAGGGAAGGGAAGGGAAGGGAAGGGAAGGGAAGGGAAGGGAAGGGAAGGGAAGGGAAGGGAAGGGAAGGGAAGGGAAGGGAAGGGAAGGGAAGGGAAGGGAAGGGAAGGGAAGGGAAGGGAAGGGAAGGGAAGGGAAGGGAAGGGAAGGGAAGGGAGGGGAGGGGAGGGGAGGGGAAGGGGGGGGAAGGGAAGGGAAGGGAAGGGAAGGGAAGGGAAGGGAAGGGAAGGGAAGGGAAGGGAAGGGAAGGGAAGGGAAGGGAAGGGAAGGGAAGGGAAGGGAAGGGAAGGGAAGGGAAGGGAAGGGAAGGGAAGGGAAGGGAAGGGAAGGGAAGGGAAGGGAAGGGAAGGGAAGGGAAGGGAAGGGAAGGGAAGGGAAGGGAAGGGAAGGGAAGGGAAGGGAAGGGAAGGGAAGGGAAGGGAAGGGAAGGGAAGGGAAGGGAAGGGAAGGGAAGGGAAGGGAAGGGAAGGGAAGGGAAGGGAAGGGAAGGGAAGGGAAGGGAAGGGAAGGGAAGGGAAGGGAAGGGAAGGGAAGGGAAGGGAAGGGAAGGGAAGGGAGGGGAGGGGAGGGGAAGGGGGGGGAAGGGAAGGGAAGGGAAGGGAAGGGAAGGGAAGGGAAGGGAAGGGAAGGGAAGGGAAGGGAAGGGAAGGGAAGGGAAGGAAGGGAAGGGAAGGGAAGGGAAGGGAAGGGAAGGGAAGGGAAGGGAAGGGAAGGGAAGGGAAGGGAAGGGAAGGGAAGGGAAGGGAAGGGAAGGGAAGGGAAGGGAAGGGAAGGGAAGGGAAGGGAAGGGAAGGGAAGGGAAGGGAAGGGAAGGGAAGGGAAGGGAAGGGAAGGGAAGGGAAGGGAAGGGAAGGGAAGGGAAGGGAAGGGAAGGGAAGGGAAGGGAAGGGAAGGGAAGGGAAGGGAGGGGAGGGGAGGGGAAGGGGGGGGAAGGGAAGGGAAGGGAAGGGAAGGGAAGGGAAGGGAAGGGAAGGGAAGGGAAGGGAAGGGAAGGGAAGGGAAGGGAAGGGAAGGGAAGGGAAGGGAAGGGAAGGGAAGGGAAGGGAAGGGAAGGGAAGGGAAGGGAAGGGAAGGGAAGGGAAGGGAAGGGAAGGGAAGGGAAGGGAAGGGAAGGGAAGGGAAGGGAAGGGAAGGGAAGGGAAGGGAAGGGAATGTCCCTTTTATACAATCCTCTCCTGTCCTCCAGAATGTTGCAGGATATAAAGCTGTTACTCTATTTAATAATTATGCCTTTTAATTTACTGGCACTTAGACACTGCAGTGGAAAACATCTTTTTTTTTGCCCTCCTAGTACTGTATCAATGTATCTATTTGCCTCAGAAAATTTGCAGTTGATTTGGTTGAGTCAAAGATAAAACAAAGCATTGAAGTCCCAGTAACTGAGGGGCTTGGGGTCCAGACCACCACAGCACCGTATTGTCAGCTGCCCTTTCAATGAGACTATGGCAGTTTTCACTGCAGCCAAACTTCTGTCCTCCAAAGCCTTCCATCCCACCCGTCTTGCCCATGCCTCTGATTTGGCTCTTTTCTAATCCATTGTTGGCTCCTAGTCTCTTCAAACTGGTGTCCCTCTGTATCACACACTCCCCCAAAATATCATCTGTGTGGTTTCTTTCAGACCACTAATGCAAAGCCCTTGGATAGCCCCCTATTTACTTGTTTCAGATCTGCACTTACAGGTCCCACCGCCTGAAACACTGCAATCAAGCTGACAACACAACCAATCAAGGTCTGACCTGCAGCCGTTTCCTAGGAAACCCAAGCCACTGCCACAGAAACAGATTGTACACAGTAGAAGGAAACATATATTTTGGGTAAAGGGGGAAAAAAAAACAAAAACAAAAACAAAAACAAAAAAAAAAACAATAAGGCATTTCAGATTTTTTCCAGTACTTCTGAGTTATTACAAAGCACTTCTAAAATAATAGTAATGAAAAATACTCTTGTTAAGAAAGATTGAGTGATGACAGTCATGTAAGTACTTAAAGCCAGGAGAGCCTCTGAGAAAGACCATGAACCAGGGCTGTTTGAGTGCTTGTTCCTGCTTTGTTACTGAGTCACTTCATACCCCTTGGCAAGTCATTGCAAAAAAGTTTCAAGTCTTTAAGTCCATAGTTCCAATGAACAGTAAATTCGGATCAAAACAGGTTGAGTATCTGGATTATCACAACCGTACTGGAAACTCAGAAAATTACTGACAGGCAAGGCCACTTCTCCTACTTGAGGAAACAACATCACCACATTTCATGCTGATGAGTTTGCTTAGTGGGTGAATTTATCATTTGGTAAAGCTTTAAATATTATTTCTCCTTGGTGGAAAAATTTATTATATGCTGCGATTTGCAATTTACTTGTAAATAGAGTTAATTCACATTTACTTGTGAATCAATGTCCAACTGCTTGAACACAGGGTGCATAAAGGAACAATGGTATTTTTTGTAAAATGGCTGATGACAGTAACAAAAGTCATGTGCTGCAAAAATTGGGACCTCTCAGTTTTAATAAGATTATGTGACAATTAATAAGAAGTGTGAATCAAAGCTCCCAGCTATGATGAGACAGCAGATAGATTAATTAACAGGAAAAGAGGTTTTGGGGTAGAAGAGTGAAAGGAATCTCAGTCAGACTGCTCACACATTAATGGTAATAAGCAGCTAGTTTTAACAAGAATAATTCTGAGTTTCTCATAAGGTTCTTCTTAAGCCTCTGAATGTGCCAGTTAACTTTTACAGTGGCCATGAGATACGTCAAACTGATCTAGGGAAATGAGTTCAGTCTTGACCTTTAGCCATCCACTCCCATGTGTGTTGTGTGTCTTAATCCAAAGACCTCAAGGCTCCTGCCACCCTTGCTTTAGCCATAGATCATCCTCAGTCTCCAAGCCTTCTTTCTTCCTTTTTTTTTTTTTTTTGTTTCTTTTCTCAGATGCCTTTATTATTTTTTGACTGTGTTTGATGTGATGCAGTACTTTTATTTTTATTCCTAGTGTCAGCAGTACGCCATCACACATTTCTGTGTCTCAGATGGGAGACTTCGATTGGATGGAATCTTATGCATAAGATTCTGTGGGTCTTATGAAATGCAAACTCATTATTCTCCTTACACAGAGTATGTAATGACTTAGAACATAATCTCTCTATGGCCATAATTTGAAGTCAAGCACATTCAGGAAGAACTGAAGGCAGTGTGTTTGTGGTCTCTAGTGGTTGAGGAAAAAGGAGGAATTCAACTACATTGTAATTAGTGTAATCAACACACTATGGATTCTTTTTTAAATCAAGAGGCAAACACAAGTTAGTTTTTATGGACTGGAAACACTTAGTTCAGATTCGAGTTGTGTGAAATTTTGTAGCAGCCCTTTAAGCACAGCTCTTTATGTGCTGTTCAGAGGCATTTTCTCATTTTGCATATATCATTTTTAGTAAATTATTTATAATATATATTGCTTTTTCCCCACCTAGACAATTATAACAATGGCTCATTGGCTATCATTGAACAGTTAATAATTAAAAGACAGGTGTTAGATTCTTAGTGTCAGTTATGTCTTGCAGGACCCAGGTTTGCTAAGATTGCTTCTGACCAGTCTGGCAGGAAAGAATGGTTACAAAGCTATAGCAGAATCTGGAACAGACTTGTATTTTACTAGGCAATCCTAAGAGACTTCATTTATGGTACTATCTTGGTCTTCTTGATGATGAGGAACATATATAGGAAGGTGATCTGAACATCCAGTGGTTCCTGACACTTTCAACTCTGTCGAAGACTTCTACAAAGATATTTCTTTTAGACAGTAGTATTATTAGTTTGTGTCTGAAAGGGAAAGGAGACCTAGATTTCATTTTTGTGGCTGGGAAGCTGAAAGCTGAGGTTCAGCTTCCTCTTTCTCCCAAGATTTCTCCCATTAATACTTATAAGTTGTCAAAAAACAATGAAGTTGCCATGCACAATATGATTTAGGTGTAGGTATTTATCACCCAAACATTATAGAGTTCAACACTAACTAGATACCTTAGACCTAGTTATTTTCAAGGTCTCTGGGCTACAGACCTGTCACCACTGTACCTGAGTGGCATTTGGACACAAGGCCATGTTATTCATCAGCTCCTCAATAACGTCACAACAGTAGCAAATCTAGGCTGGTGTGGCTGCGGGGCTGACACAAAACCAGCAGTGATTTTAGCTGCTTCATTTTTAAAGGCAGACAGAGAAAACAGAGATTGGGCCTCATCCTCTTTTTTTATATATGTATTTATATATATGTATTCTATTCTGAGCATGAAAGCACTCTCCATCTCTGCTTAGAAACTAATGTAAAAAGTGAGGCGCCAAAGAAGATGCAAAAAAAGAGCAGGTCTCTGTGTACTGATTAAGATATTTACCTGGTAGGAAAAGTCCTGAATTTTTGTAATGTCTTTTGATGATCAATCTGTAGAGCCACTGGATGAAAATGGAAACAGCATGGGAGAAAGTAGTTCAAACCAGGGCTCCCCATTTCTGTGTGATTATGACACAAAATCATCCTTCTCCTTTGTCCCTGTACCCACCCTGTCCCACCCACCACCTCCCCTTTCTTTTTTTTTCCTCAGCAGAGTTGCAAACTTAAGAGGAGGAATAACGAGTGATTTCAGCTAGATCATTCTTTTGGTGCTTGATCAAATGTCGGAATGGTTGGGGAATATAGAATCCTTCCCCTTTTGGGGACAGTATTTTAACCAGGAGACATACTAATATATAAAAGACAGACATGAGTGAGTCTTTCTTCTCCAGCTGTGTTGTAAGAAGCATCTATTTCAGACTGAATTCCAGGTTCCTGCAGAGTCTTCTCTGGTGATCTGACAGATGCTTCCGCTGCACAGAGACCTGAAGTTTGGACACAGCCTATATATGTAATATTTATATTAACCTGTTCTACATAGCTCCTTATTTGATATCTTCTGAGTTATGTATCTCCTACCCAGCATTAAACAAAGCACTCAGATGTGTAATTTTGATCTTGGATTCTAGTTTTTAATCTACATCCCTTAAAATTAGTCAGTATAGATTGCATACATTGTTGGACCTACCCCTTGTCAACTGTTATGAACTGAAAAGAAGGGATAATTATTATTTCCCAAATCTGCAGAAAATTTTGAAGATAGTTATATTAAAGAGAGACAACTGCTCAGAGACTGAGGTGAAAAATAAGGCTATGTAGAAAATAATTTTTTTCTGTCATGTTTCAATTCTGGATAATTCAGAAGTGTGTCTGCTCTGCACTGAGATGAAAACATCAGAGATACCTGTCCCACATCAATCAGGTCCAGGCATTCACCAGGTTTTAGCTCTACTGTTATGCCCATAATCTGATCCAGACAGAGATAGATCTTTCATGTTATTCACCCTATGCATGCCCTGGTTATGCATATTAACTACTTCAGAATGAGTGTCTTTCCAGTCTACTGTACACCTGTGATATATTTCCCATTGAGATTTCTTTGAACACTTCTGAAAGAAGCTGGGTTGTGCACAGCAGATTTTTAATGAACAGTCACTTCACTGAAAAACTTATCAATGAGCTCTAGGGATGGGAGTCTCTCAGAAGCTTTTTGCATTCATAAAGGTATTGCTACTTTGAGAAATATTTCTCTTTCACTTGTAGGGTGTATTTTCTAGAATTCCTTTTAAGACCAAAAGCAGAACAAACTTACTTAAGAGTTCCCACCAGATCTAGCAGGATAGGCATTTACCAAAATTAAAGAAAAAGCCATCTTTAATTTCAGCTTTCTCATTAGCTCTGTCTTTCTTGGAGAGATACCTCATTACAATACCTCAACTGGATGTACAAAACATAGTTAGGAATTATTGATCTTTTCTGAAATTCAGTCTCCAAGTATCTTCAGAAAGATAAACAGGAACAGATTGGGTCAAATTCACAGAAAAGAGAAGTAACAATACTCATTACGCCACCAACTTATTTCACTCTGACACCAGTTTTCTACACATTGGACACACTATCTTTTCGTAAAAAACATTGATTGAATACAGTGTGAGTTTTTGTTTGCCAGAATGCATTGCTTAGAATTGTTCCCAGGTAATTTGCTATTATTATGTCCTTACCCATTCTTTGGTTGTTTTGCTGGTTCTCTATATGATAACCCTGTTATTCCCCCATGCTTAATCCTCCCCTGGACTCTACTGCTTGATTGTATGGTGGTGTTCTCAACATTGATTGACTGGCCATGTCTTTTATTCCCTTTCTGTTTGTGTGGGTAGGGGGTTAAACCACTGAAAAGAAGGATTAGATGCAGGTTACTCACATCTTAGATGACTGATGTCATGGTAATTGGCAAGTTCCATGTAATGCCATTGCATGGTTATAATAATTTAAAATTCAAATGGGTCCTTGCATTCAATAGATATTTCCAACATTTTTATACTAATATTTTTTTTCTCCTCTCTGAGTTCACTGAGTTCAAAATCTCTTTTCCTTCTTGGAAACACAATTTGTGCTGGTCTGTCTACAACTCATTGTGTCCTGATTGTTACAAAAAATTCTCTTCTGGTTTGTTTATTCATAAGATTATTTCTTTTTCTTCTTTTCATCAAAAATTCTTATGTATGGTGTCTGACCTGCTTGAAGGAAAATCACCACGTTACCTGCAAACCAGCTTGACTACCTTTGACACTAGACAACTGTCATATTGATTTTTCAGGAATGGTTATTCACACACAAACCTTAACAGCCTGGCACATGTGTATCTATCGAACCCTTTTGGTAGCCCCTGTTTATGTGAAAACCCTTGGGTCAATGAACAAACTGCTGCTGTCGATTGTATCCATTTGGCCAGCATCTCTAGGGAATAAAGGGAAATCACAACTACAGAACCAAAGGTTAGGAAAATTCATTAGAAAAAATAATGAATCCCTCAGTTCCTAAGCACCAGTCCAGCAAAGATATTTAATTACTTGCTGGTGTTTACTCATATGCTCTTAGTGAGGTATGTGTGTATGAACTTCTGGTAGATTGAAATCAAATACAGCTTGAATTCAGCATTTAAGATAAAAAAAAAAAAAAAAAAAAAAAAAAAAAAAAAAAAAAGAAAAAGACTTTCCAGACTAGATTTTCAAAATAATTGTGACAGTACTGATACAGAAAGACTGGAGCCATTTTAAATATAACTCTCTAATAATTTTGGTTTTCTTTTATAAAGGGACAGTTCCAATTTATACTTAGCAGTGAGTTATGAATGCTTCTTTATCAGTTGGAATAAGATATCTGTGCACATAAATTTGCCCAAGTGCATAGACACTGGGTACATCTTTCTGGCTACTCCTAAACATTTTAAAGACAATTTCACGTTTATTGTGAGATTGCCTAGGAGGTACTGCCAAGGTTTGCCTCTCCATTTATTTGTTTATCTCTACTAAATAATGCCTGTATGAAGTTCTGGAAAGGTAAGCCCAGTAAAATTCTGCAACACATTAAAAAATGTGCCCAAGAGACTTCTGCCCCATTGGCACCCTCTTTTATGTGTCTGGGTCTTTCCAACATGTAAATGAGTGTCTTTGTCAATCCATAGTTATTTGCAACATTTTTCCCCAGAATAGATGTTAATTTACAGAGAACAAGAATAAACAGAAAGAAACAGAAGCAGCTGAAAACTTTTTCAGTTAACACCACTGTTTAGTCAAATGTGGCTTCCAAGTGAGCATGGTGTGCACCTGTTTCATGAAAGGTCTCAGCATTTTCACCCAAGCTAAAAACTTCTCATCTTTTTCTGCTGATGTTCCTCAACTTAATGAACTGTACACCATTGTTGACTGTATTGGGAAAGTGCAGGTGGAGATATCTGGATGGAGCTGAAGGACATAAAAGTGAATGTCATAATACGCAATTGAAATGTGTTAACATTTATTTAAAGGTATTAAGATCTGAGAGATGTTTGTGATCAGCTAGACTGGGGTTAAGTATGTGGTTTTGTTTTTTTCCCCTCTGGAATTAAGTTTTCCTTAGTTTTCTCATAAACAGTGAGTGAGTTGTGACATAACTTATCTGCCAATATCTTTTCAATAGCACCATGGGAGTACAGTGATTTACTGTACTATAGATCCTTTGGGATCCAGGAAACTGAGGGTTTATGTCTGCCACTTGACTAAACTCAAATTATCCCTGTTTCTGCTTCTCAGCTTCTTTTCATCTGGAAAATGGAGAGAAAGATACTTCTTGCTTTGTAAGAGGTCTTGAAGTTTCCTGTCAGCCCGCTATTGTTGAGCCTCTTTACACTTACAAAGAGCCTAGTCCCTTTGTTGAAATGAATGTCTTCAAAGTTAATCATCCTTAAAAAATCTGAGTTCATTATCTACTTGATTTATTATTTCCATGTTTTGGACAGGTCTGTGTTACTTCCCTCAACACAAGAACACTCCCATGAAGCAACTTTATTAATGCATCTAAGAAATAAAGCACTGCTGTTCTTACATTCAACGGCATAAATCTCTTCAGCTTCTCCAAAAGCATCTGTGTCTACTTCAGTAGCTGATTCTGACATTGTTGTGAATCCTGTGGTTGTTGTTATGGCACGTTTCCAGCTGGTACCTGTCTAGAATATAATATAAATACAGACAGCGGAGTTAGCACACTTCCCTTAGCATCACTCTTTCTCATTTCTTGGAAGATAACTCTTTCATAAGTTGGTTTTGACCCAAGGATTTTATTTGATATTGAAATAAAAGGGTTCATCCCCCTGATAATAGGATACATTTCCTGAAAAAATCCTAAACTACTTTTGTTCTTTTTATCTTTTTTCTTCCACTTGGGCCTGGGAAGAGGTTGTCTGACATCCATTACCTGACACCGTATAGGTTTATAGGATGTTAATATTCTTTACATTACTTTTCATCTTGTCAGAGATTAAATTCTGAGCAAAGTTCTGTTAAAAGTAGACCAAAAAGAAACAAAAGTAATGATGAAAACAAATATTCTGCAAAGCCTCTTGACATAATCTGTTCTTTCTAAGAGAAAACTTTTTCTATATTTCAGATTTTCACCAGTAAAACATAAAGAATAAGAAATATATCTGAAAGTCATGGAGTTTAGGGATTCCAGTGAGTAATATCTGCAAAATGAAGACGTTTCAGAGGTGTATCCTTGCCACAAAAGCCCAGGGTATGCTCTGTGGATCCCAATGCCTACTATTGCAATTGTAGCTGGTTGGAATCATCCCTTGAAGGTTACTTTGTAACTTATATGAAATTAATTTAGCACCCACCAGCAATTATTGTGCTGACTGCTCTCTCCATTATATAAAGCCATATTGGTACCATTTTGGCTCATATTTGACACCTCGCAGACAATATGTACATGACAAATTCTTTTACAATTCTACTGCAAGTTTATTTATTGCTATACTAGAGCAAAGTGATGAGCGAACAGAAATAAGCTTACATTGTTCTTACTTATGCCCTGTCTGCTCTTGGGGTGATAAAGCATTGGATACCTAATGGTTTTATCTATTCTATTAAATGTTACCATTGTCTGGCACCAAGACAACCCTCTATACAATGACTCACGTTTACACTGTTAAACCCTTTTCCTCCAAAGACAGCACAGTGACTTTCCAGTTGTCTCTTGGAAACAGTCTCTAGTCTGTGCTAAGTCTCAGACTGCATTTAGGAAATGCTCAAAGGATATTTGTTTTCTCTCATGAAAACATTTCCAGGGATTGCTCTTACAGTCTAGTAGCTTGAGGAACATTTTCTAGTATAATCTAATTTACTAGTGTTGATGGTGCCAGTTTGTCCTCGTGGCACTGATGAATAGCTGTGAAATCCCTTTCTGAGCACATCACTGGATAATCATACACAAAGATGTCCCAAGATAATTCATAAAATGATGATACTTGTACTGTCCTGTTTGTGTAACACAAGAATATTTGGATCCTCTCTGTTGAAAAATATTGACCTCAGATTTTAATTAAAATTTAAAGGAGGGCCAGAGGAGAAAATCATTGTACTGGTTTTGTTTGGAATAGTTTTCGTCATAGTAACTTGTATGGGGGTATGTTTTGGATTTGTGATAAAAAAGTGTTGATAATACAGATATGTTTTAGTTACTGCTGAGCAGTACTTACACAGAGACAAGATCTTTTCTGCTCCTCACCCCTCCCCACCAGCGAGGGGGGTGGGGGTGCACAAGGAGTTGGGAGGGGATACAGCTGGGACAGCTGACCCCAACTGACCCCAGGGGTATCCCAGACCATATCATGTCATGGTCAGCAATAAAATCTGGGGGAAGAAAGAAAGAGGCGACATTCAGAATGATGAAGTTTGTCTTTCCAAGTCACGGTTACATGTGATGAAGCCCTGTTCTTTGGAAGATAGCCTGCCTGCTGATAGGAAGTAGTGAATTAATTCCTTATTGTGCTTCGCTTGTGTGTGCAGCTTTTGCTTTACTTATTAAACCGCCTTTATCTCATTCCACAGATTTTCTCACTTTTACCCTTCTGAGTTACTCCCCACCCCGCTGGTGGGGGGATGTGAACGAGAGGCTGTGTGGTGCTGAGCTGCTGGACGTGGCTAAACCACAACAATGATTGACTGGTC
Organism: Tyto alba; assembly: GCF_018691265.1. Lineage (NCBI taxonomy): Eukaryota > Metazoa > Chordata > Aves > Strigiformes > Tytonidae > Tyto > Tyto alba. Next base: position 84,986,882 of record NW_024881282.1, read on the forward strand.
TTAGAGTCCGGGATTTGTGAAATACCCTTCTAAGACTTCTGGACCAAGTCATGATATGTACCTCAAGCAGGCAGGATTATAACAGAAAGAATATCATAGAAGAACAAGAAATGTGCAGATAGGGATTAAAACCCCCTCGTTTTGTAAGATATAAGCCAATTTTACTAAGTGGTGGTAGGGAAGAATCTTTCTCAATAGGAAGGTTATGTTACAAACACTACCTTGTTAGAATAAAATTTCTTTATACTTGCACTTGGCTATATCACACCTATTGTTGTCAACAGCAACAGACAGGATACTGTTCTCTCTTTTCATTACTGGACAGATGACACATTAGTGTGATATGTATAGAATGTACATCTGAGGAATGTCAAAAGCCTACTTTAGGTAAGGGCTGGGGACATTTTAAAATTTGACTCTATTTTCCTAAATATCCCCAGATGTAATGTGAGAAAAACATGTCCTGGAGGGCCTCTACTAACAGCAAACTCTTTTCAGACTGGCAGCAAAAACCCACCTAATCAGAGAAAAATACTAGATCAAACAATTAAAAAAAGAAGTGAGCCATTTTACTATCTTGGAGATCCAAATTACCTAGCATGATGGTTATCATCAGTAGTTAAAAGAGAAACAAAACAAGAAATGGCCAAATTAAATGGCAAAAAAAAATAGAAAGGTTAAAAAAAATCATTTATGAAGCAGACAGATAATTTCAAAAAGCTTTCATACCAGGAATAGGGCACCATTACAATGAGAAAACCTTTAATTATGTTGTAAAGGTCTGATATTCCACTGAAATGTCATTTCAAAATAAACTTCTAACAGTTAATTATCAGTGATATTTAACTTGTGGGAAAATTAAATATCACCACATACTCCTGTGATCATTTTATTGCTTTTGTAGACATTTTAATATTTTAATGGTTTCCAAGTAACAATGAAAAAGGCATGCCACCAAGTATGTTTTCTTGGCTTTCTGTGGATAACCATATAACCTTTTCTTGTCTTCTTCATACAAAACAGACCTCTGAGTCAGTGAGGGACAGGAGTGAGATGAAACCTTTGGGGAATAAATATGGGAATAAACATTGCTATATTTCCCTTAACCAGCATGATTCTTGGGAAAGAAGTTTTATTAACTGTTATAACTAGAAATACAATGCTGAATGAACAAATATCTAGGCCTTATTAGCATTCAGTTAGCAAATCAGATGAATGTGCAGTGTTCCAGTTAGTGTCCTATGTATTATCCAAATCTTATAAAATATGCAGTGTGATTGGACCTAAGGATGTATGCAGTGACCCCTATCATGCACAGGCTGGAAGACTAGAACAGGAAACCTCCTGTTCTCTTGTTGTATAAATCAGTATTATACAAGCTGAAAGACTGAGATTGCCAGGAAAAGGTATGAATCTTAACTCCAGGAGGGACTATAATGTGATTGACTATTCAAGCAGCTTTGCCGATTGAATTGGCTCTAGAAATAAATAGGTCCAACTAGACACAACTGACTGGGTTTTATACATCCTTCTCTAGGATGAGCCAATGAAGACATGAATCATTAAAGGAATTTGGCTCAAGAATGTTGATTTGTCTTTCACTGCAACATGTAATCGCCTGCCTCTAGCGTTTGCTTTCAGTTCCCAACATTGTGCCACTAAAAGTTCCAAAATAAATAATATTATTACCTTAAAATATTCAAATCATCATGAGATGAGCATTATAAAAAAAGATAGGAAAATTATAGAAAAGCAACTGTAAGATCCATACAGGTCTTACTCTTGTGTTTAACATTATCTGAAATACTCACCCAAACTGTCATCATCAGGGGCTTTACTTCAAGTTAACATAATTTGTGAAATATTATAAAAATCCTGGAAATGGAAGGTATTGGAATTTTTGGCAAAGTCAACAATCTCTTGTATGAAATCATGAAACTGATGGTTTTGCTTGTTCTTGTAAATTAACCTATATGCTATTTGATCTTCAAAGATACTGAGAGACTGAACCTTTTTTATGGTAGCAGAAAATATATCCATTACCTTTTCAGCATATAAAGAAAGCAAAAATGCCTCTAAGCAAGAACCTACAGTGCTGTGGCTGATTCTTTTAATGTACAACAGGCCTCTGCATCATTCATCAAGCTGTGTAGTCTTTTAACGTGATATTGTTTAAATACTTAAATGTCCCCCAAATTCTATGCCTTAGTGCCTGTTGTGCAAACTTGAAAAATGCCCCACAGGAGTACTGTTACAATAAAGACAGCAAAAAAAATTGTGATGTTGTTAGATACAAGGTGCATGGGGTTGACTGCTAGCCAGTTTCTTAGAAATAATACTATCAATGGGATTTGTACATCTGCACCCATAAAATAAAGTTTTACAGAATACAAGAGAGATTGCTTTAGTAAGTTTTTTAATTTTCCTTGATGCTTCCTGGTAGTAAACCTTCTTTATGTTCACACGTTCATAGATTCAGTTAAAATCTGATCCCATCAAAGCAGTTGGAGGCGTCAGGTAATTTCACTTGCAAGCAGGTAGAATCACAGGTAGCGTCACTGGCATTTTAAAGGATTATTTAGGAATCTGGCTATTAAAATGAAGATCTAACTCTGAAGAACCAGGCAAAAGAAATTGATAGAACACTTTTTCTTTCTCTGGTAAAGAGCTCATGGTGGTATCCAGAGGTCTGTTAGGATTCTCACAGCATTTTCTTTCTCTTGCTCAAATACAGGTCTTCAGTGAGAGATTAAGGATCTGACAGCCTTAAGAGTTTGTTGGTTTGGACAATTTCCAACCTCAACTCTGTCTCCCTTCCCTCCCCAGAGGCAACCAATAACATCTCTTTTCCTCAAAAAATCCTTTTTGTCCTTAATTCTAAATGCCAGGTCTTAGCACTAAGCCAGATTTTGAGGTAGTGTAGGCTGAAGTCAATTGATCTGTGTGGATTTATCTCTGCTAAAGATTTGTTTTACAGTTATTTATCAAACACAGTCATAGTACTTTGGTAAGGCAGACACAAACAGTCTACAGTGGAGGTGAAGATGGTATTACTACCTAAACTGTCTCATCTTTGACACTGCACTGTGTTATTATTTCATCAGAAAATTGTATTTTACATCCACTTTTGCAAAGACATATATGACTATGCAAACTCCTGACTGCAGAAAATTAGAAATTTCTTAGTGCAACTTCTTTTTTTTTTTTTTTTTTACCTTTTTTATCCCTGCAAAAAGTTGTAGTCTGTTATCAGTCCAAATTATTACAGATTCACATCTCATGCTTTTAGTTCTTCAGGTCCCCAGATAAAATTCTGTTGCAAAAATAATGAGCAGCACAATTAGATATGAAAGACAGGGGAGAACCAGACATACACTTACTAATGCAGGGAGATGTTTCTGAGTGTTTTGAACTAGCTTGTTCCATCAAGGTCAACAACCAGCTTAAATTTCCAAAGAATGTGGGTTTCCAAAGAAAAATCAACAACTGCTTTCAATCCATTGTGAAACACTTTCTTCCCAAGTCTTAAAACCCACTGAAATGTTTCCTGTTAATTTTATATTTTAAAAAGAATTAACCAAATCTTGAATTAAAATAAATGATTGCCTGTTTTATAAAGTAAACAAAAAAATGTTGCATGGAGAACATTTTTCTGGCATTCATAGGATCCAATTATTTATTTTTTTTAAAGTGGAAATAATATCTCTTGCGAGTTGTTGAACATATAACAAATGGTCACACAAGCACTAAGGACATTCCAGAACATTGAATACTATAAGTTGGTTAAAACCCTGCCTGTGGAGGCAGTGAAAAAAAACAGTAAAAATAAACTTAGTTTAAATTAAAATCATCTTCCCTGACCTTCTTGGAGTTTGAATGAGTGGTAGTGAATGAGTCAAAGTGTAATATCTGGTAATAGATGAGCTGTTATTATGCTGAGAAAGATTATCTGCTGGCTGAAGTGTTTGAAAGTTCTACTGTCTCACTGAGAACACTTTAGTTCAGAGCAAGAAGAAGCTTTATGTATACAATTACCAGATCTTCCACAATTGTTGCCATCTCTGGAGTGAAGTTTGCAGGAAATAGTGGAAGAAAAACATACACGGTGGCTCAGAACAGACACTATTAGGTGAAAATTTTTGGCGTGAGTTGAAAAGAACAGACAACATGATAAAAATGATCCATTCTATATTTAAAATCTTGGGCCTAAATCAAGATTTTGTTATAGCTCCTTTATGTTCGCAGTATGAACATTTGTCTTCAAGCTTATACTTTTTTCTTTTTTAATGTGATACAAAAGAGCACAATGGAAGTTATTCAGAGTTTAATAGTGGTCAGATGATTTAATCCACACTAGTAGAAGGAAGAATATTCAGATGTTTGGTACAGCAGACTTAGTCCCTCTTTTCCCCAGTATCTCCTATTATGTCTTAGTTCACCAGGTTATTTGGGAAACCTGAAATAACAGACACAGTCAGAACAGCTCCTGTCACAGAATAATGATTTAGAAACTGAAAAGGAAGGAGAGAAATGGCTGCCACCTCTGAAAAATATGTGAGTAGTCCTTTCCTTACTAAAATTTACATGACATATCACTGGAGACAGTAAACACAAATATGCATACCTGTGCATATACACACACACACACACAGAACTGAGGTCAGTGGACTTCTATCCATTTATAAAATTTGTGGACCTCTCTATTATAACAGGATTAATGTTGCCTTACAGCACCCTTATTAACTCTGCCAGCAGCATAGAGCATGATTTTAACTTAAGAAGAAGTAACTTCCATTGATATTGAAAAAATACTGAAAAGAACAAAGTGGATTGATTGGATGCACTTTTTTCTCAAAGCCTGTCAAATGAAAGGCTGAAGTAAAAGAAGCAGCTGGTTGCTCAAGAAACTTGGGCAGCACTTTGGCCAGGCATGAATTGTACTGAAAAAAACTAGTTAACAACAGAAAGAGCTAACGCAAACAATATTGGAAAAGGGCTAGCAAGTGTTCAGAAGTAGAAAACATTGTGAGATATAACTGCAAGACTCAAAGGACGTGAAAGAACTGGCTTGACTTTCTGTCCTCCATCTGCCAGTATGAACTCACACGTACAATATAGGTTGCCATTTCCAGCACAGGTTTTGTGGTTCTAACCTTCTGGCAAACATATAAAAAATCCATTAAAGTGAGAGCCAAACTCCTGTCAACAGCCCAAGGAGAAGGATATAGCTCTGGCTTCTATAATTTTGCATACAACCCAGATGGAAGTACAAGCACTTCTATGTTGAAGTGCCAAATAACTCTCCCAAGGCTTATATTATCTTTTCTTCGTCTTGCCTCAGAACAACTTCCATGCTTCTGGGGACTCTGCAGCTGTGTGCACTCTAGCGAAAGACTATGCGTGGCAAGCCAAGTCCTGTGTATTTGCTTTTCAGCTTCTGTAACGAGGCTTCCCCTCCCTCCCAGTCCCATCAGGGACTGTTCAACCAGGAAATGCAGCTGCAGAATCTTCACAGTTTCTTTAAAACAATTTTTAAAGGAAAAGTCCCTCATTTTCTTAAAGCAAGCTGCATTGCAAACAAAAGTACACCAAAGTAATGATGCAATAACTGCCTAGGAGAAAGGTGAGGAAAAATAATATGGGGAGGTTGTAAGAGGGAAATTTAAATTTAGCAGAGTTGATAGCTTTTAAACATAAATCTGTGCTTTAATTATGTTTTTTTAACCTCACCATTGGCATCCTTTGTTCTGAAGAACATACAGTTTGAGCTTCAAATACCCTTAAATCAGAGGATGAGACACAAAAGTGGAATATAGAACGATTACTACACCAAAAACATTAATATCAAATACAGTCATGCTTATAAATAGTCTTTCTTTAAATATCCTTTAAGTAATATTGACTAATATTATCCCTTATTTCCTCATAAAGACATATGTTGATTTGAGAAAATAAGTGACCTCCAAGAAAGGTCTATATGAACTTAATCCATCTTATTTTATTTCCAGGGTATGCCTTTTGCCCCTTTTGAATAAGAATAAATGTATTCTTTCTAATATGACACCATGATGACTGGGCTAGTATTATTCAAGGGATAGAGAAAAACAAGGAGGCAATACAGATACACAGTTTGACCAAGTAGTTGTAAGAAGAGTTTTATTTATAACTGAACCTATAACAGGAAGAAATTTCTGCTATATTAATTAATTCTATGTATTGGGCTCTATGGGCATTTCTTTTCTGGCATTCAAAATAAAATTCTGGAAATCTTGGACTCCTTCAAATGGATGACTTCTGGATAAATTTCTTTTACCTTAAAATATCAGAGAATTGGAGGTGGGGGAGAAAAGGGTAATCAATATGTTTTGTGAACTCTGTGGTATTGTACTGAATATACCTTTTCTTCCTAGTGACTTGTCGTGGTTTGAGCCCAGAAGTCAACTGAGCATCACACAGCCCTTCACTCCCAAATTCCTTCCCCTGCCATGGGAAAGACAAAATGAAGCAAAAGGCTCAGGAATCAAGATAAGGACAGGGAAGGGTTGTTCACTCATTAAGGTTACAGGCGAAAGACAGACTCCTTAGGGAAGAAAAAGAGCGTCACTTTCTTTTAGACACTAACAAAGGCAACACGTAACAGAGTGGGACAGTAAGAAACATTCCCACATCTTAAAAACACCTCCCCCACCCCTCCCTTCTTCCCAGGCTCAGCTCTGCTCCTGATCTCTCTACCTTCTGCTCCAGCTGTGCACGGGGCAGGGGAAGAGGGGAGTGGTGAGTCTTGCCTCTTCTTCTTTCTTGGGTGGCGAGGGGAACTCACACATTCTTTCCGCTGGTACATGTGGTTCACCTTTTACTGGAGACGGTTCTCCATGAACTTTCTCTGGTGTCTTTCCCATGGGAGGCAGCTCTTGCTGCTCCGTCATGTGTCACCCCCACGTGTTGCACTCCTCCCAGCACCAAACAACAACAACGGTGGCCGCTTCTCCCCTCAGAGTCCTGTCCTCCTTTAAGCGCAGTCACCTGTGCTGGTGTGGGCTCCTCCACAGACCACGGTTGGCCTCTGCTTCACTGTGGCCCTTCATTGTAGCATGGGGGTTTGACCTGCTATCTCACTAGAGGGTACAGGGGTCTCTGTTCTGGTGAAACTTCCTCCCACTCTTCCTTCGCCTTCCTTCCACTGACCTGGGTGTTTGCATAGATGTCCTCACAACTCCTCCTCACAAGATCCCCCATTCCCCTTTCAGGTTCCCCTTCTTAAATACATTATCACAAAGACACAGCCACCATTGTTAATTGGCTCTACCCTGGCCAGAGGCAGGTCCGACTTGGAGCCACAGGAGCTTTGAGAAACTACTCACAAGGGGCCACTGCTATAGCTCCCTCCCCTGATACCAAAAAAACCCACCACATGAACCCAGCACAGGCTTCAAGACTGAAATAATGACTTTTTTGCACGGCTTCTCTTTGGTTGCTCTGGGACAACTCTATAGCTGTTCCTATGAAGAGAAGACTTACCCATAGGGAACTCTTCACACCTCAGCATGAATGGGCCTGGAATCTTTAGACATCTCTTCTTGCTATCGTGTCAGAGAGAGAAGACAACTTGGGTTCTTACTTGCAGAGAAGACTGTAGTTCTTCCTAAAAGGACTCTGACATCATTTGTTGCATTGAGATTTACAGTTAGCCCTCAGCTCCATCTGCACATAAGCTTTTGATAAAAAGATGCTCTAGATTACAGTTCAGGTCATGGAGACTATTTGAATTCAGACAATAGCTAAGATCATTTTCCAGTGTTACACTGTAGTTCTAACTGTAGTGACCTTAAACATAAAATCAATAGTCTATCCTACCATGAATTTCATCCATTCCCCTACACAAGTTGTATAGTGTGTCCATATCTAGTGGTACATCTTAAACTAAGAATATAAGAACACATCCCTTTTCTCTCAGAGAGTTAGTAAATCAGAACTGTAAAGTTCTCATATAATGATCTAGGTTATTATCAAAACAGACAACTATATGGAAGATATCTGTTCTTGTTTGGGGGAAAGGGCAGCTTGTTTTGATAATTGTTGATTGCACTGAATTGCATTGATGTACTCAGGCATATGAGGGATATAATTTTATATCATTTAAGGTAGGTTGAAATACCCTGAAGAGTAGCTAATTTCAAATGTGATACATAAATCTAAATAATTTTTCCTTAATGACACACGTAGTTTTTACAGTTAAATTCTTTAGTTAAAAAAAAACAAAAAAAAAAAAAAACCAAAAACAAAACAAAAAAAAAAACCCACAGAAACAAAAACAAAACAAAACAAAACAAAATTAAAAAATAGCAGGAAATTTTCTGCTTCATTCTAAAGTGGCTGAAATATGTAAGACTGTTATTTATATCTGTCTCTAACAGCTGTAGCATCATTTTAAAAGCTGCTAGATGTGAGTAGTGGGGATGTTAGATTAACATCACTGTGTCTGCTCCTTCCCATTCTCATGCATCCTTTTGCCAAAAGTAAACATTTTTTTAAGAATTTAGTATTAATTTAGAATTTAGAGTGACAACCTTACTTATTTCTATATCTAGCCTTTCTTCCTTACACATGGATTTTAATATTTTAATCTTAATTCATATTTGGAAGTTTCCTATTTGATTCACATGACTGATGATTACTCTGAGAGAGGTGTCTTCAATAGAGCTCAACATTTCTGAAGAGCGTTCCTGAGAAACTGCTACTTATCTGTTCTGTGCAAGCTGGTTGGCTACTATGACTTACTGCTAACTGAGAACAGGGTTCATGACTAGCTGCTCTGGTAACCTGAAGGAATAAACCTAAAACCTCCATAAGAAATACAGTCTTTTACTACCTGACTGATGGATGACAATAATCATGCGCACTCATGCAGTGCTATTATTTCAGCCTGCTAAGGTCACTAAGCATGTAAGATTGGGCTGAAATTTCAGGCTGGAATAAAAGAAATTTTTTTATAAATAACATCTAGGAAAAAAAATCCAAAAGATAAAAAACATCATAGAATATGAGTAACCAATATGCACCACATTCCAGATCCCACTGACTTCTAAATCATTGAATTCATTTAGGTACATTTCAAAGAAAAGCTATGGGAATGATCAGAAGGTTACAGCCCCACAGTCTACAGGGAAAGACTGATTAAACTGGATGTAAAAGAAGAGTAGAAGAAGATAAGTACTTGATAAAATAATGGAAAAAAAAAAAAAAAAAAAAAAAAAAAAAAAGACAGACAGATGCTACAAAATTAAAGTGAAAAACTTGTTTTTCTTTGCCATGACAGTCAGGACAAGTGCAACGGACATTTAATTGCAACCAGAAAGATTAAAATTTGATGTTAAGAAAAGCTTTCCAACTATAAGATTAGTGAAGCTCAAGAGTTGTTTTCTCAGTTGTTTACAGGGTCTTCATCCACCTCTGTAGGAGGTTTTTGAAAACAGGCTAGGAAATCAACTGTCAGACACGATATAAATATGATTCATTTTATCTCAGGAAAATGAATTTTCTAAGAAGCCTCTTGAGATCCTTTCCAGGCTGAAGAACCCGTGGTTGCATATGGAAAAAAAACAGAACTCATACCACACTAAATAAGGAGCACTAATTGTCACAACAACCATGAATCCTCTGGTAGTTTATCAGCTGAACTTCTCTAACCCAACATATGTATTTCTCACATTGTTGGATCCTCTCCAACTCATTCTAGCAAATGGGTTGGAAGACAAAAGCAAGGGACGTAAGGGAGACAGAACAAAATAATTAAATAATTTTATCCTCGTTACAGTGGTATGGCTGCATCCTTGACAATCAAATGATAATAGAAAATTTATAGAGAGAAGTATCTTTTTTTGTTGCTGTAAAAGCTGAAGCTGTAAGAAAGGAGACAAGGATGTGGGCATGCAAGGATAGGAAGTAATATGAGCATGACACACATCTTTTTTTCCAGTAAAATATTTGTTTTAGGTAAAAACATTGTTTCATCCAATAAAAGTTGTTCTCTTTGTTTACAAATATTTAAATCATGTAAATATTTGTAGCAAAAAAGTGTATTGACCATTTTTAGGAAGTCACTAATTCACTTATGTTAAACCTGTGTTAGCTGAGATGTTTAACTTCTGAATTAATTTGTAAGCCTAATCAACCTGTATTTCTGTACAATATTAATGATACACATTACATAAAAATGAATGAGTGCGGTGAAGCCCTGGAGCAGGTTGCCCAAGGAGGTTGTGGGGTCTCCACCCTTGAAGATATTCAGAACACAACTGGATACAAATCTGATCAATCTACTGTAGGTTAACCAGCTTTGAACAGGGGTGTTGGAAGAGACAACATCCAGAGCTGCCTGCTAAACTCAACCATGTTTTGATTCTATGACTAATAGAAAAATAAAGGCAGCTTCAGAGGAAATCTGAGTTCTGTGGTGGTTTTTCTCCATCAACTATCAAAGAAACTGAAGCAACTAAATTCCTAGTGTTGCTGTTTCAGTGAAGTATCTGAATTTAGTTTATGTTAGTCCATGTTAAGAGAAGGACTTTAACGTATGAGCTAATATCCTCATTTAATAGCAACTGCCCATGTCTTATGTGCATAACCTTATTCCACAGGCTTTTAAGAAAAAATAAATGAAGAAAATTGGATTTGTTTCAGCATTTGAGTGTTATTTCCAGTTGCTGACATTTGATATCCTTAGCACAGCCTCTGTCTAAAGCCAAACAGGAAACCAAGCAACACGTTCAGTCTTTCACCGGCTGTGACTTATCTAAACCAGCACCAAGGTACCTCAGCATGCAAAAAAAAAAAAAAATGAACTGTTGGAAGGAAAACACCTAGTAGTATGAACAAGAGGGATGTGGCATTCATGAAGACTACAGTTCACAGAGCTGTTAGACGTGTTATCTGTGATTTAAGGTTCACAGAGCAGATAATCAGTCAGCACAGACTATAATCTGGAACAATCCCTTTGTTTCACATTATTCTTAATACAAACTCCTATTAAGATAAGTGCTGTCTTCACAAAGACCATATATAATCAGTTTTCCCAATTTCTACCATGGCTTGTTTTGTGCATCAAAGCTATCTTTGTTATACTTTCTATTTACCAAGGTAAATGTGCAAGAATTGTCACAGGTTCTCTTGCAGTATGCATGTCAGAAACTGGGATTTGTCCAAAACACTTGATTGAGTGAATCAGGCTCTTTGACTTGCTCTTCTCCAGGACAGACAAGCAGCGAGTTCACTGGAATCTGACTTTTTGAGCAATAACGAGTCAATGTTCCTAACCACACTGAATACCTCCTGGTTTTCTCTCCCATGTCAGTCACAAGATACTGGTGCCTTTTTCCATTCCTTTTCTCTTTGGTTCCTTCATATCTGTCATGACCTCTGTTGGAAGCTTTGAATCACTCCCAGCTGCCACTCAATATTTGAAAGAGTAGACAAATGCTTTTTGTAAAGCACTGCAAGAGACTTGTGGGTAGTTTGTGGCAATAGACTGTGCTCTCAGAGGTGATAACTTCTTAAAGGAAAATATACAACTGAATTTTCAACATTTGTACAGATGGCCAGCATAACCTTTTTTATGTTTTGTTTTTCAAATGACTTTAAAATTCTTTTAAATCGATTAAAATTTCTAACTTAGAAAGTTTATGAGTTATTGGAAACGTCCAAAAGTCTTTCTAAATCTTACATATGTAGACATGAGAAAAAGAGATGAGCAAAGGAACAGATATCATCATGATGGAATATGCTATATTTTATCTGGTTTACATAGACAAGTCTTGGAGATGAATCCCACATTGCCCATGTCTGCATAGAACCCACCAACTTCAGTTAAGTGAAACCTGATTTAGACTTGCAGTCAGCAGCTCTGTCATTGACTTGGCCAGGAGGAAAGGGATGACCAGATATACTGGACTGTGTGGATTTCATGGCCTGGTACATCAGACCCACAGAAATATAAGAAGGTTTTGGTAGCAGGGAGGATACAGGGTGACTTCTTTGAGAAGCTGATAGAAGCTGCCCTTATGTGTGATGGGGCCAATGCCAGCTGACTCTAAGATGGACCCACCACTGGCCAAGGCTGAGCCCATCAGCAACGGTGGTAGTACCTCTGGGATAACATATTTTAGAAGAGTAAAGTTACTGTGCAACAGCCATTGCAGCCAGAGGGAGGAGTGAGAACATGTGAGACAAAAAACTCTGCAGGCACCAAGATCAATGCAGAAAGAGAGGGAGGAGGTGCTCCAGGTGCTGGAGCAGAGATTCCCCTGCAGTCCGTGGTGAAGACCATGGTGAGGCAGGCTGTGCCCTGCATCCATGGAGGTCCATGGTGGAGCAGATTCCACCTGCAGCCCATGGAGAACCCCATGCCAAAGCAGGGGGATGCCCAAAGGATGCTGTGACCTTGTGGGAAGCCCACACTGGAGCAGAATCCCATCAGAACCTATGAAGGTGTGGAGAGAGGACCCCACACTGGAGCAGTCTGTTTCTGAAGGACTGCACCCCGTGAAAGGGACCTATGATGGAGCAGTTTTTATAGAGCTGCAGCCCATGGGAAGGAGACACATTGGAGAAGTTCATGGATGTCTGTCTCCCATGGGAGGGACCCCACGCTGGAGCAGGACAAGAGCGTGAGGAGTCCTCTCCCTGAGGGGGAAAGAGTGGGAGAGACAATGTGTGATGAACTGACTGCAACCCTCATTCCCTCTCCACTGAAGGGGAGTGACAGAGAAGATTTGGTGGGCACTTGGCATCCAGACAGGGTCAACCCACCACAGTAATAAGGCTTTAGTCTCATCTGTAAAAACACCCTGCAAAAACTACTCAGCATCATGTCCCATAGGATAAGAGGAGATCAGTGCTCAAATCAAGATGGTGCTTGGTTTATGTTCTAAAGAAAAAATACTGAAAGACCTTGTAATCTCTGTCTAACCAAGATAACACAACTATAAAACTGCTATTCTTGTTCTTACTTATCTAACCCCTTTTTTTCATTTTACTAAATGGTTCGTCAAATATTTCGTGCAGCAGTAGGCTCCTTCCTGGAGAGTTAATTATGCACAGTATAAATACATACATCCATTTAAAGTTTGTTGCTTTTCATTTCATCTATGGTGGAGGTGGAGGGAATGGAGTCTCTCAACACAGCTCATCAGTTATGAAGGTTTATTTTTTAAAAATAAATGGAAGCTTTATTTTTTTAAAACCTTTTCACTGTCATAACTACAAAGAGAACTTGCTAGTGAAGTCTGTTGTGATATCGCCTTCTGAAGGTGGACAGACTCCATTTACAGCAAAGGAAATATTAATTTGTCATTTTCTCTTCTCAGGGTGGTTCTGCACCAACACTGATACAATTATTTGAGTTCAAAACCAATAGCAGCAAAACCTGACATATACGACATTCATTTTTAGAGGTGGGAGTATGACTGGCAGGAAAATAGCTGATATTGCTGACCTCTAAGTTTTCATCATTAGCCATGAGAACATATGAGCCATTAAAAAAGAATAAAAGTGTTGTCAGTGTTCAACAGTTTGCATGTCTACTTGCTCTAAAAAAAGTCCTGTGCTTGACACTAAAATCCACTTTCTCATCCTACACCCACACCAGATTTTCTTACTGAGAGATGCAGTACCAGTCCTCCACCCACTGACCACACTGACTTCTCACTTTTTTTGACATTGCTGAGACCATGTTAATCTAGCTGATGAAGTTTTTCTATACAGAGGGTTCAATCCAGATTTTATGAACTTAATGAAAGTCTTATTTATTTTACTAGTTGTTGTATAAGTTTAGCAAAGAACAAATTATCTTACTTTAAATTCAAGTTATTTCTCACTAAAAGGAAAAGAATCCAGTGAAAACAAATTGACAGTCTCTAAAAGAGAGAGCAATTGTGAAAGTGCTCACCTGATGGGTTTGTATCAGCTTTGTCCTAAACAAATGATATTTGAGCTGTGCAAGTAAGAGTCTCTGACATGTGTGGAAGCCACATCTGACTCGACACTTCTCATAAGGGTAGGAAATACTGAATTTAGTCATTTCAAGGCTCAGGACACAGCCAGACCCCAAGAAGTGGGGAAACAGAAGGAAGTAGTACAACTAAAGCAGGTATCCAGGAAAAAAAAACCTGAGATATAGGTATTTCTGCTCCTCTTCTCCCCAGTGAATGAGAAGGGTGGAAAAAGCAACATTTCAACCCACTCACCCCAAAACCAGTTGTTGATGAACCTCCTCCTCCAGTACCATCGGTAGCAACATCTAACCTGATTTTCCTGCACTCTTGCAAAGAGAAGGAAAGAGAAGACTCAAAGAAGATTTGCCACTTCCTCATCAAGTCTGTTGCTCTAGACAACAGATATTTTTGCTTATCCCTAGAGCTGCCCTTGGTACCTGCTATACAAAATTACAGCAGTTTCAGGCCTGTATAATGCCAACTGGCTTTTGGTTCCACAAGGAAACTGTTTTAGTGCTGTCTAACATACAGAGGTCACATAGATGACTCTCAAAATGCATATAAACTCTAGGCTATGCCACCTGAGATGAGAGGATTTTGAGATAACCCACTGAGAACATAAACCTGGGTTGAGAAAAACCATAGAGTTTTCTAAAAAAACTCACTCAGCTTTTTATATTAAGAACATGTCTTAGTTTTTAAAATGGAACAAAAGAAAGCTTATTTATTTATTTGAAAGAAAGTTCTCAGGGAAAGATGTGCCTTGTGTGTCAAAATGACTGACTTTTACAGATCATGATATTTTTTCTTATAAAATTCAAATCCAGAAAATATCCTGGTACCAATTTGTATTCCAAAATGCAACCCTCATCTCTCTGCCTACACCCCCTGTCATTTCAGATTTTTGAACTGGAATAAGAAAAAAAAGCACTTCGAGAAGCTCTAGGTTGATCTTCTCTCCACTATTATATGTTTTATATTATTAACATCTTTCTTGTTACCCTTCTATCCAAACTTAATCAACTGTGTTCTGTTAATTCTCTTTCACAGAAGCCACCCTCCCCACCACCCATGTTTCTCATATTTTTTGTTGTCCTCAACACTTTTTTATTTCTTTCATTTACGTTTTAGAACAGTGTGATTAAACCTGAACACAGTATACATGGTGAGTGAATGCAAGTGATTCCTATGGTAGCCTTAATATTTTGTAAAGGATTCTTCATTCAAATTTAATTTAGCCTTTGGTCTCATTTGTTATTTTTAAATCACTACTACACATTGAGACTGTGTCTTTCACTAAGTGTCTTTGCAGCCATTATTTCTCTAAAACACTAGGTTTATATAGGGTTTGTCACGTTACAACAAAATGTGTTTTCGTCAGAACTCCCTGATTTTTTAAAAATAAAAATATTTAGGGAAAACGTGACAGTTTTGACAAGAGGTAAATCCAAATGCAAAAGAGAGTGCCTTCCTTCTCTTTAATTTCTAGAATGACCAGAAGTTTATTGAAGAGTCTGCTTAAGCCATGGCAAATTGAGAAAAAGACCTAACTGCCTACGATCAGATTAGGGACTTGGATTACTGACATCAAGTTTTTAACAACTCCTCAGTCACCAAACTGTGTGGATGCTTATCTATCTATTCTGATAAAGAAAGATTCCTAAATTGTTAATTAAATCCAATGCAGGCTCTAAAATGGTAGTATTTAAGATTTTAATGGAGCAAGAAAACTATCATCTATCTCATACCTAGTTTTAATAAAACCTTGACAAAGTTTCTGTGGAGTTGCATCTCCATTAAATTCTTCTGAACAAGTGGAAGGAAAAATATAGCAAAGTTAAATTATAATTTCTTTTTAATATATTGTATATACAGATTGAACAGATGCCACCAATCCTATCTAGTTTCATGTTAATCTCATCTCCAGTAAACTGTATTTTCATATGTAGTTACAGGTGATTAAAACAGTCTGTCTTTACAGGGAAAGAAACAAAACAAAGTAAAAAATACTTTTCAGTTTCTTTCAGAGCTACTGGATCTCTCCAGAAAATTTTTTATGAAATACACAAATATCTTTCCATTCTATAAAAGCATTGAACTTGGATAGCAGGTGTACTTGTTGAAACAAAACATAAAGTGTTTGTGAATCTTTTGGAGCCTGTTAAGCTCACATGAGAACATTGTGCCAGGCACACTTGACCTTCCATGAAGTGGACAATTTAGTAGAAAGCTTCTTCCTCTAACAGAAAAGGTGACTCTGCTGACTATGTAAAAACATTTAGCAACAACCTTGCATTTTCTTTTATTTCAGCCATGAGATGCATGCAGATGATTATATGATAAGCTTTATGTCAACAGAAGTGGATGATTTCGCTTTTTTCTGGAACTAATTTTGGAGAGGACATTATAGTGAACAAAGATTTAATTTTTACAGCCCTCTGTTAGAGATAGCCTGGATCTATGACTTTGGGCAACATAATGTCTCACTCCCACATCCTTTATGGAGTTCCCACTAGAACAAAAATCCTCTTACTTATGGCTCCTTTATGGTTTGCTTATGTGTTCATCTTTGCCCTTGGTGGATATGGGATGGAAGGATAAGCTTAAAGACCATCCCTATATTCTAGACCAAATCAAACATTAAGTGGTGTGCTGCAGTACTTCCAGCTCTGTTGACCCTTCAAGATGGATTCTCTTTGAAGATCTTGATAAGCTCTTCTTCATCCAATTATTCAACTGGTGTTTTTTATGCCTACATCACACCATCAAATGTAACTGAAATGACCAAATGAAGCCACAGAAAAATAAGTAGATGTACAAACAGCTAGAGTCATGTATTACTTTTTTTCAAATTAGTCTCTTTATCCACTGGAAGCTAAAATGAAAAAAAGCAGGACAGATTAATGTAAGTGTATTGTAAGTCAGCATGGCTTCATTGACTTACGTGTGCTGAAGAGAACTGAGTACACAAACTCCTACAGTAAAAATCTATGCATCACTTGTATATTCAGATAGTACTCTTTGCCTGTAGTCAGGGAAGGGAATATTGGCACATGAAGCACAGCACATTAGCAAACAATAATGAATTGAAATATTGTCATTCACCTGGTTAAGCACAGGACGGAACAAAGTCAAGTGCTTTATGAAGTATTTGGGGTTCAGATGCTCAACTGGAATAAATGAATATTGCTCTAATTAGCTATATTCAAGCTCATAATCTGAAAATCAGGTCCACTGTTTTGTTTTTTGTTGTTTGGTTTTTTTTTTTGTGTCCCCTATATCAAAACAAATTTTTCTTTAATGTAATCCTGATTGGTTTATTGAAGATAGAGAATAATTCCAAATTTTTTAAGCTTAATAAGAAAGTAAATTTATAGATAACACCTAGGTCCTTCACAATGTGGACAACTGAAAGGTTGTACTTGTATGGCTCCTGATTTTACCTCCATTTCATCCTGGTTCCTCTTAGAGGGATAACTTATTTTGCTTTATGTATACATAAATGTCCTTTAGGGCTCTGTTTATTTCTTTCTCTAGACATATAGAAAATAATGAGGTCCCCAAAGAAAGCCTTAAGGGTCTTCTAAATAAGCAGGGAGGAACAACTGACTGTCTTATAAGCCCTTGTGAAAATAGCAATTTGTTCATTAATCATGGAAGTAGAATTTCATTACTGGAGAATTAAGCTAACCTTACTTCATTGATAACAGCAAAAGCACCTTCAACATGAGTGAAACATTCATCATGCCAAGCCTATAAATTTCATATAATAGTACAGCATTAACCCTTTCCCTTTATATTTTATGAAGATCTTGCTCGATGCAGTAATTATAACTGATCTAATAGCTTCCTTCCAAGTCCACAAAAAAGAGGTAAAGTAGCACTGATTCAATTTAATGGTGCTGGAAAGTCTGTTTAATACATTTCTAGTAACTTGCACAGTGTATGTCTTTTTAAAGGGGTTTTGAGCATTAAAGTTTCATCTCATTATTAGCAACAGCTGAAATTACTTTGCAACACTGGAAGTTGTGTAAAATATAATGATTTTTGAAATTGAGCCAAACAATGATATTTATTTAAGAAGACGTGGGTTGTTGAAACTTCAGCCCACAGTTAGAAAAAATGTCATTAGTGGCCTCAGTTATCAGCTTCTTATCCCCATTCCCCATCTAAGCATTGGTCTTCTGCAGGATTTGATTATCGCTAGGTTTGTTCCTTTAACAAGCTCACCAGCTGGTTGCATGGGCCCATGTTACAGGGTGGGTAGGTGGGTAGCTGAGATTCAACTTACTTGGATTTAGGCTGCTGTAGAGTCATGACCTTAAAATAAATCAGACAAGTCTGTGTAATATGTAACACATTCTTATATCACAGAGCTGAAAATTACCATTTTGAGTTTATGCTTCAGCATTTAAATATTACTCTCAGCACAAGGTAACTATCTTGGCTCTCACTGATGGATAAAGATGAATCATGGGGTTAGACCTTGGAGTTTGCTTTGGAGACTACTGTGATAATCTTTATTTCATAGAAGAAAATACAGACATTCACAATAACACCTCGGCCTTCTTCGGGCACAGCACCTCGGTTATCCAGGTGAAAAACACAGGACATAAATCAGTGTCTGCTCCACCGTAGATCTTCATGGGTGGCAGGGGGGGGCCGCCCTGCCGTCTCACCACAGGATACAGTGGGGTCTCTGCTCTGGCACACCTCCCCCCTCCTTTCTTCCTCCGTTCCTCCACTGACCTTGGTGTTCACGCAGCTGCCGCAACTCCTCCTCACAAGTCCGACTGCTCATCACCACATCCCTTCTAAAAAACTTTATGGCAGAGGCACGGACAATTGGCTCAGTTTGGTGCAGAGGTGGAGCTGACTTGGAGCTGGGGGAGCTTCGAGAAGATTCTCACAGGGGGCTGCCCCTATAGCCCTGTCCCCTGATACCAAACACCCCACCACTCACCCAAACCCAGGACAACTTCTAAAAGACAGAGAAATCAGAATTACCATCACCTAATTTATAGTATTTTATTGTTTTCATGATTTGTTTTGAGCACAATCATGAAGTTTCTTCTTAGCAAAACTGTTGAATTTCGGTCATTGCGAATATCATTTTTTCACTGCTGTGTCCTCCAGCACGAGAATATTTATTATCACAAGCCAGTTCTTTTTATGAAATATGCATTTGTATTTGAAATCTAGAGTACGAATTTAAAATCAGGTCATACTTCTGGCTAAGTTGGTGCAAAAAACTCCATGAGAATTTGGTAGAAGGA
Source organism: Tyto alba (assembly GCF_018691265.1). NCBI lineage: Eukaryota > Metazoa > Chordata > Aves > Strigiformes > Tytonidae > Tyto > Tyto alba. The sequence goes on from NW_024881282.1 coordinate 85,006,146, forward strand.
GAAACAAGCCCATACAGTGCTGCAGGGCAGCAATTTCTCTTGATTACAACGGGCTCAAGGTAAAGTCTATAGGCAAAGAGTTAAAGAAGATTTTAGAATATGCTAGGATACCAGTAATGGCATAAAACTTGTAATTTCAATAATTTTAATGTAAAAAAAAAAAGAAAAAAGCAGATACAATTTCTTCATAGAAAATTAAAAATTTCTGTCCCGCTCAAGATAAGAGTAAGAAGTTTACTTCCTTGTTAAGAGCACATATAAGGTTCGTGGTATATACTCTTTATAGACACTTTTTGCCTACAGGTTATTCCAATTTGGTTACAATTCATCATTATATGCCTGTCCTCTTCCTGACTTCAATCCTTAGCTAGCCAAGTTTAACAGTGGGTGCTTTCTCTCATGACTTACAGTGAATCTTGAAATACATGCTGTTTTACTCACAGTCCTGACTGCAAAAGAAAAATACTCTCAGATTCCATATTCAAATATATAATACAGGAAAGCTACTTGAAATATCTGTCTTAAATGATCCCTAAAGTCTTAAAAGAAAGTAAAAAGAATATCTTGGGTGATGGTTATAAAGTAATGATGTAATATATTACAGTTTCTGGGGGAGAGTGTGTGCACTTTTTTTTTAAGTAACATTTTGAATTTGCAGTATTGAATGATGAATAATTTCAGAATAAAGATTGCTTATGTTCCTAGTTCGCATAAAGACCCAAATGAAGTCCTGGCCTAGTGAAGGAAAAGACAACTTTGCCACTGATTTATACAAGAGCTAGATTTCACTCTGGTATGTGCTACTGTTCACTGCTATTTTGAATTATTATTATAGCCCCAATCTCATTTTTTTTGCATTTTTGGGGTTTTGATGGATTTATTGAAGGATATTATACAAGAGCAGAGTGAAATATTCAGCAAGATGTATAGAATGAAACAATAAAGGAAAAACAGACTTTTGCTCCTTTCTACAAAGAATGTTTCTTACTTACTAGTGAATTTCTTCTAAGTGACAAACAGGACAGACTGGCAGATTCAAATTAGAGGTTAAGCAAAGGGTAGCCAGGAAGAACAAGAATGAACTACCTTTGTTTAAAAATAGAATTAGAATGAAGCTAGCAACCTGAGGGAATTGACATGAAGCAGGTTATAAGGAAATTTGGAAGGTTCTTTTATTACAGTAAAAACACAGAATAAATGAAAAAAATGCCTGCTTTACAAGGTTCCAGTTCTGTCTTCAGCCAAGCAGAAAAGCTAGTGATATCAAATCAATTAAGATTAAAATGAAACTTGAAGGCAGAGATGACCCATTCCGTGATATCCTTTTTGTGTGTGCATCTTATAGCGATGCAAATGTACAAAACGTTATGGGATGTATTCCTTCCTTAAAAGAGAGACAATTAAAAGGTTAGTGTGCACTACAATTTTAGAATTAAAGCAAAACTAAACAACCTTTTCGCTACAATTAAATTCAAGGGGTTTTATTCAAATTAGACTCTCTGGTTCAACTTCTCTTTTTCATTTGCAAACCACTTTTGATTGACTACTGACATCAGAAAAGGAGTTAAGGCACTAATGAGGGGGAAAAAAAGGGTGGATACTGCAGTAGAAAAAATAGGAATTTAACAGCACCACATACAGTTGCCAGATGCTAAAGTGTGTTGGACTTGTTCACTTTATGGCTTACATGTACTCATCAGATTTGTTTTTAGTAAAAAATGCTAAGATTCCACAGTGAGGACTAGTGTTGATAGTAAATAATCATATTCATTGTGCCTCACCTTAACAAATTATCTTTTGAAATTGGTAATTTTCAGATACATCCAAACAACAGAATTCTTTCCTTTGGAAAATTGTCTTTTTGATTAAAATCCTGAAGCTTTTGTTATCTGACAAAAATTGAAAGTTTGAGGAGAGCAGACACTATAGGCATGTGTTTAATGAAAACACAATTTTTTGTCCAAAAATGTTCACAGAAAATATTTGGCAGACCTTAATAGTTTCTTTCTAGCCTTATACATAGCTTTTCCTTCTTGTGACACGATACTGAGGAAGTTGTAAATAGATAGAATCTGGAGTATTCAGGTTCCCTTAATCTGTCTTGGCCTAGTTCAGGATGAGGTGTAGTTCACAGCTTTCAGTAGTTCACAGCTTCTGGAAATATATAACAGCCAAAAAAAAAAATATTTTTTTTTCTCTTAAAGAAGTAAGGGGCCTCCTTAACACTGGTGACTTCTGGGGACATGGGAGACATAATAGCTCTAAAATGGTTTCCCATGATCTGAAATGTGACATGCAATTTGGTAAATAAGAAATAAGTGTTTGGTAAAGGTCTCCTGCAACATTCTGCAAAATTGCTTTCTATGGATGGGCAGGTCAGCTGGTAAAGGGATTTGAGCTGTCAGTCACCAGTGCACTGACACAAACTCACTTTCCCTGTGCATGGCTGCAGTTGATATATAGAGAAAACTAAGATGGTTGAAAATGTCATTAGAAAAAGCAGTCTGATCTGTGTGCTTGCTTCCTACCATTAAAAGCTTTGTTCCTCATCAGTTTGCAAGTATTTGTCCTTGATCTGCTCAGAGTCCAGAAACTGCTGTTTCTCATTATACTTACATAAAACCATTTGTTCTTGATCTGGACCTTGCAAATTTATTTATGATGACCTTTGGTATGGAGGACCTTAATGCGCTAGGTCTGGGGCAGGCCTTGAAAATCACTCAGAAATTTCAGGGTTCCATGCTATTAAATAATGATTTATTTATTTATTCTCTGCTGACTTTTTTTATTCTGTTTTCCTTTATGTGTAGATCAGGGTACTGTTATTGATCAATAGAAAAGAAAAAAATAAATAATCTCATTAAGTTTAATGGTACTGCCATTTTTCATATTAACCTCATATTAACTTTAGCAGGTAGCAAGTATGAGATCAAAGTCAACCATACCAGCAATAAGCAAGATGATCTGTTGAGAGCTTATCACAGTCACACATTCACAACAGTCAGAAATTATCTGGAAGCTTAGTTAATGGCCACATATCTTAATTATACCAATCTCAATGAATTTAATTTTAAAAGAATGCAAAGTATTCATCTCAATGGCCCATCTGCAGCAGTAGATCCCATAGACTTCCTGGTGACTTCAGAAAAACCATCTTCTTGTACTCTAAATTTAGGCTAAATATAGAGGCAACATATTTATTTCAGAGCTGGTGTCAGGAAGACCTTTACTGGAACGACTCAAGATGCAGTTATATGCTTTATCTCTTTTCTTCTAATATAAAAAAAGTCAAAGATGTTATCCATCAAATGAACCAACTTCCACTCTTTCATGCTAGGACACTACTTGCAGTGATATCAAAGTGAAGTATATGATTATATCTACCAAGAAGATAAGGAATGTTTTATCCTTGAACACAATGGGCCTGTTCTGCCAGAGGAACCAAGATAGAAGCTGAAGGCAAAGATGAGCACATTGAAATATATGAAAACCCTTCGTATTCATCTTCAGTATAATAAAAGTCTATGCAAGTGATTTAGGCTAGTTTCTGACAAGAGTAGTTCATCAGCATCTGCTTTCCTCTTAAGAAAGGGACTCACTTTTACTCCATAACTATATTAATTTAAGGAAGATTATCTGAAGGTTCCTTGTAGTTCTTTCTTTATATACTCAATGCAATTAAACATGTGACACACTCAAAGTGAGTAATGCCCCATGTAAAATAATAGAGTCTAAGTGGCAATAATTCTATATGTAAAATGAAGTGCAAATCTGATATTGAGGAGATAACATCCAATGTAGGTCCTCCAGCAGTCATTTTTTCCTTCTACAGTGTAATCCAAACACTAAATCAATCCCTAATGTATGAAATGCACTATTAGTTTAGTTCCCCTTGGTGCTGGTATAATTGCTGAAATTACCACAAAGCACAAACAACCAACAAGAATCAGTATTAAAGAAAGAACAGACAGTCAGAACTCACATCTGAAATATAGATGCTGTTTAAGCCCAAAACCTGACTTGAATTGTACACCTAAAATCAAGAGCTACTTTTCTACACTCCTACTTCATGTATAGAAAGGAATTAATAAAGACTAATCTAAATTGTAATTTCATAAGTTGTTTATACTGCATAAATAAGGTACAGCAGCTGTTTGAAAGACAATTTGAACTAAAAGATCTCTGTATTGAATCCTAAAGTATTTATATTCAGGTTTTTTACAACGTGTTGTGTTTTCAGAATCATTGGTGAATTTGTTAATTCACTGGTGTACTTGTTAAAGTTTAAATAAAATGTAATATTGCATGAATACTGGCTACACTTGGACTCTCTTCTTGAGTCTAAATATTTGTTGCTAAACACAAAACCTTTGACATATCTGTCTTTACTGAAACAAAACGAAATGCAGTGAATTCTTGTTTAAACTCAACAACCATGATGGTTATACCATATTTGTAATGAAGCAAGGCCACTTAATAACACTGCAAGGACACATTTCATAGTGTGTAATAGTTTTTAGTGTATATATGATTTCACATGTCATTAGACAGACTTTTCAAATGTTTTCCAAGTAGCTTACAAAAAAAAAAAAAAAAAAACCACTAACAGGCTGAAAAAAAGATTATTAGTAAGATCAATATCACTGAATGGGCAATTATATTTTTCCTACTTGCTATTGGTAACTACTCTAGCAAGACCAGAACAACATCATCTTAATACTCTCCTGGATGTCTCTAGTGCTGAACCAAAAATCCCAGTCCTCCCCAAGAGTATTGGCTGTACTATGTTGGGGTTTAATTGAAATTTTATTTAAGTTTTTTCTCTTTCAGTTAAGAACTTGCACAAAAGTTCTTATTCTTATCATCAAGACCTGAGCCCCGGGACCAACCCCTTTAATCAAGGAAGCTAATTAATTAAGGTTATGCTAGGTTCCTCTTATTCTTCCTTCTTTCCACCCCATGACATCCTTGGGTTCATAGTGAATTCAAATACACTAGATAAAATATCTTGCGAACAAATCACTTTCTTGAGCTATCTCCTTTCTGCAGTCTAAATTTTACATTCCTAATTGCTCAACAACATTACTTCAACAACAGACAGACAGTGTTCAATTCTTCTTCTGCCTTTCCTTCTTGTCTAGCTCACCAGGAAACACCCTTGACTGGAAGTAGCCTGTATATCTGAAGTGTGAGGGTGAATTAACACAGCTCACAGGTCATAAGGGTGTGAGGGTTTTGTTCATCAGAGTATGAGATCATATGAGGATTGGGTTCCCCCAGAAAAAGGAGAGAGAACAAATTCTGGAATAAGAGAACATCATGGTCTAGGGGTAGATCTGAAATTACTCATTCTTATGGCATAGAAAAGATAGGAAAGAAATAAAATCAGGTGGAATTTTGCTAAGAATTATCTGCCCTAATGAAACACCTCTCATTAGTATTTTCATCTGTCTGTCTTCATTATCCTTTTAGACTTTTGGGGATCAATATGGAAACATGCTGCAAAATGGTTTCTTGCTTTAGAAGTGGTCCATCTCAGTCAGGATAGACATCTACTCTGCTCTGATCACTCTGTCCTCTGTTAATATGGAGAGAAATAAACCTTGCTAATGTAATTCAATCTATTCTGAAAAATCTAGACTAGCTGTAGTGAACTGCTCACTGATCTTTTCCATTTCTTTCTAATGACCACAGAGAAAGTCCAGAAATTAACTGTGAATGACCATGCTGTGCATGTCCTGATTTACTCTTTGGGTCTTGAATGGTCATATAATAATCAGAGCTTACGTTTCTATAACTGGAAGCACAGAGGTCTTTTACTGGGCCTGTCTGTGAGCTTGAGACTTATAACACCAGAGCATTTGACTTGACACTCTTAAAAAGTTCAATTTCTCTTGCCAGTACTAGAAATACGATCAGCTGTGCGATACTTGCTAAGTATTTCACTTTGCTTTTTTAACTCTGGTATTAATAGTAAGCATTTTTCACGGGTTCTGTCATTCTGCATGCTACAGCATCTCCTTGACATGATTAAAAGAATAATAAAATCTCTTTGGATTGTAACTGACCACACAAATGTCCACTGTTTGACTCAGTTTCCAAATTGTTTATAGCATTTGAAATGTCTTAAGATTTTTTTTCTTCCAGGTGTTGCTGCAAAAGACCAGAATTTCTTTCATATCCTGTTTTATTTCTCATTTCTGTGTCGATATATCAGGTACCCTAAGGTGCTTCAAATAGTTTTAGTTTTAGTTTTCAGTTTTATACACTGAATGAAGCCAGGTTGATATTTATATATATAGGAGTTCATATGGAGACTCCTGACTCTTTTGATTAAATCTTCATTACATTGCTTGAATCTTCATTATGAGCATGAACACATGGCAGCTGATTTATCCCTGCAGAACTACAAGTTGCTTTGTGATGAGAAATCATAATGGGACTGGCAAATATAACACAGGACCTACAGGAAAACTGAATCACTCCAGCCTGGAAAGTAGCAGTTTCTTAAACTGCATAAGCCTCTGTATAGCAGCTGAATTAAACCTTTACCTGACAGGCAGATCCCTAAATTCTACTCCAAAATTCTTTAGTTGGCAATATTTCAAGAAGACTCCATGAGAAGAAACTTTGATGGAGAATGTCAGTCTACTGGGTTTTATGGGACCTGCTACAGTCCTGTCCAGTACATTCCAGGAGTCTGTATCTTACCATTACCTGGATGTTTTACATTAAGAAAATATTCAGTCATCTTGTTGGCAGGAATCAATCATCTTTTGAAAAATATGTGGTCAGCCTCTGTTGCAATTCAGTCACCTAGACGTTGGTGTCTAGCTACACATAAGGGATCTATAAACTCCCAAACATCTACACTTTTACTGTGGCATCTGTATATGTCCTGGTTTGGGCTGAATTAGAGTTAATATTCCTTTTCAGGGACTAGAAGAGTGCTGTGTTTTTTATTTAGCTTTGGGTTTGGTACGAGAAGAATGCTGACAGCACACTGATGTTTTCAGCTGCTACCGAGACTTCAAGGACTCTCCGACTCATGTTCTGCCTGTGCGCAAGGGCACAGGGAGCAGGGAGGGAGCACGGCCACAGCACCTGACCCAAATTGGCCAATGAAATATTCCATATCATGGAACGTCATGCTCACTATATAAAGGAGGGGTGGTTGGGAAGGAGCCTTCTCTCGCTTCCGGGATTGCGATAGCAGGATCTTGGTATCTCAGGGTCACTAGCCGGGAATGGGCTGGATATTGGTTAGCGGGTGGTGAGCAATTACGTTGTGCATTGCCTGTTTATATATTTTCTTTTTTTTTCCTATCATCATCATTGTTGCCATTATTAAACTGTTCCTATCTCAGCCTGCGAGTCTCCCTTCACCCCTCTAATTCCCTCCCCCATTCCCAGGTCAGGAGGGGAAGGGAGGGTGACCAGCTGCGGTGGCTGGTTGCCGACCAGGCTCAAACCACGACAGTATACCAGCTGGGACCCCCTAGGGCATCTCAAATGTTCCTACACTCAGGAAAATGTATCACCTCCTCTAAGTCTTCAGGTAAATAAAATTAACATTAAAAGCATTTAGAGACAGAAGGATTTTTAATTCATTCTGTTTATCACTTATTATTTAAATATAGCTTAACAAAGCAAACAAAGCAGAGTGCCTGTATCCCATTATCTTTTTATATTCTGGAAAAAAAGAGACAATGTACAAAAAGTGTCTGAAATTGAGCAGCTTGTGGTTATGTTGCTATAGTTACAGGATGATCAGAGGCTTTGCTAAGCCAGGAAAAGAAATGAGCAGTTTCAAATAGTTTTGCACCTAGTCACTGCAGATACTGCTACATTTCCAACTATGTTGTTTTAGTCTGCTTTGCATTGGTAAAATGCAAAGAAGCCATTTGTCTCCTGAAATTTCTTATGAATAAAAACAACCTTTGCACTTTACATCTGAGAATTTCCATGCAGATATCAGAAAAGAATAAAAACTGCTGCTTTAAATAGATATGGTCAGGAAATGGTTTTATTTTGTTTTTCTCAGAATAATTCATTTTTTCCATTTTTCATTACAAAATGAAGCACTTAACATTTTTGTGGCTGACAATCAAAAACTTCAGTTTTCCAGCTAAAACCTGCTATGTACAAATATATAAATCTATTATACATTTCAATTAAATATTTATGTTTCACAAGAATAAATACAGCGATGTGAAATGATCAGTTTGAAAAAAAATCCAACACATTTGTCACTAGAAACAACTCTCATTAAAAAATACTAATAAACACTCTACCTTTTGAAAAATAATTTCAGTATAGTTTATGAGTCAAAATGCTCACTCAGAGATGTCAGTGCTGGAGACTATAACAAAAATTGGGAAGTCCTGAGGGGAATTGGTATGGAGAAACTGAGACAAGTAGTTGCATTTACACCAGCTGACAGTGTGTGCCTAAACTTTTATTTCTTTCTTTATAAAATTCTTAAGTTTGTTTTTACATTGTTTTGCTGAATGCATGAAAAGCTTTTGTACCTAAATGTGTAAACTACAAAAGAGTAAACATTAACACCATTCCTAATTCTCTCGGCTCCTCTTCAGTGAATTCTCATGCAGTCAGTGAAGGATCTGTTTCTAAACATGTCCATCTTTCTTTGCGTATTGAAGTGTGTAGTGCAAACCTTTTACTATTTCACTTTAGTTTATTCTGTTGTAAGTGTATCCTACCACCATCTAAAAAGACTCCTCTGTCTATTAAGATATGTACTCTTTTATAAAAATATCATTATAGGGAAAGGCTACCGCTTATTGATAACAGAAAGATGACAAAGGGAGTTCATTCAGGCTTGGAAGAACTTTGTTTTAAAGTGAGGAAAGAAAAGATTTGAGCTGAAATAAGACAAGGAGAATAGCTACAGCTTATCTATCAGGACCTGTCCATTTAAAGCACCCCAAAAGGGGTGCAAAAAAGGTTTATGCTGCAGTCCACTATTTCCACATACCCCTTGTGCATGGGTCTTGTAGGCTTCTGCAGGCTGATGGGTCTCCTTTGAGCTGGGAGGAGAACCTAATGGCCTCCAGAGATCCCTTCCGACAAATTATTCTATTATGTATGCTGTCTTTCAGAGATCCTGACTCTGAAAAATTCTTTTCTACCTCCTTTGAACTCTGATACTTAAAGTTTTGCTGGCCTTTGCTGTGGAAAAAGAAGAGAAATTGAAATCCCTGGATGCTAAATTAGTTGTGGCCTCCAAATAAAGGTTAACATCTCATATCCAACAAGTCCAAACTTGCATCTGCTTGTCTCTATACCATTTCTGCTATTATGACAACAGGAAAGACATATTTTTTCAACGGACCCCATCACCTACAACAAGAGCAATTGTTCCCTGACCTCAAGCTGCTTTCAGTTACAGTTACCAGGATTCTTGGGTTTGGATCAGTAACACAACCTTAAATATCTAATACTGTGTGAGATGCAACAGGACTTGTAAGACATAGGCATGAGGTAGAAAATATAACACAGAACAAATAGCAGACTTACACCCTTCTGCAGAGTTATGTGAAGGCCAAATGACCTTAAAGTAGACTCTAGATGCCTATGTTTAAGTAGCAAAATTGAACCAACAATAAATACACGTGGAGAGGACAAGATTCAGTTGTCTGTATCTAGGTGTCTAGTGTCTTATTAGGTATTCTGTAATCTTCTATCTGGTCTCCATCTGCTGGCACAGAAACTGCAGATTACTTTTGGGTCCCACATCCTACCTGTCAATCATGTATGGACTTGTGGGAAATGTTTGATTATCTGAAACAGAACTAGATACTTCTGAGGAAACTGAATTTGGCTTCAGATTTTCATTGACTAAAGAGAGTCACACTCTCATATAAAGAATTTAGACACATTAATCACTTGTGAAACCTAATTTGCATACTTACCTGTAGATATCTAATCTGTAGACTGAAACCCACAGTTATAGTTTCAATGTCAGTAGGAAGTTAATTACTCTACCTTTCCTTAAGTCTTGATAAAGATCTAAGATTAGATTCATTTCACCTCAGTGTAGACATCTAAAGTAGATCAGAAAAATCATTCTCTGGAAGTGATTCAGTTACTGTTGTAAGGGCATGTGATCCCGTTTGAGATGTCTCAGGGAAACCCATGTGGTCCCCTAATGCTGCTCCAGAAGGCCACTGGTCTCCCATGGGTTTGATGTTGTATTTACCAGCCATATATAAAATGTCTTAGATGCTCTAGGGTGTCATCATGGCATTTGGTACAGTTTGTTGCAGAAATGAAGGTCTCTTCCTCTCCCAAATTATGAATCCCACAAGAGGCAGAATAGATATGCAAAAACAGGGCAAAATATGTTCAGTTTTATCATACTGTATATCCCAAACTGCTGAAGACAGTGATAGACAGAGACCAAGATGAGAAAACTATCTGATGAGTTTTCAGAAAAAAATGCACAATGGTTTGCAGATGAGATAGATAATCACTGATCCCATAGTGTTCCTAGAGTTTCTAAAGACCTTTGAATGAAAAACTGATGCTATTTATTATGCATGCATTGCAGATTTACCATTAGACCAGTAATTTTTCTAGCATAGAATAATACCAAGGTAATTCATGTTTTAAAGGAGGTATAAGAAACCCTGTAAGAGTCATCAGTGGGATAATGTGCCTTTGGGGTGAAGGGAAAGAAATATCTGTCATCTTATAGGTAGATGTTGTTTGTTCCATGTAACTTAGATGTTTTAAGATATTTGTACTGAACTCTTAGCACAAAGTAAGTGAACTGTGGTATTTGCAAAAATGTGATTTTGTCATACAAACTTTTTTCTGCTTGAAAACGAGTTCAATTTCTTTTGTGTATGTTTGTTTTTTTATTAATCTAAGAAAAAAATTAGAAGACTTTATAAAGAACTATATAAGGTTACACACTGCCAATACTAAAACAGTTTGTACAGAAATGGGTTATAGTTACTGTAGTAATAATTTTGAAATATAAGATGTTTGTGTGTCATACAAAGTAATGCCCAAATTGTTCTCTTGGGATATAATTTCTTAGCAGCATTTCTCGTATTCTGAAAACCTGTTATTTAAAAGAGAATTAAACAACATCATCAGATGACTTAACTGACTCTGAAATTGTAGTATGAGGAAAAAGCGGGAGTGAAGTGTCAGCCTATCAATTGAAACATTACTCTAACAATGTCCGTGGCAACTGGAGAACAAAAAAATTCCATACTCCCACTCCAAACTATCAATTAAGGAAAAAATGCTCATGCATTATCATGATCAAATTAGGCTAGAAATCTCCACTGGAGATACTTGAAACTGGACTTCTTGTTTGTTTGTTTGTTTTGGCTAGTGAAAGTTATTAGATTGACAGAGATATTCTTCTTTCTCCATTTCTTCTACTTATGTGCTTCATAATATTGGATTAATAGGGGACAGGATTACAAAGGTGTTTAGACTCCCAACTTCAGTTAGGTTACTAGATACCCAAGACATTTAATGTCCTGTAAATTCCATCCCTAAAAACTCAAGTTTTCTGATAGTTCTGTATAATGTTAATTTCTGTGCAGAAGTACAGCCCAAGGCCAAAAATAAGACTCATAAAAAATGAGAAATGAACATCGTAACCTATACTCTGAGCAAGACTAGACTTCATAATTAAGAGCAGATAGCAATAATGACATACAATATTTGCTCTACAGGTGTATTTTGAATTCAGATAAATTCTAAAAACATGTGAACAAGGCTCTGATTCAATAATCTAACAACTAGTACCCTGGGCCATTCAGAACATTTTAAGGTAGCTGATCTTCAGCTGCCTCTCCAAGAAGGCAATGGATCTTTTAAAGGTCTTGTATCATATATGCCAGTTTGGGGTTGATAGCTCAGGCAACCTAAGGATGCCTTTGCTTAGAAAAACAGATTGAACTTCAAGTGCCTGAGTGTAATGCTGCCTTTATTACAAAGCTGTGTTTAGGAATATCAAAATAGTTCTGTTGGGCAACACACAGTTGGGTTAAGAAAACAAACATGGCTGGTGGCTGTTAGTGCTAGTAAAGGAGGAATCAGGGATTTTAGGATGATGTCTTCCAGAAACTGAAATCATTGCCTTATTCTTTTCAATACCTTGCTAGCAGCAGCAGCACACCCTGACTGCCTCACCTCCCACCCAGGCTCCTCCTCTCATCCTCTCTTAACTTTGCCAGAAGTTTCTCAGCCCTGTCCCACCTCCATCCCTGTGGTAAAACAAACATACAAAATAAAACAAAACTCCACAAAACCCAAATCCATATTTCTGCAAAGCTGTGAGCTGACTCTTCTCTGTTATGCAGTATAATGACAAAATAACTGTTGGATTCTCTAACAAAATGTACCTTCACCAGCGTAAAATTGACAGCCTAAGATACATTTATAGCAACTAATAGTATAAAATCTGGACACTTCACATGCTTTATGATATCCCACAGAGGTAAAGAAGTGAGAATTATTTGACAACTGGGAGCAAGAGGCACAGAAAGGCAAAATGACTTATCTGGGATAACATAAAACACCCGTGACAGAGGAGGAAGCTAAAGCTGTGTCCCCTAATTCCCAGACCTGTGTTCTAGCCACTAGATAATCCTTCCTGCTCCAAGCCTGAAATCTTGGTGTTTGCATTGATTCTGCACATTTTTAAAGCAAGATTTTCAGAAATGCACAGTTTAAATGTTGGCTAAAGTCTCCATTGAACTGAAAAAAAAATGTTTTATCAAAGAAGCCACTGCTACAGTAATTAAACCAAGATGATTTTCACTAATTCATCCTGATCTAAGTAAAAACTCAGACACACATTTTTTACACTCTAAACACATGCACTACACAAGAAATGCAAGACTCTAACAAAGTCAGTTGAAATATTTATGTTATTCAGTACATTTTACAAGGCATCGTTATTTTCAAGCAGTACTGCTGCAGGTGTCAATATGTAGAAACTATTCTTTATACAAGTTCCATCTCAAAAGCAAGCACCAGGATTCTGAGCTGCCTTTTCAGAAGCATAGAGTATCTTCTAACCTTTACCTGCTAAGCCAGCAATGCAAGTGTCTCCATCTCTCAGCCCTGTATGGCTGTCTAGGGTACACTAGACCATCCCAAACTGAAGTAGATGTCTATGTCTGGGCTGTTGAACGAAACCCCAGGTTCATTTTCAGGATTTTCTGACCAGTAAGAAGACCAACATTTAAATCTCCAGACAGTAAAGCAGCTGGCTCCAACTAGCACTTTTGAGTGAGAACCCCAGATTGGGATTGTTTGTACAATAAAATTTCTGATTTGAGAGAAGACTGAGGTTTCAGCCTCTTTTTTTTTTCATTCTTTCTGCTGCATCAGAAATTCAGATTTTCAGTCTTTTTAGATAGATAAGGAGAGAGTAGGCTTTTAATTAAAGTTTGCGAGACCTGGGTTAAAAATATCAAGACATTAATAAGTCACAGTATCTTCACAACATCACTGGTGCTGGAAAGGACCTCTGGAGATTGTTGAGTCCAACCTTCCCTTCTTGAGCATGGTCAGCTATATCAGGTTGCTCACAGTGACATCCAGTCAGGTTTTGATTATCTCCAAGGATAGAAACGCCACAACCTCTCTGGGCAATCTGTTCCACTGCTTGGTTAGTAAAAAAGCAGTTTTTTCTTATATTTAAGTGGAGTTTTGTGTATTCTAGTTTGTGTCCATTACCTTGTGGCCTGTCTCTGGGCTCCACTGAAAAGAGTCTGGCTCCATCTTCTTTACTCCTCCCTCTCCACCCCAATCCCCATTAGACATTTCCACACAACAGTAAGAACCCCCAGCACGTACTGATGCATGGCATTGTTATTCCCCATGTTCTTTGCATTTCCCCTCACTGAACTTCATGAACTTCCTGTTGGCCCATTTTTACAGACTACTGAGGTCCCTTTAAAAGGTAATATAATCATCTAGTCTGTCAACCACTCCTTCCAGTTTTGTATCATCTGCAAGCTGGCTGAGGGTGCACTCTTCTCCATCGTCTAGGTCATAAATTAAGATGTTAAACACTATTGGTCCCAATATTGACCTTAGGAACACACCATTAGTGACTGGCCCCAATTTTAATTTTATTTTTCACATTATTTTTTTAAGTCTGACTATTGAAAATTTATCTGTTTTATTAAGCAAGTGCTCCAAGTTTCCTTTAATGCCATAGGAGAGGAAGTGTCAGAGAAAGATTTATGTCATCCTAAAGGACAGGTACCTGCCCCATCGAGATATTTCTTTCCCTTGGCTGTAGCTGAAATCTTGATTACTATGGTTAGACAGCAGATTAGGTGAGTCTCACACTTCTTTAAAGAATTAAATTGTGCTATCACTAAAAGAACAGATTGAGAAAGGGTCCACATCAAAACACCTTAGGGACATAAGCACTCATCAACATTTTACTTTGATTTGAGCTGTGCTGTAATCAGAGTCCACTCTGGCTGGATTTCCACATGGAGCTTGGAAAGACTTCCTATCAAGACTTCTTTTGAAACGAACACATTTTTCTGGCAGTTTGCAAAAAAAAAAAAAAAAAACAACCCAACAACCTGTTGTCAAAAAGTCACCATCTCCTAGGAAAATGCATCCCAATGTATTCTGCTAGTCAAGCCAGTATATTCTGCAGAAAATATACAATGACTGCTCTGGGTAATTTGATCCTTGATTGTGCACTGGCTGTATCATAAATCAAGAATAAACATTTCAAGTGTGCCTTAATCCCTATGAGCTATCACTCGATGGTGTGAATAAGAATTGTGACCAGCAGCTCAAGCAAAGAACTGTCCTTTTTGTTCTAAAACACACTTTTTGACAGATTACAACAGAAGGGAAAAGTACAGAAAAATTCATGTGTGCTTTGCACTATGCACAGTTTCATCACTAAATAAATAAGCCAAAAATAAAACAGAATGAAAAACAAAGTCCAACCAAAATGGGAATTCAGAACATCCTAAAGAAATACGCTATAGAAAGTTGGATATATTTGAGATAAACAGCATATGGCATTCTCAGGTGGTGGAAAAAGATAAAAATGTGAATTTAGAAATGTTAGGAATTTTGTAACTGCAGAAAAAATGTATCTGTTGGAATTCAGTAACAGATAGTCTAAAAGCCTGTTTGCAGCTTTGGGGAGTGCAGCTGCTTTACATCTCCTCATACTGTCTCAGTGGCAATCTAAAAGCATCTCTGCATCTTTAAACTACATACAAGCTTCCGCTGGTCAGAATAGCTGTAAACATCTCCAGCCATGCACGGTTAAAGCACTGGTAAGGGCTATATTGTTTCCAGGAAAAAAAGTAGAATTACATTGGGTTACCTTCACTGAGAATTATCTTAGTATCAAACAACAAAAAAACAGTTAAGGTGTCCTTTAAAAGACCTACTTTGTGACTGTCTCTGTGAGTGCTTATTTGTCTCGACAGGAAGGTCTTGGAAGTTTAAAGGTGTCGTATAAAGAAAACAAAGCCATATGAGTTTCACAGCTGGAACTCAGTTTTGTTTCTAGATTTAACTCTCTTACGCTACCAAACTAAATTCACTAACTCTATGATATCCTTATACAGGGTTTAGGAATTTCAGGTTCATTTTTGGAACAGTATGTACCCTGATGCTTTCTGGCTATCTTCTGCTATGTATAACTTCATCATGGTCAGACAGAGGAGAAAAAAGATTGATTTTGAAAGAGTTATCTGTTGAGAGGCTTACACTGAGGATCAAAATCATCTGAATATCTCTCTTAGAAAGAGTAAAAATCTGAAAATATATCTAATTTTTAATACATAAATAAATCTGTTTTCTACTATCCCTTTGCTTTGAAATGCCAGAACAAAAGAGTAAGGCAATCAATGCTTATGTTTAGTCAAGAAGAGCAGACCTTGATACTCAGAGATAAAGAGAGAAGAAGAGAAGAACAAAGTGACAAAAGAATCTTTTTTTTTTTTTTTTTTTTTTTTCCTAATTTCTGACCAGCTCAGGAAGAAAGAAAATGTCTAAGGAAGGTAGAGTAAGACTTCAGCCCATTCTCCTAATTAAAAGAAAAAACATTCGTGATGAAAGTTCAAAGAAAGGTCAAAGAGAAAATGAGCCTGGAAGAAAAGCGTTAAGTTTTTTTTGTTATGTTTTGCCTCATCTAATTGTGTATGGGTCTATAGCTAACTAAAGTAGCCAGCAGGTTCTTGGAGCCCTCTATGAAGACTAAGAGGTGTGGTTGGCATTCCCACCTCATCTGGTGAGGTAGAATCACTACAGAATCAAAGGGGAGAAATTGGCATTTTAGGGTTCGATTCAGCTATTCACATTGAAAGTATATTTTATGATGATATAAATAATGCTCTAGAAATATTTTTATCCCATTGACTGTAAAAGAAATCCAGATATTCAACTCAGATAAGGGTGAAGACTTTGTATTTAGGCAGAAGAGTCTCAAAGTTTACGTGGTTGGGATACTTGGGCAGTGGTGGCCTAAGTGAGGTCTGTGAGGTCAGTTCCTGCAAAAGATGAGAACCAGAAGGGCTGTGCCTGTGGAATAAAAGAGGAAAAATACTAGTAATAAAAAAGTCCAAGCCTGAAGCCTCTTTAATGCAAGCTAGATGTAATGAGGGATAAGTTCAGACAAGGACAAGAGGGGGTATTGCTACAGTGTAGAGGTTTACACATAGAAATATGTTTTTTTTCATTAATTTTATTATCATGGTGGTCCATATTTCAAAGAACGAAAGAAAAAATACCCTTTTTCAGAGTGCCAGCATTAAGTAAGGCAAAAATCTGGACAGAACCTCTAGTGTCCAAGTGTTAAAGAAGCTTGATAATTCTCAAGTGTCTTTGACGAAAAACAAATATACAAAAGAAAGTCACAAAGGATTCATCTGTCTATGCGTGTTAATGTTTTAACAGATGCTAATACCTACAGGAGTGTTATGAGAATTAATTAATGAGTGCTGGTAGAAGTAATTCAAGGAAGTAGTTTTTCTATGCAATGTACATATTAAGAAAACTGTACTTTTGCCTCTGTTAACTTTATAGTAGGTAAGTGAAAAACTTTCTTGGGCATGAAGACAAGCAAAAATCTTTTAAATACACTTACCATAAGACCTGAATATAATTTAGTCATAATTGTGAATTTTAAGTTATATGTGATACACAAAAGATAAAATAGCTGCTGGGTTTTATTTTTTTCTGATTTCTAGAGGTATATTACAAAATAAAGAGACTGTTTGCCACTTACTGCAAATAGCAAAATAAACTTATCCCATGTATTTGTAAAGCATCTACTGCATAATACCAGAATTTATTCTTGTTTGAGGGCACTGAGAATCTTCAGTTCTGTGCCTGAGGAACAGTTTTCTCATTGGAGTTTCCTACTTGATGGGGGTCACTTCCTTTTACTATAATATGAATAGTAATTGTCAGTTAGTCTAATTTCACTGCTTCAATTCTACTTAGACACTGTTGAAAGGTAAGACTCACCTTAACACACACAAAAAAATCAGTTATAGTCATACGGTGATATTTTAGGGTCTATGTTCACATCTTAATTTATGTTGCCTTTGCATATGTTCCTCCCTCTTTTGTCCATCTCTGAACTCAAACCCAGCTGTTGGTAATAGCAGTAATATTGCCATTTTTACAACTCTCATTGTCACTTTCTGCCTACTCTAAAGACAATGTGACATAATATTAAGAGGTATCAATAATATTAATTCTGTGTTTTTTCAGCATGTGATACCCATTTCCTGATCTTCTGAAGTACAAGGCCTCAGTGGAAACCAAGTGATCAAGAGGAAGATGAAACATCAGCATTGATGTGTGACATTGTATGCAGGCAGATGACTGGACCAGTTTGCATCAGAGCAAACTGAGGCAGACACCCGTGCTTTGGATACAATCCAAATTTGGAATGTCTGTATTGTGGAGAAATTAACGCTGACTTTATTTGTTGCATAAATGAATGTTTGGGCTCCAGAGAACAATTGATATAATTTTTCTAAACATTCTCCACTTCCCATTTTTATTCCCTTGGTAATTCTTTGTGACGTCCCAGGAATGATATACTGAACTAAGGGAAATAATAAATTTTGGAATTTAGTCAAAGCATTTGCTATTTTTTACCATTGCAGATATATTTCTTTTGAGATAGAATGTGATACATTTATAAATACATAAAATTATTTTTCCAAGAAGTGATATTACATGACCTTTTAGCCATCTTTGAATGGGATAAATATTCTCTTTATTATTAATTAATAACAAGAGTTGCTAAAACCTTCAATGCAGTGACTTTTAGTTCTCTTGCTGGCAAGAATGTCTCCTTAGGAAACCCTCATTTATTTAACTTCATATAACCCTCTGACCCTTCTTTCTGTCTTTAGATCCCTAACAGTACCATTAGAAGTGGTTCAAAATTGAACCTTCTGTTACAGGGGAAATTCTGATAATTTAAATGAAATCAAAAGAACTTCAATGGCTTGTGATAAATGTCACTGTTAATATGAATTGTAATAAGAAGGAAATATTACAAAATATCATAGAAAATTGATCAAAGAAATGTCTAGGACAAGCCTCATTAATTCCTGAGTTCTAATGCAAGGTTAGTATCATCTGTCATTTCTCACCTTCTGTTTTTCTGATCAAATTTTTAAAGCCATCTGCAATCGAGATTCCACACCTTTCCAAATAATTTACTTCAGTGCTTTATTAGCCTTTCTAACATTAATGTTTTGCTTCACATTTAACCTGAATCCCTCTTCCTTCACAGTAAACTTTGTACTTTTTGTGGTATCTATGATGGATTACACATTACAATTCAAAACAGAAAGCACTGTAATCTTTTTATCTTTTTCAGCAATCTTTTTACATATCTGAAGACACCAAGCTAAATACATTCAGTTTCTTCAGTCTTTCCTCATATGTTCTGTTTTCTAGACTATTAATTTGTATTTTTTTTTTACCTGAATAGCTCCAGTTGATTTCTTTCTTGAAATCTAGTGTTCCAGAGTGTACACAATATGCCAACTGAAACCCCATAGGAACATAATATCCTTTCTATATTACGTGTTAAAAAAATTGCATATTATAATTGGTGATTTATTTAAGCAAAAATCCAAATGTTGTGGAAAAATGCAAATGTTTCATTTTGATGAGACTGAAAAAGTCTGTTCCAGCTTTTTGTCTAAGCACCGTTGTTTTTTGAAGGAAGCTTGTTTGGAAGATTGCAGTGATTCTGACAACTCAACATTTTTCAGGCAACAAAAGCTTGAGTCAGAAAATTTAGTCTGGCTCTGAGTGATTTTGGGAACTAAATGAAATAAATGGATTAAATACAAAAATAAAAAGGTATAAATAAATCTCCTGAGAATTACCAGAGGAATTTTGACCCTAGAGGTCTTGTTTATTCCATGGTGTCCATACAATTTTATTATTTACTTTGAATTTACAAGAAAAAGGTTCAAAGGTTCAGTTATTGGACAGTAACATAAAGCACTGAGAGAAAAAAAAATAGTTTCTCATTGTAGTTGTCCCACATCTCCACTAAGCTTAGTCTCATTTCACATTCCCAGTTTCATATGAAATTGTTACAATTTACAGTGATTTACCATTATTTCCCACCATACTCAGAACTTATTGTTCAAATTCCCTACTGTCTTACAGTGGTGTACTTTTGTTTATCTAAAAGCACTATCCAGGTGCCCTAATAACAATTAAGTTGCTTGAACATAAAGAGAAATGTGGTGCTAGCCTAGAAGGCTTTACAATATGCTAGTCAATACTATTTTCAGTTGAGCTGAAGTACTTTAATAGCAATGTTACATCAGATAAAACATCCCCAAGGACAAAAAAAAAAAAAAAAAAAAAAAAAAAACAAAAAAACATAAAGGGATTTGGATTTTGAAGAGATGTCCATATAATTGATTTTTCTTTCCATTACTCAGTCAGCTGAATATTTCCTTTAACCTCTGCTAATGTTGCATCTTGCATTTTTTGTTCTTTAAGGAGAATGTTTCTGCAGAGGGTTTGCAGGTAATAAATGCAGGAAAGTTAAAGAATATTTGTAAGCCTGCAAAACCCAATAAAATGCTAAGAAACAATGAAGAATAGTGTTAACAGCAGTGACAATGTTGAGTTGCTCCTCCAGTAAAATGAGCTTGCAGTGGTCAATGAAACAATTAGTAACGTTAGCTATTTTAGTAGAGTACTTCTAAAGAATGAAATCCTTTGCCCAGCATAAAATTAAAGAACTGGGTAATCAGGGATATGGAGAAAGTACAAGGATGCAGAACATCACTTCTATATAGGATATTGCTTGTTTATTATATCTTTTCTCCCTACAGTATTCAGATTAAGCTCTTTAGTGGATGTGTATTGTGTTTAAATAGCACCTACAGAAGCTTTATCTTTCAGTTAATAACTGTCAATATAATAAGATGTTTGAAAGTAGAATAGGGTGTTCAGGTTAGTGGTTGGATAAAGCAAACATAAAACCAAAATGAAATTAAGAAAAAAGAAAATTTTTTCTGAATAAGGAAATATGCATTTTGGATCAATGCACAGCATTGTATTTGATGTAAAATGACTTTTGTAGGTGTATTCAACTTCTTAGCACCCTTTCTGCGTAACTTTTACTTGATAAAAATGTATTTTTATCCCATATTCATGCATTCCTTCCTTTTTCTAGTTGCAACTATACCCTGATTCTAACTGCGCAGACAGTTTTCAGTTCTCTTAAAACTCAATTTTCCACTTATTTTCTTATTAGTTCAAAAATTTTGTTTAATTTAAGTGATGACTAATAATAATAGTTTCTAACTTTATTAGTGGCCATCCCCATGGTCTCAGAGTCTTGATCTCAGGTTTCTGAGGCCCATGGTCTCAATGGACTTGAAAAGTGCTGCAGGAGAAAGTGGTCAATGGGAATGCACCCTACACCTTCTGCACATAGAAACACGAGAAGTGCTTGCATGTTTACTGCCTTATGTCAGTGGACATCACTCGCCTAATGGCTTCTTCAATGTACAAAATGATACAAAATCTGAGATTTCTCTTAATCCCCTGCCACCCCTAACTTCCAAGGACTCTTTCTCTGAAAAACACAACTGTGTTGAAAGCTTGCATTAAGCCCTTGTATGAGTCTGTAGTCAGACCTTGCCTGCAGTGACATGAGAAAGTAATTCCAATTCAGTAAAATTAATGTAGTTTACACTTCCTATTGATCTTTTTGATTATTTTTCCTTTTAACTAAAAGAAAAGGGCTTGTCAAACTGCCAGCAAATGCTTTGTTTCTGGGATGCAGAAGAGTTCTCTAGAACTGACAGTTATCATTTCCTTTCCATGAAGACAGAACTGATAATATTTCCCAGCAAATCTTAGTGCTAGAGTGATAACAAAAAAATCAGAGCAGACTATTGCTAGCAACAAAAAGGCAGAAGATTTAAGAAAGACCCTATGAGTTATGATAATTTAAGCAGAGAACACAGCACACTGACAGATTATCTTCAAAGAGCCAGCAATGTGCACAGACATGATGAAGGAGTCTAACTCACTTGAAAGGGTGAATGTGGGATGATTGGCAAATGAAGGCAGTGAGATCTAGAATTAATTGTAAGCTTTTTTATCTAGATGCCATGATAGAAAATAATAAAGTTCTTGTTGCTTTGTACTGTCTGATCACTAACAACTGTTAAGCACCACTACTAGACTGGTTTCTGGCCTTATCCTCTTTTTCACAGATCAAGTCAGATTTTTCCAGCACATGACCTTTAATCTCAGGTCTGTTCTGAAACATACTGTATCATTTACCTTTGAAGATTATTTCCACTAAAAGGGAACTTATTTGTCCATTAGCACTATCAGCAGTAGCTTTTGACACCTGATTCTAGCACAGGACACATGAAAACAGAAATCAGATTTCCTTTTTCCAGTTTTGGATATCTATTCATATTTAAACTAACTTTTAACAACTAACTTCGGACATTTTGACAGAATAAAGAAATCTGGAAGTGACTGCTGTTGTTAGTTTTCTCTGTGATCCTCTTCAAATGAACTTCAGAACCATTTCTGAATTAATTCATGTTTATTGTGCAGAATAGGGAGTATTGCAGAACAGCTACTTTCACTCCCCATCTGGTAACTAGTGTAAATCTGCATATTAACAACTGGGTCCCTGAGGGGCATTTCACAGTAGAAGTGGATGCATGTTGCAAGTAACTCCTGTTCATGGCCAGGTTTTACAGAGAAGTCATTGGGTTGTACTTTTTCCCTGCTGTTCCTCCTAATTCACCCAGATGTCATACGCCCAAGGTTTAACCTATAAGGCTGAGACTTTTAAACTCACGTATCCTATCTTTCAGGGTGTTTCCTAACCAAAGGGCCCTAGGTGGTTTGTCTGACTTCTGCTGTCTCGCTGGTGCAATCAGTGCAGTTCCCACACCAGGTTTTATCTCCAGACTGTCAGAGATTTGTGCTGAAGAGTTTCCTGAACCCGTGGGAGGAACTATCTCAGCCTGTGCTGTTCAGACTAATGAGTTTCCTGCAACTCTACTGCAAACCCAGAAGTTGCACTGATACTTTCTCAAAGCTCTAGACTGACTGCGTAAGTGTGAGAAATTCATCCTGGCAGGAAGAGAAATTCAGGGGAAAGTCAGTTTGCATGTGGGTGGTAAATCTGGCCATGCAGAGGATTACTAGGCATGCAGAATGTGTGCTGCAGGACTATACTTGCGTGCCCAGTGCCATCGCATTAGATATATGTAGTAAAAGGTGGGCAAGAGTCTAATGGAATGGACCCTCAAAAAACTTCAGTGTATAGAAGAAAACTCCTTTTCAGGCTATTCATGGCACCTCAGGAAAGAGTGGCAGGAGGAGATGGTTGTGATCTCGGTTCATTTTCCAGCTGGGCTGCCTGCAGTCTGTACAACAGAGGCTAAACACCCATAGCTGTTGATAAAACATTTTCAGGACACAATACAGCAGGACACCGACTGGGTAAAACAAACTGTAACACACGTAGATGCCAGCAAGGGGCAGTGTTTGTTGCAATCAATAAGTAGCCTTATTTTATTACAAGACATATCCCTTATGGGAGACTGCATCTTTTCCATGGAGGAAAATGGACCTGCTGATCTAATAGATCTTCTCAATATCAAAACATTACTATTCTGTAATAATGCTGGCAGCCCTTGCTGCTAACAAATTAATGCATCTCAGAAGAGCATTTATGGTTCAGCACAGAGGAGAAGGCAGGAAAAATACAGTGGAAAAGATCAGCCTACTCTATTTGGGTTTCTGTGTTTGATAAGCTTTGCAATCATAAATCATGATGGATACAAATTACTTATCTTTGTTTAATGTTTATTATCATTTTGTCTGCCTGGGCTCAGAAGAAATGAGTGGTTGAATAGATTTTGCTTAGAAGGATGCCCAGTTGTTCTGGAGTTTCCTTTAAGTACTACTTTATTCTTTGCAAATCCTGTTTCAGGTAATTTCCTCTCAGCAACAACACAGTAGTGAATCATAAAAATGAAGCAGTGAGAGCTGATACAGTGTTAAGGTTGAAACTTGATTTCCAGCTTAAGTTTTGTTTTAGATACTTTTCTCCATCAAGAGGCTCTGTTTACTTTTAGGCAATTTGTTTCATGTGTCTCTGTTCCTTTTCCTCTACATTGGCCAGGCTTGAATTTTCAGCAGTTGATCAACATGTCTCAATGGGCTATAGTGAGAAATTCTCTGCCATACCATGCGGATGCTATCAAATAGGTTTGTGCTAAGCCTAAGCCTAGTTATACTTTTCAGTGTTGATCTGAATGATGGAATTGTAAATTCTGATTTAACCATGGTAAGAAAAATGCAGAAGCTGTGATCCCTGGGGAGGCCAGAGTGGAAAGCTGCACAAAAAATTTCAAATAAATTGTTTGAATCCCAGTTCATGGGGTCTTTCAAAACTAATAAAAACAGGTATAAGGTGCTACACTTCTGAGAAGGAAATCTATTTCATGTAACAGAGAAATACCTTGTTGGACAGGAGTGTGAAAAAAAAAAACATTGATGTTGAAATTTTACTAGGATGAGGGTGAACAGTGTAATCCTGGAACAAAAAAGAGCACATTCCCTTTGGGGCTCTATTGATGGGATTGCTGTATGTAAGCCTGAGGTGACAATTATTCTAATATGTTCAGCTGGAGCCTTGTTTATAGGGCAGTGCATATAAAGGAAGAGGAAGATCAAGCGAAGGACAATGAAAGATCTAGAAAGAAATACTACTGTGGAGGAGCTAGATTTGTTTTATCTATAAAAGGGAATCTTGACTCAGTTACCAAACTTGTCTGCCTAGGAAAACTGGAGGTGCCTACTGTCATTCCTAGCATTTGTAAAGGGCAGGCTGATGTGAGGGAGGTGGAGGCCAAGCATGATCACTAAAGCAGTTGAAATGGTGCCAAGTGTCTGTGTTGGGCAAATGAATCACTGGCCAGAGGATAGGAAGGAAATCATAGTCTTTTAATAGCTAGAAGATAGCTATTATTATTAGTTAACTATTAACAGTCTCCTCACCCTGGACTTCAGGAGAGCGACTTTGGCCTCTTCATGGAACTGCTTGGTAGAGAATACCATGGGATAAAGTCCTGGAGGAAAGAGGGGCCCAAGAATGGAATAGTAAACTGCTGCCAATGACAGCAATCTGTGTGGTGGTCGTCACGCTAGAGAGAAAGGATGCCATCCAGAGGAACCTGGACAGGCTTTAGAGATGGGCCTGTGCAAACCTCATAATTTCAAGGTCAAATACAAGGTCCTGCATACTGGTCAAGGCAATCCAAAACACAAATACAGGCTGGGCACAGAGTGGATTGAGAGCAGCTCTGCAGAGAAGGACCTTAGGGTAGTAGTAGCTGAAAAACTGCGATTGAAGCCCAGAAATCCAGCCATATTCTGGTCTGCATCAAGAGAATTGTGGCCAGCAGTTCGAGGGAGGGGGTTCTCCCCCTCTACTCTGCTCTCAATGAGACCTCCCCCTGCATTGCTGATGATCAGGAGGCTGGAGCATGTCCCCTGTGAAGACAGTCTGAGAGAGTTGGGGTTGCTCAGCCTGGAGAAGAGAAGGCTCCAGGTAGACCTTAGAGCAGCCTTCCAGTGCTTAAAGGGGGTACAGGAAAGATGGGGAGGGACTCTTTATCAGAGGGTGTAGTGATAGGACAAGGGGTAACAGTTTTAAACTGAGAGAGAGTAGTTTTAGATTAGATATAATGAAGAAATTCTTTACTGTGAGAGTGGTGAGGCACTGGCACAGGTTTCCCAGAGAAGCTGTGGCTGCCCCCTCCCTGGGAGGGTTCAAGGCCAGGTTGGACGGGGCTTTCAGCAACCTGGTCTAGTGGAAGGTGTCCTTACCCATGGGATGGGGTTGGAACTCAATGATCTTTAAGGTCCCTTCCAACCCAAACCATTCTATGATTCTATGAAAATCAGCAAGATTTAGATTTTCATCATACAAGCCTCCATACCTAGGAAAGTACGCTCTAGGATTCTGAAGGTGATTTCAAGACGAAACAGAAGATTCTGCTAGAATTTGGGCAATATGAAAGTTGGTCCATGTTGTTTCTAGAAGGAAGGTGTGGTCTTCACATTACTCTGCTTTTCAGAAGTGTTATTAGAAATGGTATTCTCAAGTTCTTGCTAAATTTCATCAGAAATAAAAGAAAATGGATCTAAATTTCTCCATGCTAAGACCACTGATCTATGCTTCTCTTACAGAGCCACGATGCCCAGAATCAAATATGGTGTGTTGTATAGCCACCACTTCTTGAAACAATCAACTTTCAGGAGCTTTCCCTGAATGTTTACTCCTCTGTCCTCACATGCATTATAAACTGTGGATACAGTCTTAAACTGTGGCAGCAGAATATTATAACATCCGTCTTATTTCAGTTGCATACTACAACCCTTCTGATACAATTTTTTTGCCCCACCCCCTTGGAAATTTTATCTGAAATACTCATGTGTGTACCATTATGCCAAAATTATCCCAACTTGGAAACTGATGTAAGCCTGACAGATCTGCAGCTTTAAAAATCTACACCAGCAGCAAGTAAATAGGTGCCTGAACAGGGCAGTGTTAACAACACTGTCAGTTTAAGGTGAGAAAGAAGATATGATGACTGTCTATAAAAATGAAAAATAGCTTATGAAACAGAGATGTGCTGCAACTGGTTTCTGAAGCCACTGTTTTCACACCTATATGATTTAATACATCCCTACAAACCTATAATAATAATAATAATAATAAAATATTAAAATCATAAAATAAAAGGGCTTAAAAGAACAGCAACAACAACAATAGAAACACCTAGAGAGAAGTTCTTGCTATGATTCAATTGGCAGGGCTGGGTCTATATGGCCAATATGATCCTTGAGCATCTTAGACTTGTCTATAATTTTTCCATACATTTTCCAGAAAAGTTGTTACTTGATAGCTCAGTAAAAGGTGACCATAACCGTATTAATTCGAATAGTTCTTTCATTACTGAAGCTTCTTCTCTATTTTCTTTTTTTTTAAGGAAAGGGTTAGAGGATTACAGAAGATGGAAAAAATAGCTATAAAACATTTACCTTCCTATAAGCTGTTAAAAGGGCAAATCTATAGAACACAAAGAAAAAGAGGAATGCAAGAGACGTTTCTGAGGTGTTGCTTCTTCTGTCTGGAGATACACAAGGGATTCAACATGTGGCAAATTCTTCCTCTTGGGCTCAAGATCAAGGTTATCACTCTAAAACTACAGTGATTTTGAAGGACAAGAAGGGACTTAAGGACACAGTATGTGGGGGTGAACTTCTTGTGACTACAGAAAACAGATATTTGTGAATCTCATTCTTGTTATGTTTTTCAATCAGAGAACTTGAAAAGCTGTGCTTTTATCTATTTCAGGAGGAGTTCAAAAAGGAGGCAAAAGATAAAGGATTCCTCAAATTCTTCATGTTACCACCTAAAATCAATCATCCTTAGAGCTCGACCTCAGCCATGGCTTGTTTCCAGCTTGCATACTTCAAAAAAGGAAAAAAAAAAATATTTAAAAAGAGTGATTATGCCACCGAAAATGTGTGAGATCTAGCCATAGAGGGATAGATCACAAAAAAAAAAAAAAAAAAAAAAAAAAAATCCTAGAGGCATTATGGTGTTCAAATTGGTTTTCTCTTATGACATTCAGGTGCTACTGCCATTGAGGTCATGGAGTGAGGACTGCTATAAAATGTCTATATAGATTAGGCTGTTTATAGGATATTGTGGGTGAGAATATAGGATATTGTGGATCAAAATGATGAGCATGGGGTTGAGACCATAGATTTAGGAAACAGAGAGTGAGAAAGGAGCTAAATTCTGGTTTGAGGAGGTGGAAAGGTGTCATGTGAAAACAGGAAAGATTCTGAAAGATGATTTGTTTGGTCACTTGATTCAAACAGCCAAAAAACTGTGAGAGGATAGAAACAAAAATGAGTGAAATGACACTGCACCTCTCCTGGACTATTGCTTTTGCAATGAATGACAGGCAACACATACCTATAAACAAAATCTGGAATTATTTGACTATTCACATCTTTTTCATGACTGACGGAAGATCACCTTCCTTTTCCAATATTTATGACTCTGTAAGGCATCACACAGTGAAAATTATGACCTGTATCTTCAGCTCAGAGTGCAAACTGTGTTCATTGTGACCCAATATGGATGAGAACCTGCTTCAAGCATTTACATTTAATTACCCTCCCTCCATTACGCTTCCTCTCAACTTCCAGCTGCTACTCCAGAAGATGGTATACCGTGGGTCCTGTGCCACAGCATCAATCCTATGTTGTCCTGGACACTGTAAAGTGTCTCATATAGCCCTAGATGTCAACTGAATCCACTCCTAGGTGTCCATCTTAGAGTCAGCTGAATTCTTCACCAGGATTTGTTCACTACCTTGACTTGATCCCTTCTGACTAAAAGGAGAACTCTGGATATCTGCACATAGACACCAAAACATGGGTGTCTTGATCTCAAGTTGATCTCCATGCCAAGGTCTCACTTAAGTTGCCTGAACATTAGATATTTAGCAATCACTCGTTGTTCTGCTAGGGCATGGATCTCCCAGAGGCCCTGTGTTATTTCTGACAGACTTATGAAGTGGTTTTGGCTACTGCAAAACACTTCAGATGACATTGGATGCAAGTGTATATGACACGTACATAGAGAAACTAGTGACTGGAGACCAGTCTCTGTCCTTCTGTTCCTGCTAGGAGTACAAATGCTGAGGGTTTTTTACTTCAACAGCATCATGACACTTCTGGAAACACAGATCCCCTAACAGCTTGTTGAAATAGTTCTTTAGGTGAGCAGATATCTGGTAGATATATAAAAGTGTCACTGAATTGCCTATTTATTGTTTTAAAATAAAAGGATATTCCTTAGGAGGGTACCTGAAGATGGATGTGTGGCTATCAGCTGTTGTGGATTTCTTTGCAAAGTGAAGGAACATTTCTTTTAAGGACACTTTTCCCAGGAAGAGTGTTTGTGGCAAAGTCACAATAAAAGCTGCGAATGATTTCTCTACCCAGAGTGAAAAAGGGAGTCAATCTGTCACATTAAACATTCACTTGTCTTCAGAATATGAGCTTTTTGAATGACTAATAATGAATCAAATCCACTTGATAATGAACAGCTCATTTACCCTTCACTAAGTGTGTTTCTCCACCCCAGTACCAGTGAACAGGTTTTCGCAGTAAACAATTCACACAGAGAATGGCTTTCAATAACAACTGGACACTAGCAGAGATTTTTATTGATCCAGGACTTCCATGTGAGACTATATGTCATGTAAGAGTTTTGATGAAAATATCAGAACTGCTGTCACTCTGAATAATACCAAAGTTGGTTTACTGATTTCAAAACAAAGTTTTTGGGTATGGTTCAAAGAAAAGGCCAGCATTTCAGAGTGAAAGTTCTCCACAGGGGCCAATGTCATATCAATCTTATTTAACATCTACTTAAATGTTATTTCTGCTATCTACAATCAGTACACAAGTTCAGCTACACAGACAGACTACATCTTGCACCTCTTAACTCCTTGATCATGTCTGTGAATTATTACTGTCATTTTCATCCATCTTTTTTCTTTGTCCTTACTCTTGCCTGTCTTTAGACATGTACTGTGTCATACTGAATTTAGTCTGAATTCTAGCTAAAGACAAAAATGCAAGTTTTCTTTGTGAAATGCCTAAGACAATTTTAAGGCATCAAAATAGAAGATCGGCATTTGCTTGCTGAGAATGGTGTGTCTGTTAGAAGACAACCCATCACTTTTGCATTCGCTCCCCATCCTTCCCCTTATGCTTCTCAAGAAAAGTGAGACTTCATGACAAATTTTGTCACTAGGGAATTGACTTGATAAATTCATTTTTGGAGGATGTTTTTCCAAGTGCAAAGATTAATATGGAAAGAAGCATGGTGTTGTTTGCTAAAGGAGATCTGTTTGTTGACAATGCAAAGTAAATGGAATGGAAAAAGTATGGGAATTTTGGTTTTCTTGCACAAGTGAAGGCAAGAAATTTATGTTAGATGTGTGGCGTAAGAGAAACTTCAAAGTGTCTCAAATGGAGTGATTTAAAAATTACTTGATTATCTGAAACTGTCACTTTAACATAAGAGGAGGCTTTATAAAATTGATTTTAAAATTTGAGCTATTGCCTAGATTAAGATGGCTACAAAGAACCAATTCATTACATTAAACATTCTGTTAAATGTCACAACTGCACTGGTGTCTTATTCAGCATGTACCAGACTAATAAAAGGAAAGAATTTCAAGTAAATATTGAAAGCTAAATCTTGACCCCAGAGCTAACACAGCCTAATCCACTACTTCAGGGCAAATATAATTCCCCCTCTTTCTTTTCCAGGAAGAATGTTATTCTTAAAGAAACATATTTAACATTTGTTTTAACCTCCATGTTTTCAGTGCTTATAAAGCAATTTTATAGTCTGCCAAAAAATGAATCAAACATGACATAAAAATCAGCAAAATACCAACTTATATTTTACCAATGACCATTTGTATGTAATAACTAATGAACACTATAAATTGTCTCAACTCTGCTATTCTAGGTTACTGCCAGGTTTTGCATAGGATGTACTGATCCTTATCAAGGGTGTGAATTTAAGTGAATAACTTTATTATTATCAGAAGTATTGATTTTATTTAGACTTTGCATTAACAAGTTTGCACAAAATTTGTTAAAGCTGCATTTATATTGAAACATCTTATTATTAGAATTCTGTCAATCCAAAAAATGTTGTTCCATGTTAGGCATGTAATGTGAGCTTCATCTCACCTAATTTTAGAAATCTAAAAGTTAAATAGCTACATCTGATCAGGTCACTCTGAGCTCTCTTGGTAGTCACTAGTGAAAAGTAGGCATTTTTAGGGAGAGATTCACAAATTCTGTGTCATCACAAGTATTAGAATACAAGAACAACTTTTATTATTCCCTTTTTTCTCTCCATTGCATCCTTTCCTTTTAGAGACAAACTAGGGTATAGAACATATTCTTAAGATGTCTCAGTTGTCGGAGAAGGATCCTAATTCTCAATGATTTATGAAAGTTATTGGGAAGTTTTACACATATAAGACCTAAACTTTCATCAACAAGAACTTTAAGGGTTCCAAAACTTGTATTTAGAGAGCAAAACCAAAAAACGTGTCCAAGAAATAATGTTACTTCCTTCAGACATAGTCTTCTGATGTATTAAGAAAGCCTAATGAAAGGATTTTGGCTTTCTTGACAGTAGAGGCACCCTGGTGTAAAAAATAAGAGTGATTCCATGGACTGAATCTGTGTTCTGCAGTATCCATGCTTGAATTGTGATGTAGTTTGCACACTGAGGAAACTAACAAGACTCAGAATTTACCTTATATCATTCAAAATATATATTTCAAGAATAATCATTTCATGGCAAATTAAAAAAAAAAAAATAGGAGACAAGAAAAAAAAAAAAAACCAAACCCTTTCTTTATTATATGAAATGCTGAGAAAATTTGGAAAGCAGTTTAAGAACCAAGTCATAATCATCTACTTTAGCAGCTTAAGACTAATGGAAATAAAAAGTTAGCTAATGGCTTATTTAAATTAAACCAGTCAAAACTAAAGGTATGATTTATTTTTAAACACTGATGCTTTCCTTAAAAACAGCTCAATTTCAAGTGCTCACTTAATTTCAACTGTTCACAGAGATGAATCTCCAGACTGAGCCTTAAAAATGTAGTAGTAGTCATTAAAAATTCCCCCAGGAGTGCTATCAACCAACAACAGAGAGCTCTGTTTGGCTATGAAAACAGTACCTGTCACAGTTTTAAAAAGATGCTCTTGCCCCAATGAGCCAAAAATCTCAGTCTAAAAAGTGAGGCAAAGGTAAAAGAGATATGAGAAAAATAAGCCAGCAATAGCTGGAATGGTAATAGCATTCCCCACAGCAGCACAACTGTTGTTAAGCATTTAAAATTTGAATTGTGAATTTGAAATGTGAAGAGTGGATAGAAGAGGGGACAAAGAAATCAAGGTTGCAACAGGAGAACAAAAGAGTCAACAGCTCTGACAGTAAAGTCTTGAAACATTTTTTGTAGCCAGTGAAAGGTGAGAGGTGGCATATAGAAGTGGAAATTAGTATCAGGAATATTAAGACTGTCCTGGATGATGTATGAATAGAAATGTGTATGTGTGTGAAAGCGCCAGCAGTAATGGGGAAAAAAAAAAAAAAAAAAATGTAAAGAAATAGTATCCCTTACCTGATACAGAACACTCTGTCTGTGATGTCGTTCAGAAGACCAGAGAAGAAGAAGAGGAAGAGAAAGCTGATCCAAAGCTGTGTTGACAAGAAGATGCTTAGAACCATAAACTGCTCCAGAAGGAAAACAAAAGAGCAGTGAAATTTGGAAATTTTGCTTGAAACTTATGAGAGGCCAGATATAATAATGTGAAAGGTCTCAACTAAAAGGCACATCTAAAAATCAGTTTGTCATTGCTGGCCAAAGACAACCCAAGAGATAAGATAGGGACCTGATAGCCGCTGTCACATATGTGATCATGGCCAAGACCCATCTGGACACACATGCCTTGATCCTGGTGAGTATGTCTTGCCCTGGGTCTGAGGGCATGAGTGAATGAAATGTCTGTAAGAATGAGTGTATTTACACCAATTTGAACAGTTAAATGTTAATTTAGTTGAAGAATTAATTCTTCTGATAACACAGAGAAAGTAAATGTTATGCAAACTGAGAGGGCTGGAGATATTGCTCGTCTTTCTGACAAACAGTCATATAAAGTTCTGAGTTTGATTTGTCATATGCATTGGCCTTCTTTTTACCCACTTTTTAGTCCATATTCACAAAACTAGGTTTTTACCAGAATGAAGGTTTGAAAAAAGTTACCTGAATATTCCTACCAAAACAAAATACTCACTTGTGCCAGAATAGCAGTGGTGAGTTTATAATTTGATTTTATTATCAAACAAGCACTCATTCCTCAAGCATCATTATTTTCAGAAGTTGCAATTAAGCAATCACAGCTCTGATGTGCCTTCAGACTGAGGATTCTTGGTTTTGAATATCAGAGTTGACATTGATCCAATCCACTTTATATCATTGGGAATTTTACTGAGGAGGAGCTCTAGCCTGGTCCAATGGACTGAATGTGTTTTAGCAACTAGAATAAATTGTCTGGCTTAATTTCATCAAATAAATTAAGAAATCTGGTTTGTGTGCTTTGAGATGAGCCTGTATTGCAGACCAAAGCATGGTAAGATCTTTATTTGTGAATAGACATCCACTTTAAAAACATGCTCATCATCTGAAATTAAATGCTAACATAGATCCACCTGGTTAGATCATTTACTGCCCAAAAGGTCTTGTTCTTTTCTCCAGCGTTTGCTCTGGTTCAGTTTAACAGTACTTTAACAGACTATACAGCGTAAGTAATACAGAATTCTGGCAGCTTTGGCTCCTCTTTTTCACTGTACTTTTTTATTTAAACTCTTATGTAGCAGGACTTGCTGACCTCTTGGACTGAGAATCTGGAGGGCCACCTAACAAGAATCCTGGTAGCAGTGACTCCTCCTTATAGAAGAAATTAAAACAAAGTAACAAAGCTATTTCCAAAAGCCACCTTGTAATAATTATGCCATGGTTTTGCCCTTGTAACCTAATTAAAGAAACATAACACATATTCACACTTTTTCTCAATTATTCTAATATCATTTAAGTTTTGCAGGTAGTCTCACATAATAGCTTTCAGTGATCTACAGCAGAAGCTCCAACCAATCTAACAATTAGTGCTTTAAATGTATTGAGAAGTTAACATAGGATATTTGAGAATTTTTAATAAAAATAAAACATTTAATACATTAAAAATTAATTGTAATATCTTAAGGATTTTTTTTTTTTTATGAAGAGAGGAATTTTTATTTTGTAAAATGTTGGTGCAACACAATAGATTCAGCTGACTGAGGAAAGTACACAAAATTAATTTTTCCTTCAGGTTTTTTGGGTGGACCATTGTAACTGAAGATAAAGATATAAAAATTTTGACCTTCTGCAATATTGTTAGAGGACTGTTAATGAATAGGAATACAATTTTAAGAATCATTTAAGAAAAAATATTTTAAAAATGTATATGTATTTGTATATGCATATATTTTTTTTTCTTAGCTTCTACCTCTTCATGCTTAATTTGATATTGACAGCTCTTGATTTTGTCCCTCATGAAGACACTAGAACATGTCTATAATTTAATTCTATTCTGACTTAGAAAATTCTAGCTTTATACAATGGGATACAATCAGTAAGAAATCAGTAGAGAAATTCTGTTTAAATTTATATGTTAGGAACATTTTTCTGTACTTACTGTTCTCTGCATTTACATGCAGATTGTAGTTTCTGATTTTTTTTTTTTTTGGACCTCTTTCTTATATTTGCAGTTATCATTTCAGCCAAATATATCCTTCAATGAGGTGGTTTCTAGTGAAAGATAGTCATCTTAGTATCAGCATCTGCCTGGATATAATGACCCATGCAATATATCCAAGGTCTAATTAAAGACAGAGAAACCTGAGACAACGCTTGCTGAAGTTAATGGAAAGGCAGGCTGGAAGAATATTCAGAATTATACTTTGAAGTATGAAGTGAAAGCTAGACAGCATTCAGTTCCTGAAGTTCAAAAGGAAAATACACTTGCAGAAACTCCATTTAACTTGTAGAAAAACAAATAGACATCTAAAATTCTTCCACTGCTTATCTTCACAGGAACTGACCTTACATGGCAACATATTTGTAGATACATTTGCTAATTAAAATGATTTGGAATTCCTGGGGTGGGATTCAGCTGCCTAAACTTGGGCGCCTAAAGCCAGCTGAGATGCCATAAAGTATCTGAAACATTTGCATAGTGCTGCAGATACGACACAGGACTTAGGTGAGACCCACAGCTTTCTGGAGTGGCCACTGGAGATGAGGCAAGATTTCCCTCAGTGACACCAGACATGACACCAGTCACCTGTCCTGAAGCAGTTCAGTCCCACTACTTGTGCATGTATCCTGTGAAAGATTCAATCCATTATACATACTACTTTGAGGCGTAAACTCTGGCGTTAAGTCCAGCTTGCAACGCTTGTTGAGGGGATACTACTCGGGCAGTAGGGGTGTCAGGAAAGCATTCACCCAGGAAAAGGGACACCTTCAACCCTAGGACCTCTTCACGGTCCCTCAGCTTCAGAGAGAGTGGGGATGCTGTTCACCTTTCCTGCTGAAGATGAAAATACATGAATGTTTGGAGATTGAAAAGAACTTCCCAAGGAAAGGCTGGCTATGTGGGAGAAAGGAAGGAAGGAAAGAGAAGGAAAGAAGAGTGTAGAAGGGAGGGAGGAAAAGGCAGGGATGGAAGATATCAGCTTTACCTAGACACCAACATTTATAAAGCACCAGCTATTTAAGACAGATATTTTGACAGCATTTCTGTCTCAGATAAACAAAATAAGCCTCTGCTCATTTTTACTTCAAATATTATTATTCTTTTTCTCACATGTAATATTGCAAGCTCCTTTTATACTTTTTATCCTATTTTGTATCTGTTCCTGTATTGTAGTCAGTTTTGAATTATTTCTTCTACTCCTTTCTCTAGTGCATATTTGTATTTATCAGGTCTGAAAATCATATCTTTTCCCATCAAATTTCATGTCCGTTTGGTCCCTTAGTACTAAGTCTCTGTCCTCACTGGAGCTGACAGTATCTCCCAGTCTCACATAGGTAGTGATTATCCTTAACATATTGCTTCTCTTTCTCCAAATCATTAACAAAGAAGTAAGGACCAGTCTTGTATGTATCCCAGCTAAAATTCTTCCTAAAGTTAAGATGCTGTTGTTTATGATTAATAATTCTGTAACTGCTGCTGTGAAAATAATAAATTATATATTGAAATAATATATAATCCCTCTCTGTAATCTCTATGACTATTGAGTCATTTGGAATTCACTTAACGTGGCTGTATAGATTCAGTTGTAATCAGCAGGGTAGCTTCCACTGAGATCTTCCAAGAGCTGCTAAAAGAAACCTTGATGGCAGAGTCACTTTTAGGTCTAGCAGAGTTTGATCTGAAACACACTAGAGCCAGGAGGACCATCTCCCTTTATGCTGGAAACAAACAATGCAATGACATCCAAGACCAGACTGATCTAATTTAAATGAGAAATTAGAGGCTTCTGGGATCCAGACTGTATCATCTCCACAGCTGTAGAGCACACTTTCATTTTTTCAACAATCTATTTACATTAAAACTGAAATAAGTGGAATTTGCAAGTCTTGTTTTATCCTTGTATAATCATCCTTGACAGTAGAAATTATCAGAGTTCTTACCAGAATTCGAGTTTTTACTTATATTTCTTTTCTGCTGCCATGGTCAGTGTTTCAAGACAGAGATATCTTCTATTGTAGGACTTCTGGTAAAATATTTCCCTATCAAAAAACATGGGATATAACTTTTTATTTTTGTATTAATGTATCTTTTAGATCATCATTTCCTATAAAAGAATAAAATTTTTCAGGTTCATTCCACACTTATTTAGGAAAGTTGGAGATTCAGGCAAGGATTTGTGGATGTGATTTGGACATGTGATCTTTTTAACTCAGTCACAGAAATATTGTATGAGGGCCTTACCCTACATTACTGAGCTCAGTGGGAGTTGTAGTTTCTACTTAAAGACTTTCTGCACAACTTCAAGCCTGTGTCAGTAAGCAAGAGCCATGAACTGCTTGATAATCCCCATCCAGAATGTGATTCAAAGAATACAGAATTCATGATGTTCCCCCTAAGGAACCATCAGTCCAAAGTTAGGTATCATTAAATACATTTAATCAGATTCATGTTGCAATCACTGATACAGTTTTCCTTGAGGACAATTAACAGGAAATTTGAAGTCTTTAAAAAAACCCTAGAAAATACTTCTCAGTTTGGTTCATGACATCTGGATAGTTATTTTTTTCTATACTTAGAATGGTAAATTCTCATCTGCTACAATATTTTTAGTAACTTTCTGCATCATCTTTCACCCTGGTTCTTCCATGTCATATAAAACAGTTTGAGTGATTTGCTGGCTTATTATGTTAAACTCTTCAACAAAAGTAGGTTGCTTTGACATCAGGCAAACAGCCCAACACAGTGGAATTCTGCAAACAAGCAACATCTAAAAAGAAAATGCAGAAAGCTGAATCTTGCATAATTAAATATATTGTATACATATGTGTATATTTATGTCTTACCACAAGCAAGTTTGTGGACTTCAACTCTGTTGAGCTCATTGTTTTAACACTTAAAGTTCATTTAATTACAAGGGAAGCAGGTCACCTGAACCTGGAAAATGAAAAAATTAAAAAAAAAAAAAA